>NC_065920.1:14959974-15563703 GCF_024586455.1 Bactrocera neohumeralis
TTTCTGTGTCAATTATATGTTTGAAATAATAAAAAATCAAATATTTTTTTTTTTATATGAGAAAAAAATTGTCGAAAAAAGACTGTTTTTTACCCGAGAAAATCCATGTAGTCACTTAAATTATTCAATACATGAATACAGGTAATGATGGATGGATTATACAAAATATTGATTGATTTTGGACAAAGAATTCGTTTTTTGTGCCTAAATTTATACTTCAGAGTTGCGTAAAAAGTTCAAATTATTTTCAAAAATCTTCTCTCTTTAATCATTATAAGACATATGTATGTAAGATATATCTGAGAACGTCATTTGAAAATTTTGAGTTGAGTGTCGATCTGTTTCAGAAATCACCGACTCTGAAAACTGCCTTTTACGTCCTCTGCAGTCGGCGACGTTATACCCACACAGATTTAGCGTGCAACTAAGGTATCATGCAGTTTGTTGGCGTTCACCTCAGTAAACTAAGTCAAATGAGCTCATAATCCGTCGGCTTAGAGGCAGATTGGAGATTGAAACTCTAAAGAGATTCATGGACTTGTACATTACGGGACGAATTCGAGGAAATGGGCTATAAGTGCCTCACAACGTATACTCTAGAACCCAACTGTGTTTGCTAAATGGGCGTAAATCCAAATTAAACTGAGCCAAGTATATTTATTTACTAACAAATATAAAATTTCTGAGATATTCTCCACCCGTTGGAAGACTTTATTCTTCAGCTGGAAAATAGGGTGAAGAGATTCGGTCTTATCCTCTATAGGAAGCTCTTGGGGAAACCAAACATCGAAAAGAGTGTGTGAAAGTCATCAGTCGCCATATATTGTTGTAGAGCAGCAATGGGAAAGAGGGGGAGCCTCTCACGAAATGAGGTGTTCTTTCGAAATGAAACCATAGTGAAGCCAATAATGATTGATGGGGTCGTTGTCTGGTGGAGGATGTTTGGAAAAACCACATTAGCCAAAGAGTTGGAGCGTGTTCAAAGAATGAACTTCATCGGCAATTGGTGCACTTAGAATAACCCCAACTACCAGTAGATATAGCTGGCGGGTGCTTGGTGCTTAAATTCTTCACTACTTCGAATGCAATGACGAATCGTCTAGATCACTGCATAGCAAAACCTTTTCCTGGCGATTTCTTCTCAGCTCACACAGCTGTGAGGATTTTGTGGGATGAAAGCTGTTGGGAACGGAGTACTGGTTTTGAATTTTTAGTGTTTAAACTCATAAGCCGTAGCTTCAAGCTTCTTCCATATTATACTTGTATGAGAGTCTGTTTATAGTGGCCTACCCCTGTTTCGGGCTTATTTCATTCTTCAACTTTGGTAACTGCTGGTGTCTATTTATTGATTTGACTTAATATTTTATTGAGAGGTAGATTATTAGGAGACTTGTTGTTGTTGTTATTTGGATTAAATATATTTATAGCTGGATTAGGGGCTAATTTTGAATGTGAGTTGAAGAAAATTATTGCTTTTTTGGAACTTGCTAGGGGCATCTTTTCTCAGTTCCAACCGATTATAAGCGAGTCGATTTTTCAATGTCTTCTTACGTTCTGACGTTGGACCTTTGAACCACCAGTGGGCTCAGCGAGCAATCGTCAAAAATCAGAACTTAAGCAACTGCAGGGCTTTCTGACCAATAGTGAACCGTCAGAGATATTTTGAAGTATTGGCTCTAGGCAAACAATTACATATGCTCAGACTGATAACTGTCTAATAAGTTCCGGCCAAATCTGCAAGGAGGAAAGCGACGTGGACTTATCTTGCCATTATCTCCTCTATTGTCCGGCATTGGCCAGATTGACATTGAAATAACTTTGTAGACTTACCTCTGGTAAACATACGAAGTTGCTTTGATTGATTTTAACCCAATATCTGTCCAAGTGAGATCCATCGACTTTGGATTAACCCTACGACCTAATCTAATCTATGAAAATAGCATTTCGAGAAAAACGCGTTTAAAGTTTTGAAAGAAGATTGCACTAAGTTAAATTCACCGAAAATTCCACAATTTCTGGTGGAATATGTAAGGCCGTGAACACTTCTGAATAGTAGACCTCTCTCTCGTGGGAGCGTACTTAAATAGGATATAAATCCGAGTCCATCTCTCTTAGCTAGAACTGATTAACATGCGAATGGAGAGTTTCTACAGGCTAAAGCGTTGCTTACTTGTCATTGTAAATAGGAATGGTCTGAAATAAATCAAAAAATATTATACAGTAAAAAACTTTGTAAATTCCTGTAGGACCAATCAAATTTTTCGTATATTTTTTTACATTTGCCATCACCTTATCGGCATTCCTACTGGGAAGTGTTCAAGTGTGCGCGATAACAGTTATTGCGCCACCAATGCACACATTCGCATGCAAATATATTCATCTAGTAACACATCGATACGCGTATCAGCTTATAACGAGCGACAACGGAAGATACGCGTAAAAATCACTTATAAATATGCGAGCGCACACATAAAAATACATAACGACATCGACTTACACATGCATAGGCATGTCAAATTGGCGGATACAACCTCAAAATAACGGGAACTCCAATTTTTTTGCGCAGACCTATCAACTTGGCAATGGAGGGCAAGATCGAATTGGCACGCAAGTCAGAAGAGAGAAAAAAAATAGAAAAAAATGATAATAAAACAAAATAAAAAAAAACAGAAAAAAACAAACAATAAAAACACAGAAAAAACAGCACCATAATAAAAAACAACAACAGCTAAAATGCTAAAATTTCATGTTTCGCTTACTGCTTGCGCAACATAGGAATGATTTGCTTGCCTTGCGGGCTGATAACATAACACGGGGCGTATGAGTAACTAAGTTCAGCACACATGAGAGGCTGTCGCGCCGCACTTACACATACATATGTATGTACGCACTGGAGGTGATGTATAAGTAAATCGATTCGAGCACACAATTTTTGGCTGCTTTTCGCAATTTCTATACAAGAGAACCCCCACACCCCCGTTGCCTGCTGCAAAATTTATTTTCATTGAGTTGCTCTTGAGTAGCACTCGCAACTGTATCTGCCTAATATTAATTTATTTTGACATGATAAGCTTTTACGCTTACTCCAGCGCAGGCGACATTGCTGGCGCGGGTTTGTTACGTGCGTGTAATCCCCGCTGCTCCAGCAGCCGTTGGGGGCACGCAAAGCAGCGCTTTGCGGCGAATGCGATTTAAGCGCACAAGTAAGACTTCGCTGATGCTTCAGTGAAAGTTGAAAAATTTCCGGCGAAAAAGGTGGAAACAAAAGAAAGAGAAGTGGAAGGGAAAGTGGAAGGCAGATGACATGTTTTCGCTTACAAAACTGGCAATATCAATTTTTGACATTGCTAAGCCTTAATGACCCGCTTGTGCCGCCATAAGCGCATTGAGGCAGCTAGCGTTGCTATAAATATGCAAATTCAAGCGAAGTTTCATGAAAATCCTCCAACCAACGTAACCATCAACATATCGGTCTCTTATACAAACACACTCATAACTATACACTTATACATAGTCAACTCCAAAGCACTCCACTTAAAATGTTGTCAGATACAAAATAACAGTTCGAGTGTGTCCTCTGCTGTTGCAAGTTTACGTATGCAATTTACATGCAACATGCGACTACTTAAATTACTGCAACTCCACTTGTTATACGAAATTGTGCTGCATATGTAAATGTACGCACACTCACTTACATAGATACAAAGTTATACGCAGATATTCTGTTTGTTACGACTCTCCAAAGCGTTATTATGATAACAAACTCCATAGAAACAAGCAACATAACGGGCATCAAGTTTAAGTGCTGCATAAATCTGCAAGTGCAGGAATGAGCAGAGTCAAGTTGAAACAACTTGCTACGCTTGGCAACCCGATATGACACACAAGTGCTTAGGAATACGCGAGTTTCCATAAAATTTTGTGAAATAACGGTATGCTGGCATTTTACTCATTTGGTGCAATGATCGCTTTGCAGAAATTATTAAGTAGCTATGCATTTTGGAATGTTTATTAAAATAAATTCACAAAAAATAACAAGATATAGCATTAAACTCGGTTGGTTCGAAGTTCTTATACCTTTCACTAATCAGATTCCCTAAAAGTACTTGATTACAATAATTTAATTTGTATGGTGGCATTACCTTATACAATAATCCCCGAAAATCTTCGTATGGACATCTCGTCAAAAAAAAGTGTCTCATATAAGCTGAGGATTTTGATCGCTCAGTTTGTATGACAGCGTCTATTTATGGTGGTCCAATAGCAGCTTTTTGGAGAAAAAATGACGTGTACAGAACTTCACATCGATAAGTCAAAAGCTGAGACACTAGTCCACATATATACTATTTCATTGTCGGATTTCAAAATAATTTGGGCTCAAATAAAGTATTGCCAGCAAAGGAGGGTCTTAACCTTTATTGTGGTTGAGCGGTTCAATAAAATGTTTAGTTTATCCGCTGAGCTTGAGAATAATTGCCATCATTAGTACAAAATATAGTCTACATTTTGGCGCAATTATAAAAGAAATAAGAGGAAAAGCAGGAAAATTGAAATTTTATTGCAATGAAAGTTCTGATAAGGAACAATGATGGTTCGCTTTTAATTTGTTTGCTTTCAAAGGTTTGTCGTGGACCTGACAATAGACAAGATTGTTACAGATGTCAGTGAAAATGATGCTCGCGTTAAGGGATCGTCTCAACGTGAAATTTTCGAAAAAAAAGTATTTTGTTGCATTATCGGATAGTATACACTGCAATAAACATTCCCACAAATTTTGAAATCGAAATCCAGATTGTTATGGTCTCTATTGCGTTTCTTGTAAAAAGGGAAGAGAGTGGAGAATGGAGCGAGATAATCTTAAAACGTATTTTTCTCCGAATGGTGTTTTTCAAAACGGTTTCCACTTCCAAAGGAAGAGTTCTAAAGATATAAAGTTCCAATTTAATTTAAATTTTCCTATTTTAGTCTAAAAAAAACTGTCAAAAAACAGGAGCAAATTCGATTTTGTTCAAACCGCCGCGATTTTTTCTAATTTCAAAAAAAACTTCCATAGCGCGTTAGCGACTTTCCTACAGATTAATAATCTTTTTCGGAATTAGGTGATAAGAAAATAATCTTACGATTTTCAATTCGAGCAATTCTTTTGTCGTAACAGCTGTCTTCCACCTAACCATCAAAAGGAAAATTTGCTGTTTTAATTTAAATTTTTTTAAACAGAGCAAAGATTTGGTCGAGAAGCTGGGCTGCTGAATCTGACTTATATTATCAAGCTGGCTGCTGTTGTTCGTGCGACAACCCACCTCCACTAAATATTTCATCAATAATTTTCGAAATTTGACTGTATTAGTAATACGTGACCAGATATAGTATATTATGGTCACTCCGGTTATTGTCAATAATACAATGAGAAGGCTACCATCCAAGACTTGATGATACAACTATATATCTAATTGAGTTGTCTTCGTTTTTTGATCAAAGGTAATCAGCCGAAGGTTTGTTAGGTATTATTTAGCTTCAGACAGTACTTCAAATGTTTGTTTTCATGAATATGTAAAACATGTTTTCCTAAAGGCGCGTAACTAAAATAAATATAACTACAATGAACCAGTTTCCTGAAAATGTTATAATTTGGGCTCTATTCTTATTTCTGCTGACATTTGAGCAAAAAACCGCTATTACTACAGAAGCATACAACCAAACAGATAAATATTTCAAAAACCAGTCCAATAAAACTTAAATCGTGCCAAATCAAATTAAAGATCAAAAGTAATTAAGTAAAAGCAGCAATAAAGAAGACATTAAAGCAACAAATCAGTTTGCAAATTGAAAAGTAAACAACAACAAGCAAGTGCTTACGCGACGAGACAAGTGTTGGCACGGCAGACAGGCATGCAGACAACCGGCAAAACAGCGCACCAACGACAATAGAAGACACCACACAGACAAATGTATGTATGTTTGTATGTCTGCAGAAACCGAAGGCGAGTGCATGTGGTGTGTAAGTGGGTGAAGATCGCTGTGCGACCGAAACATGCCCAGTATGCCAGCCTGTTGGCGTAGAAACATGTGTTGTCAAATAAACGGACGACTTAACAACTGTTGCAAAACAACAAAAACAACTGTGAAATGTACAAAGTAAAACAAGGAGCAAATAGCACGTACACCTGCCGCACACACACAGCCACAGGTACACACATCTGGCAGTTACTTTGTAGCATTTGCAGGCAAACTTGGCTGGTTTTCACATACAATGTTGTTTACCTACTGGCAGAGCTAGAAATGTGTGTGTGTGTGTTGTTGCAGAAAGTTAACCAACACAATTACGCCTGAGGTGCGCCATGAACATTGTTGGCGGTTGCAGAAAACAAATTATCAAATTACCACGTGTAAAATTTGTTAAGAAATAGCCGTGCGCAGGTTGCAACTTGAATATTTGTTTTTGGAATTAACAAATTTCATGTGCCACGAAATACTCAAAATTTTCATTACTTCGTATTTAGGTCTAATAATCTATATATTTCATTCATCTTTCTTGACAGTACACAGCAGTGCCTCCTTGAAGACTTTTTAAGCTTCAACTTGATAATTTAAAAAAAAATTGTCGGGTTTTTGCCAAATTTTCAGGAGAATCGGCCACAGTGCACTGTCCCATTGGCACCCTTGCTGTGAGGATAAAGATTTTTGAAGACTCAACTTGTTAAAGTCGCAATGAAAAAGATAGCGTAAAAGCATCTAAATACTTGTACTTACATTGTCCAGCTTAAGCCAAACTAAGGCTGTAAAATCTCGGTTACCCTACTTTATATGAACGCAGCGAAATGACTGGAAAGGATATTAGCTGGCTCAAAAAATTTATAGCATGTTCTAGACGTTTTGTTGAGATGCTACGGTTCGTTTGATCTATTCCTAGAAGTTCTGGACATCACAATGGATGTATAGCAGTTTCAAGTGGACACAAGAGTAATCAGCCTTTTTGCTGAGGGTAAGAGGCTCACTGGACTTACTACTATCGACCTGGAGCCGTAAGCAGCTTGCGACAGCGCAGGAACCTGTGGTAGCCAAGCGCTGGCCAAATTTCCGGTTAGCCTGGCCTGTTCCCATTTTCCGCTGTGCCCGCCAGTTCCACACTACTTACTTTAGTCATTTTGTTGCTTTTTAAAAATCTACATATATCGCTATCAGAGTGAATAGTCATTTCTTTAAAGCTAGTTTCACATCGGAGCAGTAGATCTGCGGCTAGCTTAATAGCAGCAACCTCGGGTTAAAAAGGCACTGTTATTGTCAGGAAGTATGCAACTAAAAATGATAGAGATTTCCTGGCTATATACCGCACTCCACCCTTATTTATTTTATAATTGCGCCAAAATGTAGGCTACGATCTACAATATTATTCGCAGTAGTTCTCAAAGCCCTCGAATTGCCCACAACTTTTATCGAAAATTTTAGCAAAATAGAAGGCTTGTTAGCAAAACTTTATTTAAACTTAAATTGTCTTTAAATCTGACAACGAAACAGTATTTAAAGTATTCAATTTTGATCAAAACAATGAGCACCAAAATCCAAGCTACTTTTCAAATTGTTAAAAAATAGTTTTATTTTGTATATTTTGAATACAAGTTCTCAACAATCCTGCGTCGCTCACAACAATTTGAAGCGCTTTCGAAAATCAAAACAACTAAAGTAGATATATACATTACCGTTACACAGTTGCGCTGATTGCAAGCCGCATGCAAATGTTGATGTTGGCTGCATCATAAACACACAAAGGCTATTACTAAGCGCTGTGACATCAATTTCACGAAACATTTGTTGCAGTTCATTGGCGTGGCATGCGGCAGCAAAGCGCTACATCAAAATGGCTGCTATTGAAGCCACGCATTTCGTGCAATTTTTCAAAAAACAAAAAAAATAACAAAAACCAGCAAAGCGGTAGTAACTAAATCCCTACCAAATAAGTGCACAGCATAAACCGTTACATATAATGTTAGATATAAATTGAACTATGCGCTTGAACATTTTTCACTTTCCTTTCCACATAGTCTGCCACAATTTTTCAACAGCAATTGCAACAAAAGCTTGATTTGCCAACTTCTCCCCACAGTTTGCGCTAAAGTTATGCATCGATTTTTCAGCATAGCTAATGCTAATGCTAGACACTTTTTTTCAAGACTTTTTGCTTTGAGGGACATCATGCATAAACTTAATTTCCCACGCAGCGCGCTTTCGCATTCCGAACCGAATTTTGCTTTTCGCTTTGCATTTTTCAACTATTTTTCAATGTTGCTTCTAAGCAAGCGCTGTTGTTGTTGGCATATTTTCCTTTTCCTTTTCGTTGCTTTTGTTTATCAAATTCCCAGCACATATACATATATATGTAAATGAGTCGCGGTACGTTGTAAGCTCACGCAAAAGTGTGTGATTTACATAAATCGCCAACAAACGTGGTGGCAGCTGTGGCAGCAGCGCCGAGTTGTAGTTGTGCGCGGTGTTCCATGCAAGTGTGAAATGGTCGACCAGCTGGCTGTTGCGCCTCCACTTTTTCCTTTACCGACAGCTCCGCATAATTTAATGGTGTCGTGCGAACTACGTTTGCTGGTCTTTGGCATGTAAACGCCATTCCGTCATCGCTGGCACTTTCGATCAATGTCAGTTTGAAGATTTTGCCCGAACAAAGCGAAAGTGAAATATTGAAGATGCCATTGGCCGTGCCACCATTGACAGCGGTCGATTTTCTATACAGTTTACGGGTGTTGGGTGTTTTGTTGAGTTCTGAAGACATTTATGACTAGAAACCACTCTACCGTGGCCTAAATTTCCTTGAAGTGCAAATGATTTTGAATAAAAGTTAAAATTACCTTAAAAGTTGCATTAATAACTTTATTTCTTTTCATTGCTGGATTTTTTACAGTAAATAACGCGAAATGTTTTTCGGTTCTTTTAACATTTCTCTTCCGTAAGGTTTGCTTTTTCATCATGAAAAGATATACGATCCAACAGCGAGTCGAAATTATTAAAAGTTGCTACTGAAATTCGGAGTCAGTCGTCTCAACTTTAAGAGCGCTACGTTCAGTTTAAGGATGTCATAATTGTCCTGTCAGATCAAAAATTGAGCCTCTAGTGGAAAAATTTCAATCGGCAGGCATAATATAAAATATTCTCGTGTCAGTGAGACAAAGAATTGCAGTAGTGTCGTGAATTGGGCTGAGCAACAATTCGAAAATGATCCGGATTTTCATTGAAAAATCATCTTCAGCGATGTCATTTTTATCATTTCAGCAATGACAAAAGTCTGGCCCATAAGTATTAGAAAAATGGATTCAAGAATATCTCTCGTCTTAGATATGTGGGGAGGAGAAAATCAGAAGATTCACAATGTAGCCACAATGGTGGCAAACCTCAATCAAAGGACGGTGGACCCACATACTGATACCGGACATCCGTTCGTGGATAGGTAGACGACATGAGGACATTTCCACCTAACCCATTACCTATCTATATTCCGTAATGACACTAGTTCGATGTGACCCGTTTATGCAAAAAAATAGTAAGAGATTGTTCATATTTTATTCTTTAAAATCTATGTCGTCTCCCTCGAAGTAATCGCCTTTTGGACGTTGATTTTTTACCTGTTTTAAAGTGTATTTTTGCCACGATATTTGGCCGATTGATCGTCTGTTTTAGGGTTGTAAGCAGAGATCAAAGGCTCCTCGCTAGTAATAATACGTTGTATGACATCCTGGTAGTCTGAAAGCATTGTTTCACAGACGTAAACGCGGCACAGTCTTTGAATCTTTCATTTTAGAAATGGTTTTCACTGGTTCTTCCGATATTCCAACGATGCTAGTAAAATCTCTGAGTGTTAATCGTCGATTCTCAAGCACCAATTCCTTTGTTTTATCGCTGTTGACGACCGCCATAGTACAGAAGAGATTAGGTGTTCGTACGATAGAGGAGACTTAAATGTCTTACGTGTCTCTTACGAAATAATACTTAATTAGCTGTGTTCGGGGAAGAGTGTGTAGCTGGGAGTTAGTTAGATTTAGCGGATTAAAGTTTCGTAATTTGGCTATCGATTGTGCTTGCGCGGTTAGATTTAAAATTATAATTATGAGCTAACTGAACAGAATCAGTTTGATATGAGTGGGTAGTAAGGTGACTTTTGTGTCTAATTAACTGCAAGTACCAGCAATATGAAAGTTTTGACTTAGGTTAAAATAAGAAAAGGACCGCAAACCTCATATCTCAAATAAAATTATTTATAAGATCTACAAGATCTTGAGCATACTAGCTAACATTTTTAGAAAATTTAAATAAAAATTCATCTGATCAAAGAAAGCGATAATAATTAAAAAATCAAGTATTGCCATATTATTATTTGTCATAATGTCTTAGACTCAACCCGCTAATTTTCAGTTCATTGACTTCAAGACGTTGTAAACTATTTTGTCAGCTTTAAATACATATTTTTTCCATTCAACCACTAAAACAACAAATTCAATTGCTGTCAGAAGTTTCCGTTGTGCTTTCAGACCGCTTTTTATTAATTTAACTTATTAGCATTATTACATTGAAGCGCTGACTGACAATGGTTGACAAGTGGTTGGGAGGCGCTGTGTGATGCTGCGGACATTAAAAGCGCGTGTCAAGCAATAATAAGGCCTTTCAAGTCCCAACTAAGATGGAGGGGAAATAATTTAAATTAAAGCGCAATTTGAGAGAAAAAAAACTGAAATACGGATAATAACACGAAATAAAAATAGTCTTACAAAAAAAGTCTACAAATATATACTAAAAAGTCAGTGGTCTACTGAAAATATTCAAGTAAAAGCAAGGAATTTGCACTGAGCTGCCATTTTATTTCGAAATTTTTAAATTTGTTGAATTCCGCAGCTTTGTACTGCCTCGAGCTGTGCTAATACGCGCAAATTATCAACCATTATGTTTTGGACGGAGAACGCTGAGCTGACACGCGAACATGAAACTTAAGGCAGTGGCGAAAGGCACACTAACATACACACAAGCACGTTTAATATATTTCAAGAACTCTGAAGCATGCACAGACTAGAATTTCGCTTGTCCTTTTATATGTATATAAATACTCTCACTCTGCTATCTATGTAGCGACGTGTAGTAAACAAAACAAGAGCCGCCAAATGCCGCATAGTGTACTTGGTCCGCAACAGCTGTGTCACTGGCACTCCTTACCGAACTTCTTACCCAACATTAGCTGCTTTTATTTGCCGCTGACATGGTCCATTGCGCTTTACTTTTGTTTTCCTTTGGCGACCTTTTCATTTTTATCAGCGCTCTTGCTCGCACCTCGCTCTCCTATCGCGGCATCTAATCGCAAATCAGCAGTTGGTGCGCGCTTCAGACAATGTCTCCGAATTTGAGATTTACTCGCACTTTCCTACACTTTTTTATGCTCCTCCATTTCTTTTGTCTTAACACTCGCCATATTTGTTGCTGGATTTCACTTTGTGTGTTCGCTTAAACTCATTTGTATTGATTTTCCTACAACAATGACACGATCAGATTTGCTATCGACTGCTGCGTAGCTGATTACGCACAGCTTTCGGGGGTGAGACGAAACGCGGCAATTTCACTTTCAATGGCAGTGGGGCTAATTAAATTTGGCTTTGCTGCTAAGTGCAACATTTGTTAAAGTTTAAGCGGATTAAATTCCTTGATAAATCCTTGAAGTGTAATTCGGCATTGATTTGAGATTAACCTTTTGTTGCAAGTATTATTATGCTATAATTAGGCTTTTGTGAGGTGAGTAAATGTTAATTTTGAAATCTGATTAACTATTTTGAAGCGATTTGGAAGCTTTGTGATTGAAATCAGTTAAGGAGGACGGTATAATTTGCATTTAAACGCATTCCATGAAATATTCTTCTCAATGAAAATATAGAATTAAGTCGCGAACATAATCGAGCTATTTTTTTCTACAATTTTCACCTCAGCAAAAGTGCATCGATAATTTAATTTTTGATGGGGAAGCTCGATCAAAGGCTTTTGTATATTGATGATATGATGAACTCAATCGAAGACGTAAATCACTCAGAGATGAGTTTCAGGAAAGTCGTCCAAACTCAGTTGTTGTTTCGGCAACTATTAATGCTGTGCGTAAACTGATATTGCAAGATAGTCGTATGATTTCTTTTGAGATTGATAAATCTCTAGGAATTAGTGGAAATATTCAACATAAATTCAATATTGTAAAAACAATTGCCCACGTTGGATCCCTCACAACTTATCAGTCGCTAAGCAAAGGCTAGTATTGATTGGTCGAGAGACATGGCAAAAGAAAATGCTTCGAAACATGTCTATGGTATCAGGACAGGTGAATCGTGACATCATGAATCCGCGAATGGCTTATTTTTATTCTCGTACGAAAAAATAAACTAAGAGGTCAACGTTTTTCGAAACCTGAACTGGCGTTTGATAGGCACAGAAAGTGTGTTTTGGAGTTACCTCAATCAGAGTGCATTGCGACAATTGGTTCGCCCTCATGCAAAATACAAAGACCTTAGTGGAGACTACTATGATATGAACAAGATATAATATAATATGTATACCAAAATATATAAAGTAACCCTCGTAAGCTTACATCATTACTATCTCTTCAGCGGTGGTCGCCTACCGTGGTGAGAGGCATAAGTAGTAGTAATGAGCACAACCTAAACGGGAACAAATTTCTTCTAAGATACGACCTCATAATTTCAACAATGGGAATATGGCAGAATAAAACTTCGGTTTTAAGCTCATTTGTTATGTGAGGACACCCGGCCAAGTTGTCGATGGACTCGTGCTGATAGCTGAATAGTCCGTTGACTAATAGAATTGCTGATCGCAAAACGGTCTTTCCCAATAGCCGAGTCGAAGGTAGTAAATGCCTTCTCTACGTTTACCGGCACTGCGGACGTGTGACCTATCTGACTTGTAGATCCAATAATGAACATAAAAAACAGTAACAGAGAAAATCAACGCAGGAGAAGAGAGAAAGTCCGAAATCAGTTCAGGAAAGTCTGAGAAATGGCAGAGGCAGTCTTTATACTAGGTAAGATTGTCAAAGGTCAGACTGCTGGTACCTCAGTTGATCGAGGACCAAAGCATCAAAGAGGAGGAGTAAGTAGAAACAGAGCAGAAAAGTGGAGCAAAAGCAAAGTATTTATGTCAGAAAAAGCCTCTAAATGCCGTCATAAGCGGCAGATTGACGTTAGATTGTCGAGTCTACTTTAAGCTACGAAACGACAATCCCATTGCTACTAATTTGGTGTATGACTCATCGGAAATTTTTAGGAGCTACAGGGTCATCAAGTGCGCGATCCGGTCCTTCTCCGGTTTCTTAACGGGTTAAGTTTGGTTAGATGCCTGATCCCATATCAGGGCGGAAGGCAATAAGACTATTATATTCTTTATTTTATGAAGCCATGAAAACTGTTGTTGGATACTAGCTAACTTTGAACCTATCACAAATCAGCTTGGGTGTTTTATATCTATTTTCACAATTACACCTGGATGTCTAAAAGTATGAGATCCGAGGTATTTTTGCTTTGATCTGGCGAAAGCGAGACATTCGAGGACGAAATGTTGAGATTATTT
Organism: Bactrocera neohumeralis; assembly: GCF_024586455.1. Lineage (NCBI taxonomy): Eukaryota > Metazoa > Arthropoda > Insecta > Diptera > Tephritidae > Bactrocera > Bactrocera neohumeralis. The sequence goes on from NC_065920.1 coordinate 14,973,583, forward strand.
TTTCGCATTTTCTTCCAAACAGCTCATTTGGCTGGTATCCGGTAAGATGTTCAATCTTATTGCCTGAGTCCCGATCGAACATTGTCCGATAAGAACTCCCTTAAACATTCTTATCGGGTGGTGCCTCTAAAACCACAGATATCCCAAGGACACCTCGTGCTCGCCTTTGTCTCCTTCTTAGAGAATCCAAGAAAAAACTTCATCAAGCCTCAAAACAACCTGACATAGATGACTGGAGCTGATTAAGGAGAAGAAGTCAACAAAGCCAGCAAATCCATACTAGTGGCCATATGCGAAGATACGATAGAGTCTCTATCAAAAGCTGATAATAAAATCAGCTTGGGTATACGCAAAGCTAAAATTAAGTTTCCAATCGGCCGAGCGGTTGATGAAGACTAGACGGAGGTCGTCGACGACGCCACTCAGTTTAAGCTAAGTGATGTGACAATTAGAGAGCAGCAAGATTTCGAAGAGGTTTAGATGCTTGTAGATAAATTCGTAACAATCGAGAAGTGCTCTGCGAAATATAATCTATATATATAATAAAGGTACCCATATAAACTGTTAGCGCAAACAAATTGGTTAATTTTTTTTCCTAGATAACCTTTCTAAATGCTCGTATGCTCTTTGTTTACGATGTTAAAAGTTTTTCTGGTAAATTTTATGCAATATATTTAGTTGGTTAACTCATAGCGCGTTCACCGAAGTGTATTTTTCAGTTTTGGAAACAGAAAAAAAGTTGCCGGAAGTCAAATCTGGCGAAAAGTGTGTTTGCGCGATGACTCTCGTTTCGTGCTTTGTCAAAAAGTCTATCACAAACTTTCTAGATTGTGATAAAAAATTTTAAATACCACTTAAAGAAATCGATAGTTAAAAAAAAAAAACTGTTTAGAAGTTGAATTCGATGTCTATGTATACTCAACAGAGTTCATACTAACTAATCTACGCTACTCATTGTACAGACAATGGTGGGAAGCGGGAAACTTCGCTGGCGCCAACATTTTTTCAATAATTTCAATAAACTCTGTTGCCGCTCTATCGTCTCGAGCATCTTTGACCCAACAAGTGGCAATAACACACTCAACCGACTTCGACAATAAATTATATAACTTCCCGCTTGTAGTTTCTTGAAATATACTGCGCGTCGTCGGTTTATAGCTTCGAAAGAATAATAAACACATTAAACATGATATCACTTGAGAACTTTTGTTGTCGTTTTGTGGACCATAAAAGTTGCACGTTTGCTGCAATGCAATCGCTCGAAAGGCAATAAATGGACAATTCGAAAAGTTTGATTGCATTCTGCCGCTGTGCTGGAGGCAACTCGCGATTGTTGTTGTTTTGATGAGCTCAATGTACGCGCGGTGTGCCGGAAATGATATCAGAACTCAGCAACGATTTTTGCTAGTTCCTGATTTTGCTAAACATTGCAATCCCATTGAACAAACAACTCGCTGCAAATACCAAACAAATACAAGGCAAATATTATGAATAATATAGATAAATGCTTATGAAAAGGTAATAGCAAGTAAGAGTGTGCGCTGGATAAACTTTTCATAATCTAAAGCTAGTAACGGAGCCGCTAAGCGTGCCGAGGACCGGCGCCGCGCGACAAAAACCACGTTCTGCGAAGTAGCAAAGTTGGCTTTGGCCAGCGCATGGCCGCCAACTAAAACTTTGACCTGCTGATGGCCACGTCCGCGCCAGCGCTGAGCCACTGAACACACTGAGCACTTGAGCACTAACGCTGGCGCTGGCGACGTGGCCGTTAGTCGTGAAGGTATGAGCATATTTTCATAAGATGTGCACGAGGACACAGCATATTATGTGCGCTCGTACTACGAACGCGTGCTGGCAATTTCCGAAACGCGCTGACTGCCAACCGACCGACCGCTTTGAGTGCTGTCCAAAAGCCTTCACCCGCACACAGTTGCTTGAAGGACGCCTCGCTGCCTTGAGCTGCTGCCTGCACTACAGCTACGGCCTCAAGTGTTGTCATTTATTTAACAGTTTACTGCACAAACAAGCGCGTAAACAAGTAGCGGTAAGCGGCAGGCAGAGGCATAGTAGCAAGAACAACAACGCAACAGCAAATGAGTAACGAGTAAACAAAGTGTATAAAGAAGTTGTGGTGGCACCGAAATGAAGCCAGCTATAAATAAGGAAACAAATTATGATTGCTCGCAGTAATATGCTTGGAGCAACTGGCGGCCTAACTGCCGCGCGGACGTTGAGATGGATGGCTGTGTGGCGGCAAGGTCGGTTGCTTGGCAGCTTGGCAGTCTTGTAGCAGGGACTTGTCATTAAAGGCCTTTTGTTGGCTGTTAAGCAAGCGGTCAAGCAGTATTAATGTGAGCTTTAGCGCACATTCACTGGCAGCGGTAGGTGATAGGGGTGAGTTTTGCAGGAAGGAGGTGCGTAAGTGTGTGCTGCCTAAGGAGATAAGGCAGCAAGCTAAATATTTGTAGAATCATTGCTTATGCAGCTACTTTCGGAGATGTTAAAGCAGAGGCATACTCACCGAAAATGTTTGTTAAATGAGAATTTTTTATGGCGAAGGAATGAGTTTGAATATCCTTCTAGCCGCGACCACAAGAGAATGGCAAGCGCATGGAAATTTCCATTTACCATATAAATGCGTAGACATACACACATACAGCGTGCGCTGCCGAAATGCCGCATTAACTAAATTAAATACACGCCATTTAAATTAAACTTTCGTGCCAAAGCATAAAAACTTAATTGCATTACAAAAGTTATTGTGCAAGGGTTAATCGAGGCGAGTCATAAAATTTGCATGGCGTTAAATTGGGTCATAAAGTATCAAAAAAGCAAAAAAAAAAATCCAACACGGCAGTGAGCGAATAAATGCTAGAGCTGATATATGTATCTAACGAAGTGTTTATCGAAAATAGTTTTAGTTTTGAATATTTTATGAGAAGCAGCACATATAAGCTGGCGAAAAAATATCTGCTGGTATTTCTGTGCTCTATGAAATTCTTCATAAATACATTTTTAGCGGATACACCCAACAGAAATGAAAATAGCTATATACAGATATGCACGTACATACATATAGTACAAACAATTTTTGCTAATAATCTCTTAAAAAAAAGCTGCAATTTTATTTCAGCGCATTGTTAATTTTTGTACAGATTCGCCATGCTGGTATTGTGTTCTATTGCCAGCTGCTTCTAGCGCCAATAGCGGCAATTAATGCATACAAGCAAAACATATGAAAAAAATTCACCAGCTAGCGCAAAAAAGTTGCAATTTATGCAGCAATATAAAGCAAGAGTAATAAATGGATTTTAATTGCTGCAAAGCGGCTTAACACAGCCACAAAATGAGAGCTGCTGGCAAGCGCAATAATTGCTCGGCAATAAAAATACACAATTGGTGTTTAAATATTGCGTTATTTAACAGCTAAGATCATAAAAAAAAAATAAAAACAAAAATATTTATTTCAGCATATTTGTTTTGGTTAACAAAATGGTTTTGCTAGTTGCCGCTAGTTGTGAAATAATATGAAGCAACAAACTAACAATTATTTAATGAAGTTAATGAAACGAATTTGCAAAACATAATGTTTTTTTAAATATTTTTTTATGTGTGGGTGAATTTAAAATGCAAATATAATTTATATTTTCATTTGTCAGTAATATCATTTATGGAATTAATATGTCGTAATTAGTATGTTTGAAGTTATTTGTTTGTTTTGGTTTGCAATTTACTTATATTTCATGAAAACTCAATTCCCTTAAGCATCAAAGCAGTTTCTCCTAATAAACAAATTTTGTAAATTAAATTTTGTTTATTCACACCACGTCTTACAGGTAATAGGGGAAATCACAAAAAATGTTATAAAATACACCGTTCAAACCGCCAACGGACGACAAAAAATTACTGCTACGATCAGGTCAAAGGAATAAGAAACAAGAAAAAAGCTTAAGCTCGGCTGCACCGAAGCTAAAATACACTTCTCAAATTCAAAAGATTTTTTTTATGGAATTGTGATTTTTATCATTTAACTTTCATGACAGCTGTGTGATATAGTAGTCCCGTCTGAAAAATTCCTTCAGAACTTATAGTGACGTTTTGGAAAATAATTAAGGTAAAATTTTGTGAAAATATTACGACAAATAACATAATTTTCCATGCAAGGACTTGAGTTTGATTATTCAGTCCTATGGCAGTTATATACTATCGTACTTTGGTGATCTAATCTAAACAATTTGGTAATTGCAGATAGTAAATGAGGCTACTGTCTTTAAGATACCTCGTCAAATGAAAACGTTTACAAGCACATGATACGGCGCATTCTGTTTGTATGGCAGCTATATATTTTAGTAGTAAGCAGCCTTTTGTGGAGAAATTAGAGTATGCAAAACTTCAGACCGATATCTCAATAACTGAGAGACCAGTTTTCGTATATGCAGATGGACAAATAATAGGTAATATTCTTTGTTGCACGCACAATCCTTTGCCAAGAAATCGTGATGCACGGCGCTTCTGCAATCGAAGAAATCTTCGCATTGGCCTAATTTGGCGCTTTTTTTTGCTCTTGGCTTAAGTGGCAGTTACCATTGGTATGATTGAGCTTTGGTTTCCATGTTATATCTATAAACCCAATATTCGTCACCAATTATGACCCTCTGGAGCAGATCTGGGTCATCACGGACTGAGTCCAACATCTCTTGAATAATGTCAACACGACGCTGTTTATGGCCGAAAGTGAGCGATTTAAGCACAAAGATTGAGTAGAATGCGTCCAAGCAAAAATCTTTCAAAAATTAACTAATAATTCAAAAGGACGACCTTGTCAGCATTAGTAAGTGATAAGAGTACCAATACAATGCAGGAAAAAATTAAAAATCGAATGCATGTAGCCCGAGGAATTTCAAAATTTGCGACACTGTTTGTACAAACTTCGGCTGTACACCGTGGCGTATAAGCAACACACAATTTATTCAAGCGCTTTATGAATTCTGTGTTGCTCATACGCCACGGTGTACATATGAGGATTGGTCAGTACATGTGATGCATAACTTTAACAGCGTATACCTTTTAGAGAACTTTTTTTATGAAAGAAATTATCAAGACTTTTTCGTTCAATTTTTTTGGTAATTATTTGGTATTAGAAAATGTCTCCTTTAAGGCTGTGGCTACATTTGCTTAATGCAAACGATAAAAAAATTCAAATGCTATATACATGGGAAAAGTAGTATGATTTAGGTACGGTTTAAATTGAGAGTAAGGAAAAAATGGAACTTCAAAGGGGTTTCCAAAAAAATAAAAAAAAAAAATAAAATAAAATAAAATAATTAGGGTGGTTCCAAAAATTGTTTATATATCCTCCTTTCCAATTTTGTGTAGTTTTTTGCTGATTTTTGAATACAGATGTCTCCCAAGCACTTAACTTAATCGAGAGAGCATTAAACTGGAGAGAGTATAAAACTATTTTGTTTAAAATAATTTTTTTTTCAAGAAAAAGATAAATTTGCCGTGAAAAAAAATCAAAGACCGACCATATTGTAGAGATTTAGATTTTCTATAGTAAGTATAAAATGAGTTATTTTTCCTTGTAACATATGCAGTCGGACGCGAATTTGAACTTTTCTATGTGATTATAAGAAAAAGGTAGACAACTGAAAGGCGAAGCTTCTTTCTGTTACAATTAATAGCTCATTCTTGGATATGTTTTCTAAGAGGTGTTTATCAATCAACTTTTAAGAGCAGAAAACGAAAAAAAAATCTCTTTTTGTCCCACCTTATTTTACATATATTATAATGCCCAAACGCTGTTGTAAACTCGGCTATAACCGCCTAAGGGGTATCTTCGTTAAAGGTTCTTGAATATTCTTAGTTTTAGTCTATATGTTGCTATTGAACTCCAAATCCAGAGGAAAGTATACGTTATTGGCTCGAAGTGGCTGTTATTTAATAAGTAAATAAACAGGTAATGAACCTGGTTAATATGTAGAGATACGGATATACATATATACTTGCATACATATATACATGCAATTGATACATTTCGTCTTCTCTTTGCAGTTTTTGTAAAAATTGATAGTTTATAAATTTAATCTGCTTTCTCAAATGGCTAAAGTTCGCTCGGCAATTCAATAAATCATTTGCCATTGCTGGATTTTGAAGCTTTGTTTACAGTATAGCTGATTAACTGTGTTTACAACTGCACCTGACACTCTTCACGCGCTTACCACCAAACAATCTGTATGAGTAACCTCCATTATTTAGCTTTATATACACTGCTTCGTGGCACAATCATTTGTCTTAGCGCTTTCTGCTTTGTTTTCATGCCATAAATGTTTATGTACTATAAGCTAGAAAAAATAGAAAAAACATGAAACGCAAGTGTAATTGTTTATGCCGCCAATGTAGCCTAACAACTTTGTCTGCGCTTGCTAACAAACAATTTGCAAATTTTTTTTATCGCTGCAGAAGTTTTTCATGATTTTCTAAAGCGCCGCGCGCTCATTTATGTGACACATAAAAAGTTGCGAAAGCCGCGAGAAATAAATGTAATCGAAAGCGCCGACTGGCGCAACATGTACGCCGCACAGAACGCACACGCACGCATTGGCGGGCATGCGTGCGCTTGACTGACTGGCTGACGGCGGCCGATGCAAAGCCGCAGCGCTTAACTACTTGGCTGGCATTATGAAAAATTATGCGCGCTTAAAGCGTTGGTAAACAGAAATGCTATTAAAACCATGCGAAAATAGAACTGGCGCGTTAAACGAAATTATATTCTGATTGTTTGCGCATTTCCGCGCCCAACTGCTGGCAGGCGAGCGCTGCTAGAGCCTGCGGCGGCTTTTGTGGTTTCAGCGTCGTGCGTAATCTGATTTCACGCTGCTTCCGCACATTAAGCAATGCGTAAACGCCCCAGCGCTGTTCTCTGTCTGTTTTAAGGCGAATGTATCGCGCGAGTGATACATAGCGTATACGTAACGGCGCGCCGTAGCCGCTTATCTGCTTTGAAGTTGTTATTTTATTTCTTTCTGTTTGCGCTCTGCAGTTGTTTCGATTGCGATTTATTTATTATTTTCTTAGAAATTCCCTTCTCCCCCACTCCACTCCATACAAGGCACACAGGCGCGACATACATACTTGACTTGAAGCGCCGTTATAAATATTTAAATTGCTTTTGTGTTGCGCGTTGTTGTAGGCGTTGCGCGTCTGTTTTTATTTTCGCTTATTTTCGGGTGAATAATGTTCAGCCAGCGGTGCCTAGTCACGCGGCGCGCAGTACAAGCGACGGCACTTGTTAGCGATTTTGCCGCGTTGGTTGTTAACATAACTTCCTTTGGACTGTGTTTCGGCGTGTACTTGTTGTCTTGAGTTAAATACTCGGTTGCTGATTGCTAAGTTGTTGCGGCAACAGTCTCTTCGCCTTGTGTCTGTCAACTTTGTACTAAGCTGGTGCTTGCCAGAGTTTATTAAGCGCTGCGGCACGGTGTGGCCTTGTTGGCTGCGCTAGGGAATTATTGGCCTCGTTTTGACTATTTGCATATGAAAACATTTATCTATACACACCAATATACCATACATATATATATATATATATATATATATAGATACATATATATATATATACAAATAAATATAAGTGCACGAGTTGGTGAGCGCATTTACTTAAGATTGATTATGGCAATGATAATGGGATTTGGCCTTTAAGCTGCTCCAAATCGCTGCCGCTCTACTCCTTTTGCACTTGTTAACCATTATGTTGTTGTTGTTGGCGCACATTATTGTGGTAATAAAATTAGGCGTTTTGGTTTTATTTATTTACGAGTTGATTTTATAATTCCTTAGGCGTATATGCTGTCGGTTTCTACTGTGTTTGTGTTTTCTTTTGTGTTTTTGCTTTCTTCTGTGTATTAATCTTTTTTCTTTTCCTTCAAGTGCTGAGTTGCTGTTCACTTAATTTTGATAAATGCTGATGCATAAATAATGTGCTCTTTTCCTAGGCTATAATTCACTGGCTGTGCGATAAAAGCCAAATGCGTGCAGGCTGTGGCTGTGTGGCAGGCTCTTGAAATGTGGCCGGTAAGTATGTCGGCTATAAAAGTGAGATATGACTTCATAATAATGGCAAATTTGTTTCAATATAATGCGCGACTATTTTATTGTTTTAAAATGTCATTTAAATTCATATTAATGTGATTGTGAATGAGGTGTGAAAACGTTGTTATAAGTTTGAGTTGGGTGCGTTGATAATTTGTGTTTTATTTTTCTATTTTGGGTATTAAAAAGTTTGAGTTGTTTTGCTGGCGTTATCAACTTTCGTTGTATGAAGTGAGAAATAACAAAGAGTCGAGAATGAAACATACTATTTTCAATTTTAATACAAAATTTACATTCTGTAAAGAATGTGTTTCACGAGCTTTGCTCAATTCGTAACACCATCACCCATCTTGAAACCTAGCTTTCATTACTAGATAATAATGGACTGAATAGACCACGTCCAGCACGTAGTGAATAAAATATAGCAGCGGAAGCTGAAATTGTACGCGAAGACCGTGGAGAGTCGATTCGGCACCGTTCGCAGCAATTTGGACAGACGTATGGAACGACTTGGCGCATTTTACGTCCAGATCTTAAATTGAAAGCATACAAAATACAGCTTGTGTAAGAACTGAAGCCGATTGACCTTAGCAAGCAACATCGCTTCGCTTTATGGGCTTTTGAGAATTTTCAAGAAGATCTGACGATTTCGAGCAAAATTTTCTTCAGCGATGAGACCCTTTTTGGCTCATTGAGTATGTAAACAAGCAAAATGGCCGCATTTGGGACCAAGGACAACCTGAAGAGATTCAAAAGCAGCCATTTACTCAAATAAAAATAACGGTATGGTGTGATTTGTAGGCCGGTGGAATCATCGGTCCATGTTCCTTCAAAAATGATAGCGGGGAGGACGTAATCTTCACTGGCGCCATTACAATTGACTATTTGTTGCCTAAAATTGAAGCAAGAGTTCTCGGCAATATTTTTTTTCATTATGACGGCGCCACTTGCAACACAACGCATCAATCAATTGATTTATTGAGAGAACACTTCGATGAGCAGATAATTTCACGTTTTGGGCCGGTCGATTGGCCATGAAGATTATGTGATATCATACCGTTAGACTTTTTCTTGTGGAGATATGTAAAGTAGAGAGTCTGTGATACCAAAGAATGATAATAAACATTTCATAATCTAAAGGAAAAAAGGAAAAAATTTGCGACTGATGTGCTAAGAGGTTTGCGGGGTATTTAAGGTGTCCTGGTTACGAGTTTAAGTTTAAAAATTTTTCATTATGTTCATCTATTTTTGTCATTTTAGAAATAAGTGGTTGTGATCGGCTTTAGCAACCAAAAATTAACAAGGAAAACTCACTAATATCACAGTTGCAAAATGACTGTAAACTAATGTAATTATTATAAATTCAGGTTGCCTTTAATATATTTCGGGATTAGGAAACCCTAGTGTTGCATTCTGATATCTTTCAAATTTATCGTAAAGTTTAACATTTTTGATGTTTCAAAACGGTTTGCGAGCGTTATTTCTCTTGAGCAAACAATTTCGCACCTCTGCTGCATGAATGAACTTAATTCAATTTCTGTCGATGAAGCTTCGTCAATGACCATTATTTAGCGTTGGTATGGTGAACTCAATCGAAGTATCATTCACTGTAGAACGAATGTCGTGAAAGTCGTTCAAAACAGTTGTTGTTCCGGAGACAATTTATGCTAAATACGGAAACTACTATTTCGAGATCGTCTTGTGGCCTATCGTGAGATTGAGACATTTACAGTCATTAGTCGAACCACCATACATTCAATATTTGATAAATACTCATCATTGTATACATTTTTTCATGATGAATTCCACACATTTTTCGATCGCTCAAAAAAAGCTCTTGTCAATTGGTCAGAGATATTTAACAAAACTACAATAGCAGTGCATCAAAATGTGTCTATAATATCGTGACAGGTGATCAATAAACAGTAGTCGACTGCATTAGTGTTTCCAGATAAGTAGAAGCCAACAAAAGTTGTTCGCGCAAAAAGCGCTCCGAAGAAAACGGCCGCCTACTGTTTTGCAATAACAAATGTTGCAACCATACGAATAGAACAACACAGAAACGTGAGTTCTAAGTGATACACATTTATTTGTTTTCAGGTTTTCTTTCAAAAAATCAGGAAATCCAACCACTGAAGGCGAATCACTCTTCACCACAATAATTTGAACTCGCATCAATCGAGTGAAACAACTACATTTCTGAGTACTCAAATTATCGATTTTGTGAGTCATCCTCCGTATAGACCTGACTTGGTACCGAATGACTTGCTTTAATATCCGTAAGATAGAGAAAATAAATAAACTAAAAGACGTTTTTTGATACCTGAAAAGGTGCTTATATTCTGGAGATAGCTCAATCAGAGTGGCAAAACTGCTTTAAGGATTGATTCTAACCCATGCAGAAGTATGCAGAACTTAATGAAGATTATTTGGGAAAACAACGAAGGGATTTTCGATGAATAATATTTGGTTTTGTTCTATAGACCTGAGGTATGTAATTCAACCTGCGAATATACTAAATATACTTTCTTCACCCTGCAAGGATTGTAAGTATTCATTGAATTTAATAATAAAATATTCGTATAAATGATCTAATATTTGTAGACTTTTGCGAATACTTTTATGAATAAGTGGAAAAAATGTGCAGCCCCATCGATGCTACCAATCTCGATCAATACAAAAAAAAAAAACAGAAACAAATCCATATTACGCAAAAGGTCATTCCACTAAGCACGCGTATTTAAATTAATTGTTTCCGCCATATTCAAGTTTAAAAGTGTTAACTGAAATTACTTTGTATTTTAGCACACGTGTGTGCCGCGCTCAAGCCATAATAAAGTAGTAAAAAACAATAATAAAACCAAACAAAAACAAATACGCACTTTATGCGTCTTCCGGCAAATGAACTCGCCTGCCAACCAACCAACCGCTCCATACACATGCGACAGCAGCGTCGCGTGAACCGCCTGGCTACGGACTACTGTGCGAACTGTGTAAGTGCGAGTGTGTGTGTGCTTTGTTCTATTTGCCATTGCCTTTGGCTGTTTTATCGCTTAGATTTCTCTTTTGTTTCACACTTTTATATACCATAAATTTTTTATTGTCCTTTTTTCAGCACTTCTCCTTCCTTGCCTCCCGCCCGCTAGCGCTTGCTGGGCTTTGTTCTGGTGGAAGGGCGGTTAAACCGGCGTTAATGTTGACATTGTTTTGACAGCCAGCGACAATTTGAGTGCAATATTTTTAATTTTGCTTCTTCGTTTTTTTGCGTTTTGCTGCTTATTGTTGTTGTTGTTATTGTTGCGCCTGTTGTTTTCGTTTTCGTTCATTTTGTTGTTATTGTTCGCTTCGGGGGCACAAGTGCGACATTTTTATGATGCCATTGTTTATTATTATTGTTGTTGTTGCGCTTATTCTATTCGCTGTTGCTGGCAGTAATAATACTTAGTCAGCATTTTTTGTTGCACTTGCTGTTCATTGTGTTCCCACGCTTCTAATGCACCTTTTCATTCATTGTGGTATTCTTTTGCTTTTCGTTTTCTTTTCTTTTTCTGTTGAGTTTTCGTTTTGTTCTTTTCAGTTTTTGTTGTGTAATTGATATCACCGTAACCGAGGAGATAAGGACATCTTTAATTAAATTTTATTTGTTGAACTGTAATAATAATAATTTTACGTTGGAAAAGAAATTTAATTATTTATGCCGAATTTCGTGACGATATCTTGCCAAATTTCAAATTCGTAAAGATAACTTGGCAAAAAAAAAGTTCTCCATACAAGGACTTGAGTTCGCTTGGTCAGTTTGTATGGCAGTTATTAGCTATATTTATGCGTTATTTATGGTTTCAACAAATGTGTAGCTTATTGGTGAAAATATGTGCAAAATTTCAGATTGATATCTCAAAAACTGAATGACTAGTTTGCGTATACACCTAATCCCTAATGTTGACGGCATAGCATTTCAACACAATCAGCACTAAAGTACGTTGGTATAATGATGAACGCGAGACTCAGCTACTAAGTCCACATTGAGAAGTCGTGCGAAAAAGCTGCCCGTGAAAATGCTGCCTTATCAAACCTTATCTTACCGGAATCATGGCCAACATAGGACGACCAAAATAAAGCAACAGAGCAGTTTTGGCCAAGGATAGCCCATCAATTTTAATGTATGCTGCGACTGTATGGGGCCCAGCATTAATGCAAAAAAACATATGCAAGAATAGCAAAATCAGTGTTCCGGCTAAGTGCAATCAGAACTATTAGCGCATTCCGCACGCTGTGTCATGGAGCTGCTAGCATTATATCTGAGATAATGCCGCCAGACATAGTGGCTCGAGAACTGTAACGTATCTATGACAAAAGCAAAATTATAAGCAGGAAGCTGACAATGGCAGAAGGTAAAGAGGAAAGACAAGTCAGCATACAGACACACACCAGCAACGGGAAGATGGACGCACCGATTAATCGGAAATGTACAAGCATTGAGTGGAGCGCACACACGGCGAGATAGACTTTTACATGACGTAATTTCTAACAGAATACGTAGATTTCGGAGGGTACCTGCATAGTTATGGTCATGACAATGAGTAACCTGATTTTTCTGTGGTGGCATTAGCGAAAATGCGGAGTATATATTTTTTACTGCTCGCGATTTACAACAGAGTGATGATCTGGAGATGGAAGTGGCTTTTCGCAAATAATCGGAATAAACCTAACAGGTCAATTGACATATAGATGACGCTACTAGAAATATATCCTTAAAAAAGCGTGTGAATAAATTTGACAGCTGCCGGATCGTTAGTTTGTGAATTACATCTTTTTGGGTGAAGCAAATTTTGCTATTATGTAAAAAATGGATAAAAAGGAATTTCGTGTGTAATGTGAAAAAATACAATTGAAACAAACATTTCGCTCGGTGATGAATCTTCGATCACTGTCCCAGAAAACTCAACCATCAAAGGTTGGTATGCCAAGTCTGAACTTGAAGTTCAAATGAGCACCGAAGGCGATGAACACATCAAATACCCAAAAGAAGTTATTACCGACGAAAACATCATAAAGCTCCACAAAATAATTTGAGTGCCAACAAAGTGAAGTGTTTATGAAAGCACTCTAAAGATAGCAAATGAGTTTATACATCATATCATTGACGAGTATTTGGGTATGTGAAAGCTCTGTGCAAAGTGGTAAACCCGAGTTTTTGCGTCGATATGTGACAATGGATGAAACATGATGCCATCATTTCACTCCGAAATTCAATCGACAGTCATCTGAGTGGACTGGAGACGATGAACCCGCTCCAAAGCATGGAAAAGCGCATCAGGCCGGTAAGGTATTGGCGTCTCTAATATATAATGCGCATGGAATAATTTTTATTGACTGCCTTGAAAAAGGAAAGAGCATCAGTAGCCTTTACTACATAGCGTTATTGGACCATTTGAAGTAAAGAAATCGCCGTAAAATGGCCGCATTTGAAGAAAAAAAGAAAGTCCTGTTTCACCACGCCAGAGTACCGTGTGACAAGACAATGAAAACTATGGCAAAATCCATGAATTTCGCTTCGAATTACTACCGCATCCACAGTACAGTACTCTATCTAGTCCACAGCGTCTATTTCCTGTTCATAGGTCGCAAAAGGATACCCTCTGGGAAGAAGTTTTCATCGAATGAAGAGGTGATCACCGAAATAGAGGTCTATTTTGAAGCAAAGGATAAGTCGAACTGCAAAAATGTTTTCGAAAAGTTGAAAGATTGTTATAACTATAATTATGTTGAAAAAAAAATAACGAATTTCGTCAAAAAAATTTGTTCTACCATCGTAGTTCGGACACTTTTTAATTGGCCTTTTAAATATAATGCCTTAGTTTTTGTTACCGAAAATGAAAATTTTCTTTGTCTACCGAAGTGGACTTCATGGATGCTGCTACCATCAAGGATCGCATCAAGCATCCCAGCAAGTTTTTTGCTGCTGCTGCTGCCGAAAAGAAGGTGGAAGCCAAAAAGGAGGAGTCGTAGTCCGAGTAAGACGGCGGCATCGGTGTCGGCCTCTTCGCCAAAACAACTCAACTAAAGTAAATTACTTGATGATATTATTCGACAAAAGATCTGCTGGCAATTATTTTGTTATCTCAGAGACATATATTTAGAAGGGAGCAAAATATGTTCGTATTGTTGACTTTTGATGATTCAAGTGCTTTAAATCTTTGCATTGAACTTTAGTGACTATACTATATGTACTAGCTTTAAAATAATTGTTTTCAAACATGGCTTAAACTATTAAGTTATTGAAATTATAAAGAATTTAGAAACTTATTCTTGCGTAGTCTTATTTTCCTTTCCAACAATATATTCCTCTCTATAATTTATATCAACATATTGGACAACATACAATATTTTGCTTTCAATTTCATGAAGCCTGTATATATTTTATATAGCTTCATTGCAGCTGACTTCGACGTCTGCTAACTAAAAAATAATGTGTTATAAAAACCACCGGAAAAGTTAAGCAGACTTCCAGATTACATAGAAAAACTATAAATGGCGTTATAAAAGTTCAGTTGATAAATGACCGCAATGTCTGACTGTGTACACAGCCGGCATGAAAAATGAGTGCTTCAGAGTGACACTTGCTATTAGATGAATGTTTGTTGTTGTTTGCTTTGGCTTGCGAATATGATTCATACGGAGAATTCATCGATGCATTTTAGTGCGTTTTTATGCACTCGTATAAGTTTATGATGGCGTTGTGGCTATAAGTCAACACGATAAACTATGCTGTGGACAGCTAATATTAACCGGATTTTATGAAGCGATGTGGTGGCAATTGCAACAAAAACAATATATCAATATTTCTTGTAATCGGTACTGTTTTTTCTAACAAATTTTTAAGAGAAAACTTCTATATGTCCGGGTTATACACAAGTATTGAGAATGAAAGGTTAAAGCTTAAGAATTGCATAGTTCAAAAATGAGTGAAATTAGGGTGATGACTTTGCAATATTTATTTGAATAATTGTAGTGCGGCTCATAAGCTTATTGTCAGCCTTAGGTTATGCAATAGAACTAATAATCTTGTTGTCATTCTAAAGCTAGGCAAAAGAGCTAGTTATATTCCATACTAGTTTTGAAATTCTCTATCATTATAAATGTAGGCAATATAATCTTAAACAGGGGAGCAATACTGATATAGTTCTTAACCTATCGTTATGAAACTGATGGGCTTAGCTTAGTTAAGTAATGAGTGTATGATCTAAACGTGGGTTAATGCTTCAGACTCCAATGTTGGCTGAGAGCCAGTTTGATGAGTTTAAGCAACCTGTGTTAAAGCGTTTTACTTGATTTAAGTGACTATTAATGGGTTAATATATTGAGTATTAAAACCGATAAGAAAACTATTTACCGTTATTCTTATATTTTTTTTGTTTATTAATTAATTATTGAAAATTTTTGAGCGTTATTGTGCAAACGTCTGTTGGCATCGATCTAAATATTTAAATAATTTGAATTAAAAAAATTAAATAAAAAATATAAATTCAATCAAAATATTTGTATAATGCTAACGTGTGTAAAACGTATAACTTAGATTTCATTTTTGCATATTATTTGCCTCTATTTTGTTTTTGATCTTTAGAGTATAAAAAATAAGCTGGAAAAAAAAGTTTGCATTTTCACATAAGTGACATATATTAAGGTGGGTCAAAAAACAAAACGATTTTTTTTTCGCTTAGCACGCAGAAAAGTTAGTTGGTAGACACATTTAAGAAAGCATCTCCAAGTGAGAGTTCTTAACTGTAATGGTGAAATCCACCGCCTTACAGTTATCTATTGTTTTCTTAATATCGGATAGAAAGATTCAAATATCGCTTCTAATCAAATATTAAGTGAAGCGTTTACGGATATCTCACAAATTCTTTAAATCAAAGAAAAACTTAAAAAATAAAAACAAAACAAAAATAAAAAATAAAATTTCAAAAAAATAACACACCATTTTTCTAAAGTAGAGAAATATGTGTTTTGCAATTAAAATAACTTTTTTTTTCATTCAATTATAAAGTCTTTAAGAACAAATTTTTGTCTAAAAGTAATCAAACTTCAGCTGTTTATATTTTTTGAATGGTTAGGTCTACGAAAAATCTTTAGGGACCATTTTGTAGAGAATTCAGTTTCCATCTTCATTCAAACAATAGATCTAAACTTTTTTTAAAGTAGTTGGTAGCGTGATATGGATCTTTCTATCCGATAATAAAAAATATTTGATTAAGAAGTTATACTTAGGGAGAGTTTTTAGAGGTTTCCAGCAACCATTTGTTCAGAATACCAAGCGAAAAATAATTTATTTCTCTTTTTGTCCCACCCTAATATGTATTTACTAGTATTTATCTATTTGCGCGCACAAAATCGTATTTATATTTAAAATGCATAACCTGTCTTCATTGATTTATTAATTAAATCAGGCACATTTCTAATGGAAAATTAATAATTGATATGTAAGTAAGCTAAATATTTCCCACTAGTGTTAATTGATTGCTTATTTTATGCACACAAATGCAAATTTTAATGACGGCGGAATGTTTGTATGTTGCCACATATATGTGGCAGGTTAAATTTTTATTTCTTCGATTGAGATTAAAGCTGGAAAAAAGTAAGATAAATGAAAATTCTGCATTTAAAGCGAAATGCAACATTGAAGCGTTTTAATAATAATAAAAAAAACTCCATTAAAACACGATTGAATGTTAAAAAATATATGAATCAATGCCAAAGTGCTTAAAAAATCTCGAAAAATATGAAAATAGTTTACTTAATAAAGTGAAAATCTGAAAACTTTCTACCTTCATTTGCGTAAATATGTTAATCCCTTTTCAAAATTTGAGCTTAGCGTGCTTGTAGCATGCAAATGGGTTCACATGTATGGCACACAGCTGACATGCGATTTAGCTCGTCAAAGCGGAAATACCCAAGCAAGCGAATTTTAATCCATTTTGTAAACAAGCTAAATGCAGTGATTTCAATTCAATACGGCGATTTGGTCGAGTGAGCTGTGTGCGCTATTAAACGCGCATATGTCTGTCCATGTATATCTGAGTATTAATACAAATATTTATATTTAGCATATATCATTGATCTAAATAAGCATGGAATACTGGTTATGGCAGCATTAAGCTGCTACCGAGCCGCCGGTTAAATAAATCACCAGGCTATGTTTTGAATAAAACTAAGCCCGACAATGCGAATATAATACTGGGCTTATGGTGAATTGTTGAAAAACAAAAATAACGAAACAGGGTAAATTCACGGTAACTGAAAATATAATTAAATGAGTGAAGCAATTGAGCGGAAGTGGGTTGCGTAAAAGCCAAATGCATTCTGGTTGTATATTGGTTGTATATTGAAGTGCTCAAAATTTTAGTAAAATTTACTAGAATTATTCAGCAGAAATTGTAAATATATATATATACTAAATTAAAAATATAGACTTCAGTCCGGAATTTCTGCTAATAATTGAAAAAGTTAAATACGGTAAATGGAAGTTGTAGTAAACTTCATAAATGCACAATATTAGGATTACTAGGAGGAATTTGATTTCAATTATTCAGTTTGTGTGACAGCTATATGCTTTAGTGTTTCGATCAGAACAATATATTCGAAGATTACACCATTGTATTCGACAATTATTCAAGCCAAATTTTGTGAATAAATCTCTTTAAATAAAAAAGTTGCCCATACAAACACTGACTTTGACTGACCAATTTCTAGGGCAGCTATATGCTATAATGATTTTATCTGAACAATTTCTTCGGAGATTATCTCATTGTCTTAGGAAATAATATAAGTCAAACTACGAAGCTTTCCTTATAAATACTTGATTGCGATCGTTCAGTTTCTATGACAGCTACAAGCTATAGTGGTCCGTTAGTGAACGTTCAAACAAGTAAGTAGCTTCTTGCCAAGGAAATGATGTTTAATAAATTTCAGATCGATATATCAGAAACTGAAGGACTAGTTCGCATATATACGGGCAGACGGACAGGCAGACGGATATTGTCACGTCTTAGCACGCTACTATGATAAGCGTCTATATACCTCAAAGGATCTCTGACGTTCTCGTTTGCATGTAGCAGACTTTGTGACCAACTAACATACCCAGTTCAGGGTATGAAATATCTACTTGCAGTCCTCTGAAGTATAATGTTATTTAAAAAAAATTCATAAAATGGTTTTGAATATTAAAAAGCAATTATAAGCAAAAAAAGCAATTTTTTTTAAATTTGCATTCAATTTTGGATAAACGTTTTTGTTATTAACTTAAAATTAATTAACAAAAAAAAACAAAATATTGTTATCAAGTCAGTATCAAAAACAAAATGATAAATTAGTTTAAAATATTAAACAGCATATACCCATAAAAAAATAAAATGCTTTGAAATATTCGTTCAATTTTGGACATACATTTTTGACATTTTTTTTAATTACAAAAAATCCTTTGTCAAGTCAGAATCAAAAAAAAAAAAATTATGAAACATTTTTAAATATTAGAAAGAAAGTATAAGCATAAAAAACATCTTTAACATCCATATTATGAGTTTTTTGGGAAAAAAATAATATGTTTATCTAGTAAATTTGAAAAAAAATAATTAAAAAAAATATTTTTAAATGTTAAAAAGCCAGTTTAGGCATAAAAAGAAAATTTTTTTGAAATCTTCATTCAACTTTGGATGCATATATATTTTTTTGTTTTAATTAATTCAAATTAATTTATTGAAAAAAAAAAATATTTTTATCTAGTCTGTTAAATTTTCACTAATTTTGACATCACTTAATAAATCAAATTATGTTTTATGCTAACATCAAATGCATTGCTTTCAATGTTAAATGCAATCACATCGCATATTTGCAATTTACACTTTCAAATACCAGCATTTTTGTAAGATTTTTCTAACTTCATTTTGCTGCTTTTATCTAAAGTTTTTACTGAATAACAATTACCTATACAATTTTATAACTCTAGAACACATACTAGCACTGAAAAATAACGCTACTTATCTTTAGTTGCATAAATCACAGCGCTAATTTAAAAGGCAGTACCACGGCGTATACGCAACATAAATTTTTTGCGCGAATATCAGCAAAACTATTCATTATAAAAGGAAATTGAGACCTACCTTTGATTTATCACCGTATAATAGTATTGGTGCCTGTTCACAATGCTGCACGCAGGCACTAATGTGTTGCATCAACACAAATATTGTGTGCGTGTGTGAAGACAAACACATTAATAAACGCCAATTGAAACATTCATTTACATAATGTGATGCGCGTTAATTTATGATATATTTATATATGCGAGTATATGTGTGCAAGCGATCGCATATTTATTTACAGCAGACACACACGTTGAAAGCAGCTGTGCTGCCACGCTTTGTTATCGGCACGCCAATAGTGTTTGGTGCGGCGCCATAACAAAATTTACGCCCTACAATTTTTGCATACCAAATGAATGGCAATCTATATATATATATATATGTTTATATGTGTGGCTTGTATAAACACATGCGCCTCTAAACACACACACTCACATTTTCGCTGCCGCTGCCGTATGATAAAGGTAATGGGTAAACGTGCCGACACGTTGCACCAACGCAATTCACACGCTTTGTCGGCAAATATTTGCCTTCGGTTTCGGTATGATTTGCTGACGCTGTGGCACAGTAACCGAGTGTAGGCGCACTCTATTTGGGCGCGACGTGTTGCAATTGGCACTCTGCGTGCCACAGCAGTGCGGTGTCAATAAATGTGTATTTGCTGTCGTTGTTGTTGGTGCCTTTAAGTAATTGTGTCTGCGACAAGTATGGCTTACATATCGGCCTGCTGATTTCGTGTTTTTCGTTTGAAATGCGCAAGCCAGTGTTGCTTTTCAAAGTAGCAGAAAAGTACACACACATACATACAAACACACGCAATTTATGCGTCTAGTCCCCGTGGTGTGCCGTAGTCGAGGCCGCAATATTGATGTGGAAAAATCAGCGTTAAACAACAGCGCGGCAAACGTGCCTATTTATTTAGTTATGCTGGCATATTGCCTGTGTGGCTTATGAAGATATATATTTTTCAATTTTTCACCTTGGTTTGCCACACATGCACACATTTTTACTTTTCCCATGCATATGTATAAGTATATTTGCACAACACTGCGGTTAACAAGCACATTTATAAAGATTCTTTATTTTATGGTTTTTTTATTTTTAATTTATTTTATTTTCATTTTTATTTTTATTTTGGACGCACCTGTTTTCGCTTGTGCGTAACTATAAATAAATAATGCAAAGCCATTGCATTTTACATTTATTGATTTGCAGTACCTTTAGCCTTGGCGCAGTAGGGTGTTTTTTTACAAATTTATATTAATATTTTACACTTTAAATTCTTTATATTTATTTTTTTTTATATTTTAAATTTTTTATTCCGCCAATCAGTCATTTGCTTCTGCGTTTGTGTGGCTGTGTGTTTGAAAATAAAACGTGCAGCTGTGACCGCAATGCGCATTGTCTCGCAACGCACCACAGCTTTTCGCTGTAGCTACCCTTATGTATGTGTAGCGTGTGTTCGCTGCTATTTGTTGCTGCCAGCGTTGGTGCTCCACTGCTGGCTTTAAGCGGTTAAGTTTTCAATTTATTTTGCTGCACATACGCAACAATCTTACAGTTACAATGCACTGATAACCGCTACGCTTGCCATGGGCAACACCCACTTTTCAACGGACACAACCGTAAGCACACAAGCGGCCGCCCGCAACAACGTTAAACAATCGCTTTCATCGATACACACTAGCTGTCCGCGACAGCTCAGGCAAGTGTGCAGCCAGTTTTGTCATTTTTTATTGCCTGCATTCTAACAGTATCATTTCAGTGCGCTGCAGCGCAAACGCATGTTGCACACGGCGTATACGTAACCGCTTGTTTGGCATGAAATATGCGTGACACAAATTGCAACGTTTATAAAGTAAATTTATTTTTCAGTTTCAAACAAAAAATTATTGCATTCCAGCTGTATATTATTTATTGATTGGGTTGCGCATTTTATTGGCTGCCACGTTTTGCAATTAAATCGACTGTTGCAACAGCTTTTCGGCCGCACACAAAAGCTTCGCGCTGCACAACATAACAATGTGTGCAAATTAAAATTTTTCCATATTATATTTCGTAATGGAATTTGCATTCCATTTCAATTGCATTTACCGTTATTGTATGCATTTGAGGCGTTGCACACACACGCGCGCACGCGTCTGCCACACAAAGGCATACCGCACATTTATAATGGCAACAATAACACAATGCGTTTAACAAACAAAAAAAAAAATCGCTCCGATCGCGTTCTTTTACTCGCGCGTCAGCTCGTGCACAATTCGCGTTCGTATTTACAGCAAGCTGCTATTTCCGTTAAAGTCTTGCGGCGCTCTCACGTGTACCGTACGCCACGAGCAGCTGTTTAGTACTACCGCAGCAACATTCAACATGCCGTAATATCCTGCTGCTGCCTTTGTTGCTGATGCTGTTGTTTTGCTGTGTAATGTGGTTCGTGTTACCAGCGCTGCGTTCGTGAACAGTCGTCGTTCCACAGTTAGGGGTAATTTCCCTCGCGCACATGGCATCCACAAAAGCGAACTGGCGTTGCAACCGCTTTACAACTCCAATCATTGCTGGCGTGGTTAGTGTCTAAAAAGTGTGGCACATGTTACACTTTGTTGTTGTGCGAAGGCGACATTGCATGCAATGAGGTGAATTTAAGGGGCATATGCCGAAAATCTCATCAATGAATAATTTGGTATGATTTTACTTTCTCCTCATTTGCTCCAGTTTGTTAGCAATATTTATGCAATGCCATGCAGTGTTGCGCAACATGTTGCTACGGTTTACTATGAACATAAAGAACTAAGATTATCGTAAGTAAATTGCAAAAAGATGACATTTAATTGGTATTGTCACTTTCACTGAAGCTAAGCTGATAGAATTAAACTTTTTCTTCTTCTTAATTGGCGTAGAAACCGCTTAAGCGATTATAGCCGAGTTAACAACAGCGCGCCAGTCGTTTCTTCTTTTCGCTACGTGGCGCCAATTGGATATTCCAAGCGAAGCCAGGTCCTTCTCCACTTGGTCCTTCCAACGGAGTGGAGGTCTTCCTCTTCCTCTGCTTCCCCCGGCGGGTACACACGTCGAATATTTTCAGAGCTGGAGTGTTTTCGTCCATCCGGACAACATGTCCTAGCCAGCGTAGCCGCTGTCTTTTAATTCGCTGAACTATGTCGATGTCGTCGTATATCTCGTACAGCTCATCGTTCCATCGAATGCGGTATTCGCCGTGGCTAACGCGCAAAGGACCATAAATCTTTCGCAGAACTTTTCTCTCGAAAACTCGCAACGTCGACTCATCCGTTGTTGACATCGTCCAAGACTCTGCACCATACAGCAGGACGGGAATTATGAGTGACTTATAGAGTTTGGTTTTTGTTTGTCGAGAGAGGACTTTGCTTCTCAATTGCCTACTCAGTCCGAAGTAGCACCTGTTGGCAAGAGTTATCCTGCGTTGGATTTCTAGGCTGACGTTGTTGGTGGTGTTTACGCTGGTTCCAAGATAGACGAAATTATCTACGACTTCAAAGTTATGACTGTCAACAGTGACGTGAGAGCCAAGTCGCGAATGCGACGACTGTTTGTTTGATGACAGGAGATATTTCGTCTTGCCCTCGTTCACTGCCAGACCCATTTTCTGTGCTTCCTTGTCCAGCCTGGAGAAAGCAGAACTAACGGCGCGGGTGTTGAGGCCGATGATATCAATATCATCGGCATACGCAAACAGCTGTACACTCTTATAGAAGATGGTACCTTCTCTATTTAGTTCTGCGGCTCGAACTATTTTCTCCAAAAGCAGGTTGAAAAAGTCGCACGATAGGGAATCGCCTTGTCTGAAACCTCGTTTGGTATCGAACGGCTCGGAGAGGTCCTTCCCGATCCTGACGGAGCTTTTGGTGTTACTCAACGTCAGTTTACACAGCCGTATTAGTTTTGCGGGGATACCAAATTCAGACATCGCGGCATAAAGGCAGCTCCTTTTCGTGCTGTCGAAAGCAGCTTTGAAATCGACGAAGAGGTGGTGTGTGTCGATTCTCCTTTCACGGGTCTTTTCCAAGATTTGGCGCTTGGTGAATATCTGGTCGGTTGTTGATTTTCCAGGTCTAAAGCCACACTGATAAGGTCCAATCAGTTTGTTGACGGTGGGCTTTAATCTTTCACACAATACGCTCGATAGAACCTTATATGCGATGTTGAGGAGGCTAATCCCACGGTAGTTGGCGCAGATTGTGGGGTCTCCTTTTTTATGGATTGGGCATAGCACACTTAAATTCCAATCGTTGGGCATGCTTTCGTCCGACCATATTTTACAAAGAAGCTGATGCATGCACCTTATCAGTTCTTCGCCGCCGTGTTTGAATAGCTCGGCCGGCAATCCGTCGCTGCCCCTGCCGCTTTGTTGTTCTTCAGGCGGGCAATTGCTATTCGAACTTCTTCATGGTCGGGTAATGGAACGTCTGCTCCATCGTCATCGATTGGGGAATCGGGTTCTCCTTCTCCTGGTGTTGTGCGTTCACTGCCATTCAGCAGGCTGGAGAAATTATTCCCTCCATAATTTAAGTATGCTCTGGGCATCAGTGACTAGATCACCTTTGGGGGTTCTACAGGAATACGCTCCGGTCTTGAAACCTTCCGTAAGCCGCCGCATTTTTTCGTAGAATTTTCGAGCATTACCCCTGTCGGCCAGCTTATCAAGCTCTTCGTACTCACGCATTTCAGCCTCTTTCTTCTTCTGTCTACAAATGCGTCTCGCTTCCCTCTTCAACTCTCGGTATCTATCCCATCCCGCACGTGTAGTGGTCGATCGCAACGTTGCGAGGTAGGCAGCCTGTTTTCTCTCCGCTGCGACATTAACATAATGTAAATCGTACCAGCTGTTCTTTTGCACTTTCCGAAAACCAATGGTTTCGGTTGCAGCTGTACGTAAGGACGTAGTGAAATGCCGTCCCACAGTTCCCTTATACCGAGTTGTTGACGAGTGCTCTCAGAGAGCAGGAGTGCAAGCCGAGTAGAAAATCGTTCGGCTGTCTGTTGTGATTGCAGCTTCTCGACGTCGAACCTTCCTTGTGTTGGGTGGCGCGCGTTTTTTGCTGCACAGAGAATTAAACTGCTCATGATAATAATATTATAACGGGTTTTCCAATAAGGACGATCTGATTTTTAAGCGTCGTTTCAACTGTTGTCAAAATGTCAAATCTTTAATTTTTCCTTTCTCTATTTTAGTCATTATTTTTCACAATTTCATCATGGAAAGCCACACACAAGTACAAAGTTTATAAATTGTTTATTTTTATTATCAAAATGATCGTTCTCCAATTGCAACTTTTCATGGGCTATTGCCATTATTTGGTCGTAGTAATCGTCCACCTATGCTCGCTCTTCGTCGAATTGTTAAAATTTTCGAGCGTCCATTACCTTAACATAATTTTCAAGTGTCTATAAGACAAAGAAACGCTCGAAGTCATGAAAATATTGCTGCCTTGCAGGTAAGTGTTGCTGAAGACCGCAATTTGTCGATTCCAAGACGTACCAAGAATTGGGACTGTCTAATACCACAACCTAACGGATTTTGAGAAAGAATTTGGATTTGTATCCGTAAAAAATTGTTCTCGTTCAAGAACTGCTGAACTCATTAGACATTAGGAAAAACTTGAATGTGGAACGATTTGTTTTAGGAAAACCATCTTCTCCGATGAGTCTTACTTTCATCTGATTGGTACAGTAAATAAACAAAACTCTCGATTCTGGTACGACGAAGATCCACAAATAGTTCATGAACAACCATTACATTCACATAAATTGATAGTTTGATTTCGCGTTTGGTCTGATGGAATCATCGGTCCATTCTTCTTTCGAAATAAAGCTGGTGACACCGTTACTGTCAATTGAGAGCGGTATAGGTAGATGCTAACCAACTTTTCATGGTCGCAATTGAAAGAAGTTGATCTTGACAATATCTGGATTCGACAAGACGGGGCTATGTGTCACACAGCAAGTGTGGAGATTTAATTATTTAAAGAAATTGTGACATTGAATAGCTTCCAAGAGGTTTTAACTTAACACCATTAGACTACTGCATGTGGGGTTATTTGAAGTCACTGGTCTTTAACAATAAACAGACTCTCTCCAAACTTTAGAAGTCAATCTTGAAAGTGCTATTTATGAGATACGATTTGATTTAGTAGGAAAAGTACTACGAATAATATAATATATATATAATATGAAACTGACTTACCGATTGAATTGGTTAGAAAATGTTCGGAATCTCAATCTGGTACAACTCTATTCTCTTGATGAATATCATTTCAGATCTTTGGTGAAAAAGAATTTCGATATTCTATTCCAGTGCTTACCTATCAAAAATTACTAAATAGAACCAAAAATTATATAATATTTTGAAAATGCATATAATTAATAGAAAAATGCAAAATGGTGTCAAAAACTTACACATCCCAAGCATTTGTACTACAGAGCGCTTAATATAAAATATGCATTACCTACAATTTGAAATACACAAATTTGTTTTGTTGAAAAAAAATGAGCAGACATTATCATTCGTTTCTCACTGCGCTAATGCGAATGTAATTCGAAGTAAATTTTTATTGCATTTGCATTAACATAATGTAAATTAATGCGAGTACTGTTATGTAGCGCCAATTGCCCCTTACTTTATTAACTAAATAAATAAGCAGCAGTTGACTTGCTACTTCCTGTTGATGTCTTTACAGTTTCAGCCACCATTATCTCTTATCTTTATTGATGACATTAAGTCGCTTGTTGGCGCACAGCCACACACCCACACGCAATAATACACACCCAAAGCAGCGCAGTTGCGTTTCGGCTAAGGAAGCTGTCGTCGGCAACTCAAACAATGGAGCGCTGCCATATTTCAGCCTCATTAGCATTACAAAAGAAGCGGACTGGAATAAAAATGTCACCTCAGACGGTGTCACCTGCACAGTTCAGTGTGCGAAGTGTACGCAGGCACCTCGGATTACACACGAAGGTATACGCTGCTGTCTACTGGCGAGTCTCATACAAATTCTTTAGCTCATGTTAATTTATGTATGCAATAACAATAGCAAAGATAATAGAGATATCAAAAGTACGTTGCTGGTGGGTTTTGAGGCCGTTGTTCGATTGTGTGGTAAGTAAAAAAATTTAATTTTTTTATCCATTTTCATCTAATGGTGAACACTTTTTTTGCTATTTCAGCTCAGGAAATAATCAAAGAACTTGCTATAGCTATGTCACGTGCAATTTTACACAAAAATAACTTCAGTTTTTATATAAACACTTCTATATATGCGCCTATGTGCAGACAGTCTCGAAATCTAAAGTGTCAAAGTCACAAGCGCCGGTGTAACACATTTGCGTAGACGCTCAGCACACATCTAATGACTAAAGTTTTAATTACGGCCTCAAACATATGCCCCCCGAGTTCAAAGGCAGCGCATCGCATTTAAATGGACCATGACAGTGGCAGCGAGAGACCAAACCGTAGAAATGCGAGTAACCAGGTAAATGAGAGTCCAGGCAGGCAGCAGGGCGAAGGCGTGTTAATTACATGTCACACACACATATTTACATTTATATTTATAGTTACGTTAGCTGGAAAGCGCTGTCTGGCAGCTGTGGCTGTGGCTTTGCGCTGCTCACCTCTTACCGCCAGCAGCGCTGTTCAGCTGTCGCTTCGCAAGTTTGCATATTTCTGTGTCGTCTACGAGTTTGTTTAGCGTGCGCCTATTTCCATTTAGCCGTAGATAGTCTTATGGCAACACTCGTTTACACTTTCAGTTGTGTATATTTGCACTATTATCTCAATTCCCTGAAGATGTCTGCTGCGAAAATTGCTCTTTTCATATGTCACACGAAATGTGCGGCACATTAAGGTGGTTTATGGGTCCTGCAAGAGTATATATATGCATACTTACATATACATATATAATGAATGCACAAAGTGAGTGTTTAAGCGTCTTGCTTTACAAGTGTTAATTTCTATGCTAAGGAATTTTAATGCCATTGCAATGGCGTATGCATAAGTAAGCATATATTATATGGAGTTGAGCCTTTTAAGGTGAACATTGCATTTTTTTGTCATTTATGTTAATTTGTTGTCGAAATATTGAACGGAGAGTAAAATGTTAAGAAAACATGAATGGAGCATTTGGAGCGTATATGGAGCATTTGTAAGTGCGTATGTCGCTTAATGTGAGTTATAGTTCGAAAAATGGCTTGTGTTTGAGGTTGAGCTAGTATCTGTGTTAAATTCATTCTTCCTGGAATTGTGTTTGTATTTAAATTTGGTATGATTTTTAGGCTTCACTTTAATATAAAGATGGGTACATAAAGTAATCAAATGTAATCAAACGTAATTCAAAGTAATTAGACGTGAACAAAAATAATCTAAAATAACTAAAAATACTGGTAATATATCTAAAGTAATCAAAAGTAATCAATCGTATTTCAAAATAATTGAAACTAACCAAACGAGATAAAAACCAAAGTAATCCAAAGTAATTTAAATAACTCAATCGAATTCCGAGTAATCCAAGGTAATCAAACATGTTTCAAAGTAATCAAATGACATTTAAAGATATCAAAAATAATACACATTGATCAAACATACAATATCGACAGTAATCAAGCATAATCCAATGTAAGCAAACGTCTCTTAAAGTTTACACATTGATCAAACATATAATATCAACAGCAATCAAGCATAATCCAAAGTAATTAAACGTCTTTTAAAGTAATTAAACGTTTCTTAAAATAATTTTAAGTATTCAAAAGTTATCTAATGTAATCAAATGTAATCCACAGTTGTCGAACGTATTCTAAAGTAATGAAACGTTTTCCAATGTAATAAAAAATAATCAAAAGTAATCAAAAGTAATTAAAAATAATTTAAATATATAAAGTAATTCAAAGAAATCAAGCGTATTCCAAATTAATCCGAAGTAATCAAAAATATTCCAAAGTAATCAAATGTCTTCAAATCACAAGTTTTTTCAGGTTATCCAAAGTAATCAAACTTAATCCTCAGTAACCAAACGTAATTTAAAGTAATGAAACGTTTTCCAATGTTCAAATATAATCCCAAGTTGAAGATAATCAAACATTATCCAAAGTAATCCAATATAATCAGAAGAAAACCCAAGTAATTAAAAGTCATTAAGAAAAGTAAAATGTAATCCAAAATAATCCGAAGTAATCAAATATATTCCAAAGTAATCTAAACCAATCAAACTTTTTCTAAAAGAAGCTTAACTGATCAACTATATTCCAAAAAAATCAAAAGTAATTCAAAGTAACCAAACGTATTCCAAAATATTTCGAAGTAATCTAACATATTCGGAAGTAATCTAAAGTAGTTCTATTAAAAGTAAAAACATATTCCTTATTAATCAAACGTTCCTACATTAATCAAAGGTAATCAACCATAATCCATAGCAATCAAACGTCTTTTAAAGAAATTTAAAGTAATCAAACGTAATCCAAAGTAATGAAACGCTCTCCAATGAAATCAAATGTTTTTAAAAGTAATCCAAAACAACCGTGCTTTAATCTAAGTTTAAAAACTTTTAAAGTGAGAAAAAGCGAATAATTTCTACCAAATTCGACAGAGAGCAAAGCAACCCCAACACAAGATCTAAAGATCCACTTCCGGGAAAAGGTAAGGATATACTTTCCTATATGAGTTTTTCTTCTATGAAAAGTTACTCTGGTGACGTTGTGGGTTGATAATAACCTAGTCTTAATATGTAAGTATTAGTTTCAAACATTATTTTTACGAAGAGTTTCTTAATTGCCTTTTTTCTTGAGTTTCTCCCATTTCCGTTCAATTTTTATGTATAGCTGTAGATGTTTATGCTGTTATTGTTATTTTTGTTTATAAGCACTAGCACTTTATTGTTTTCTTAGCCTTATCCGCAGCTTTCACTGAATTCATTTCAATTATTTCTCAACTTCGGTGGCATAATTATCTAAGATAAAAGTGCAATTGAGTCCAGCGCTGAGATGAAGTATTAATGCGAAAAAGTGAAGAAAAATTAACTTAAGTTTACTGGGGGATGCTATGATACTGGAGGATATTTATGAGTTAATAAAGTAACAATTGTGTAGAGATACAGAGTGAAGTGTGTATGGTAAGTACCCAGCAGGGAATTACTAGCGATTGTTTAGAATTTGAAAATTTGAAATGACAGAAACAATGTCTTACTTTAAAAATTATGATCCACGCATTGAAAGATCACCTCTTAATAATAAATCTGTCTGGTAAACCTTCAGTACTTCAGTGATAACAGCTCATTGGCATTACAAGAAAGGTGTACTAAGTATGATAGTTGACACAAGCGGCAGCTCCGAACCCATTTTGCAACAGTGAATTTCCCGTTGGGTACTTACGTCGTTATCATATTTATAAGTATATGTATACATACATGTATTACGTATCACACGTGTCTGCAACAAACTTCAGGTTGAAGCTGAGACTTTGCTCCCACACTCAGACAATTGTGAACGTCACATTTGATGAGTTCCGCACCCACTGTTTTAATGTGTCCACGAAGTAAGCGCCGTTTAATCTGCCTGATAGAGTAATAGAAGTCAGCGGTGGCAGGATACTGCACGCCACTACCGCAGCTACAGACTGACCAAACGCTTAATCCGATCAAAACTTTTTCATCACATTTATCTGTGAGAAAAGTTGATTGCAATACTTATATTCAATTTTGTGTTGATTGCGAAAGTTTTTTGTTATTGATAAATATTGTTTGCGTTGCTGCTCTTGCTTTGCTTATTGATGCGTCTATCTGCCGCATGTGCTGTTGTCTATGTAGTCTACATTGGCATAATAAAACAACACTATGATAAACAAGTAGTTGTGTCTGCTATGTACTTACCACATATAACTAATCCATAGTGGTCGAACTATGAATTCTCTTATGTGCGGTTTTATGCAGTTAATTGAGTAGATGCAAAAGGCTTGAAATAAAGCATTTGGGTGGCCACTGATTTTTCTGTTGTGTTTGGAAAGTTATAGTTTTATAAACTTTTAGTCTACAATACCCAAAAGTAATAATCATAGACCCTGTAAACTATATATACAATATATAAATGATATGCGTTACGAGCTGATGATGATAGCATATGGCTGCCATTCAAACTGAAGGATCAGAACCAAGAGCTTGTATGGAAAAATTTTTAATTTGAGGATAGATCTCCCGAAACTTGGCATAAGATATTATCAAAGGTATTAATACAATCTGTGGAGAAATTGTTCAGATCAAATTACTATAGCATATAGTTTCCATACCAACTGACCGATTAGAATCGAAAGCTTATATGGAAAACTTTTTAATTAGAGGAGATATCTACCCCAAATTTTATATGGATTATTGCCTAAAGAATTGATGCAGTCTCCGAAGAAAATTTTTAGATCGAATCAATATAGTGAATAGCTGTCATAGGAATGGAATGATCGGAATCAAGAGCTTGTATGGAAAAGTTTTTAATTTGAGGAGATATTTTCTCCAAATTTTGTATGGATTATTTACTAAAGAAATTATGTAACATCCGAATAAAATTTTCAAATCGGAACAATATAGCGTATAGCTGCCATACAAACTCCACGATGGGGATCAAGTGCTTGTATGGAAAAGTTTATCATTTTATGAGATACCTTCACACAATCTTGGCACAAGTAATTATCAGAAACAATAATGTAACCTGTGCTGAAACTGTTCAGATCGAGTTACTATAGCATATTGCTGTCATACAAACTGACCGAGCAGAATCAAGTTTTTGTGAGAAATCTTTTGTATTTGTGAAGAATATTATAGCTTCTGTGATACCGAAGTTAATATTTTTTCTTGATTTAAATATTTTTTTAACATTGTGCACTGAAATTGATATGTTTGATATGTCAACAATTTCGAAGTTTTTCTTAAAATATTTATGAAGTGTATTTTCCAAGAAAAATAATTGAAGAAATTTTTTGGTTTGTATTTCTTCTTAAATACTTACCAAAGGTGCTCGGCAAACTAATAAACTACAAAAAAACAAATATTGCTGCTTATAATACTCGTGCTGCCAACAGTTCTCTCACTTAAATTTGCATCGAATTTCTGTTGTAGTGATAGTTTTGCTGCTACTTGAGCACCTTTCCTCTAGCTAACAAGCTTGTAAACGATATTCTTACAGATATTTTTGCCTACAAGCATTGCTTACTTATGTACCTTCGCCTCATTACACACAGCCTCGCCTGCAAACAGCTTTGCAAGCCAACTTTTCTAATAAATATTCTGCTCAGCATAATCCTGTTATCCACTCGATATGCTGCTTTATTAAATTGACAATAAGTAATTGAATTTGTGTTTACCAACAGCTACGCTACACACAAACGCAGGCCACCAATCCTTCTCACCAACCAACCAAGCATGCTTTAGCCGAGGTAAGTGTAGTTGTAATAACCACTGTGTGCTGCATACTCCACGGAAATTAAAGACTGCGGCGATTCTATGTTGATTGCCAAGCAGATAAAGCGTTGGAGAAATGTTAACAAGCCGCTAGGTATGCTGTTTAAAAAGAAATCAAGTGGAAGTGTAAGTCAAAGGAGAGATAAGTGTATATGAGTGTAAGTGTGCGTGCGAGTGTAAGTGATCGAGTGTATGTGAGTGTAAGTTTATGTGGGAATGTGAGTGCGCGTGTGTGTGAGTGCGCGTGTAGCTGCCAAATGGTCAGCGGCTTTTGTAATTATTTGACTTGCATGTTATAAGAAGCTTTTGAGACGAGTTCCACGACTTGTTTGCAGCCTTTGAGTGGTCTGTTAATTGCCAAAAAGCGCGTGTGTGCCTTTGACTTTGTGGTTGCTACTTTGTGCGGCGTTTCTATGGCATCTTCAGTCATCAAAGTAGCAGTAAAGTAAAATTTATTTTATTGAGTCATCAAAGTAGCAGTAAAGTATATTTTATTGAGCGTATTCAAATGTAATTCAATATTGTATTCATACTTAATTGGTCGGCTTAAAAATTTTAAGGGTGCCGAAATTTCTGTTCCTTTAAGAAAAGATGAAAATTATTTCCGAAAGCCAAGAAATAATTTTTAATAGTCCTATATTCTTACTGCAATAATAACAGGGTATGTTATTGTTGGTACTAATTTTGTAACACTCGCAAGGAAATGTCGGCTACAGTATATAAATAAGATATCAGCCTGCTGAACTGAGCCTATTTAGACATGTCCGTATTCTTTTATACGCAAACTTATCCCTTAGTTTTCCCGATATCGAAGTTTTGTAGACGTATTTTTCTCTCCAAGAAGCTGCTTATTTGTCGGAATCGCCGATATCGGATCACTACAGCATATATGTATGTAGCTGTCATATAACCTGAACGATCAGAATCAATAGTTTGTATGGACAACCTTTTAATTTGACGAGATATCTTCAAGAAATTCGGCATGAATTATTGCTTAAATTTAAAATATAATCTCGAAAGAAATTGTTCAGATCGGATGCATATAGCTGCCGTACAAACTGAAGAATTGGAATCAAATGCTTGTGTGACGAGATATCGTCAAGAAATTTTGCATGGTTTATTACCTAAGCGAGTGGTGAAATCTTCGGACAACTCACACAGATCGGATCACTATAGCGTGTAGCGGTCATACAAATCGGGCAGTCGAAATCAATATAAATTAAATTTTTTACCCTTTTATTCTTTAAAAAATGCAGCTATGGGGTTATTTCTGCTTCGGTGCAGCTGAAGTTAACTTTTTTCTTATTTTAGAAAATATTTTGAACATGAGAAAAGTTTAAAATAATTTTCTTATGCCTTGACTCATTTATATACTATATAAAGGGGTCTGAGAAATCAAAATATTTGGTATATCAGAGCTAGTGGCAGACAAAAATCGCTATATCCTATTTGTGGTAGAATATTGTGACCAGCTGCAGTTAAATAGAGAGCGTGAGATTGGATTAAGGCAAAATTTTCTTTTCGAAGTAAATGAAGCATGCAAGCTGAGATGGTCAGATACCAAATGTAGTTGAAATCAAGAAAAATTTGTGTTCACAAAATTCGAAAATAAAGAATGTTAAGAAAAATCACTTAAAAGTGTGTACAATCTAATTCTTTGACTAATCGAGAAGTAAATCTAATATACTCAACCGAAACAACGCGTGCTGCAATAATATTAAAACTTTTATTAATAAGGCTTCCGCTCATTATATGCCAGCAAAGTGAGTGCTTTGTTAACCAAAGTTAATGCCTTTCCATTTCCATTTCCTTTTCCGTGTTATTCATAATTGCCAATCAGAATTTTGCGCTTTTATTTTTAGATTTTCTTACTTCCCAGCAAATAACACCAAATTTGTTTTAAGTGCTTATCCAAAGGTTCACATATTTATATATATTTATAAATATATACGTATGTATGTATGTAAATAATATTTGCTCCTTATCACTTAGCGTTTGAGCCTTTGCCTAGCCTCCACTCAACAACACCCACCCAATTGCCGCCTACGCCGCCCAAGAGCCAAGCATTTAATTTAATTTCCCTTCATATCCGTCTAATCGCATTCGCTTTAGAATTATGCATGGGATTTATTTGTCATAGAAATCACTCAGCGCTCATTCAAGTATTTACAGGCGGTACGAAAATATTTTGCAGTGTGTGTGTGCGAAAAAATACGTAAATATTGTGAATAAAGTGCACAGCAAGAGCGTAGAAAGAAGCACAAAAACTGTAAAAGAAATCCCATTTATTGGACTAAAAGGAAACAGCCGCAGCTTTGCCTTCCAATCAATTGAGGCTATTTAATGTTTTATATTTAACCATGGCAATTGGTAATTGAAAACTCAATGAACGAATGAATGGAGGGATTCGATGAGCTTAGGCGGGTGGCGGCAGCGGTGGTGAGGAGAAGTGAGTGGGGATGTTATTGAGAGCTATGTGTGGCACACTGGATAAAAGCGTAGAAATAGTAAAGCCAGCTAAAAGCGAACCATGTAGTTGTAAGGCTGACACACACACACATAAAAAAACATGCACATACTCGACTCGCGGTCGTTCACTTATGCAAATATATATTCTTTACAATTTACATACTAACGGTTAAAGTTTTCAATGTGCTCCTACTCTCCAACTGTTGTATTGTCTATTTCGCACTTTGCACTTGTGAATGGATATGTGTGTGTTTCGTATTCACTCACTCATCACTGGAGACTCGTTTCGGCTTCACAAGCGTCCGTATATTTTAACTTGTCCTTCGAGACACGTTTACACGTGCATTTTTGTCTGTGTGTGTGTGTGTGCTAACGCAAATTGCCCGTCCATTGTTGGCTTAAAAATGGATTTTTGCTCGCCGCCTATTCGACTAACAGCTTTGGGTTTAGCGTCTGAATAACTCATTTCCGTTTGTATCTTTTACCGCTATGGCTGCTGATAACAAAAGCTGCCGCTTATCGATACATTAGCTTAAATGGTTTTAGCCAATTCCGTTTTCAGCTGTTACAAGTGAATATTTATGTGTGTATATGTGTGCGGCTGGCTTTTATTGCTGGCAATTTGTAAAACATTTTTTGGTGTTTTTGAAAAAATTGGTTTAAACTCAGAGTTTTGATAGAACATATATTTGGAGTGTTTTAGGCTTCGCTCACTCAGTCCGAATGTATTGTTAGTACTCTTCTAATCTAATTATACTAAAGGTTTAATTGTTATTCTCCACTCAAAAAAAGAACAGAAACTTCAAATTTCATAGGGAATGTTTATTATTATTCGAAAAGATATTTTTTTCATTTATTTTTTTGAAAATTATCTCTTTCAAATGTTGGCCGTGGCCACATCTCAGATGATCTATTCGTTGAGTAAAATTTTCGATTACTCGTTCGACCATTTCGATTGGCAACTGGCAAATGACACGTGTTGTGTTTTGCCCCAAGGCCTGAATCAAAGCGGGATTGTCCGGCTAGATCTTAGACTTTACATATACCCATAGGAAAAAGTCTAATGGTGTGATGTCACACGATCTTGGTGGCCAATCGACCGGTCAAACCAAAGGAAAAAAAAATATCTGCTCACCGAAGTGTTCTCTTAATAAATCCATTGATTGATTCGAAGTGTGGGAAGTGGCGCCGTCTTGTTGATATCAAATGTCGCCGAAATCTTTCAGCTTCAATTCCAAGCATCAAATAGTCGGTTACCATGGCGCAATGGTCGCCATTGACGGTTAGCTTCTCACTGGCATGATTTTTGATGAAATATGGACCGATGATTCCACCGGCCCAGAAATCACATCAAACCAAGGTTTTTTCTGGATTCAGTTCCAGCACAATTACTATTTCGTACGCTTTCAATTTTTAAAACCCCGGCGTAAAATTTGCCAAGACGTTCTATAGGGCAGTTCGAGTTGCTGCGAATGGAGCCGAATCGTCTCTCTACGGACTTCCTGTACAATCTCAACTACGGCTGATATCTTTTTTTCACTGCGTGCTGGACCTGGGTTTTTCGGTCGAATTTTATCCGATAATGAAGGCTTGGCCTCAAGATGGGTAATGGTGTTGCAAATAGTATGCTTAGTAGGCCGATTATGTTGACCATAAGTATATGCAGGCATAAGTCCTTCCATGATGAAATGTCAAAAAATATTGAACAAAAATAACAGGACAGCTTGACATGACTCACGCGCGATCTGTCCAAAAAGGCTTTTGAAAAAATAATTATTTTATAATAGGAATAAATAACATATAACATTTCTTTTATTCCTATTACCTTTTGTTTTCATCAAAAAATTTACTGAAATTTCATTCATTCAACTTTTCAGTCAAAATATACATAAAATTGTATACTTGCAACATATTCTGGCTTCTTTTGCCACATGGTTGATATGCCAAACTTAATTTAAAATTTTGGTTTTCTAATAAACGAATTGTGGCTTCAAATTATTTGTACAAAGGAGAAGATTGTCGGTGTGCTGTTGGAAAGCAATAATCAACAATTCTTTAATAAGAAAATATTTTGCTGAGATAAAATTTAGTATACATTTTCTTCGTTTTCTTCGTTTGCCTCGCTTGCCTATTCTGATGTTTTATTGCGCTGCTGTGTTGTATTGAGTCTAAAAATTGGCCTTTTTGTGGTCTACCGTAGCTCAGTTACAAATTTGAGTTAAATTAATATTACTGATATATTCTAGTATAAAGTTAACTTTGTACTCGAGATAAGAGTGTGAAATTATTGAAGATTTTATTGTTTTCCGCACAAACACACTCTTTATTAGAATATATTTTCCTTTTAATTTTTTCATCACTTTGTTTATAAATTTTTGTTTATTTCATGAAACCATTAAATGCAATTTTGTGTTAAATTTATTTCCATATACTAGTACTTGCGTTTAGTAGCAAAGGTGTGGAAATATAATACTATTGTATAAAATAATAGCTATTAGTTTAATATTCATAACTTATACTTATTTCCATATTCCTTGTTGAAGTCATAGCAGCTAATATAAAAAATTAATTGTTGAATTCGTTGAATTAGTTGAAAGTCCTGTAGATTCGGCAGGTTTCTGAAAGGACTAAATTGATATGCCATAACAAATGGTGATTGAACGGGATACCGCTTTGATTATTTAAAAGACCTTCGTAATGCAAATTTCTGTATGGCTTAAGCTTTGATAAAAAAAATTCGAGCTGTGTAAGCGATTGAGATGCAGCTAAGAGATCGATTCCTGTAGGGATCTCACTTCGACTGCATAAATCGTCGGTCCGATCTGACTCCTATAAGTCCTATATATATGATTAATCGTAAGACCCTCAAAAATCGACATCTCAGTTGGTTTCTGCGGTTACAGTGGTCATAGTTTCGAAAGCCATTTCAGTTTTTCTTGGGTTGTGTATAAGGTATACTTGAAGAAAAACATAAAACAGACATCATAATTAGATCTAGCGCAACATGTTAATCGTACAAGTAGGTCTGTGGATAAAGCCCAAAGAGTTCACTTTTGGGTCCATCCTAGATATTGAGGCGCTTTAAATAACGTTTTGCCGAAAGAGTTCTGACAGGAGTTTAATCGAATCTCAACCACCATATTTTCATTCTTCTGTGACGGCGATGAAATTAGGAGCACCGTACGATTTTTTTCAACGATTTGCTAAAAAAAATTGAGGATAGTAGCTGCTGGCTAATTGATCAAAAGATCAAAATTGGCCTGCTGGAAGTAACCTCG
The DNA here is from genome assembly GCF_024586455.1 of Bactrocera neohumeralis. NCBI lineage: Eukaryota > Metazoa > Arthropoda > Insecta > Diptera > Tephritidae > Bactrocera > Bactrocera neohumeralis. Next base: position 15,011,020 of record NC_065920.1, read on the forward strand.
TCATTAATCCAAGTAGAACTGCAATGGTTTTATTTACTAAGAGATACACGATCTCGTAGACACTACACCCATTGGTTAAAGGTGAAATCTCTCACCGGAAGTAGTCGTTTGGCTCTAAGGCACCATAATTACCGTATAGAATTCACTTTTGCAAGGAAAGATCACAGCTGTAAAGAAGCTCGAGAGCATTCAACGGACGGTGCTCATCAGCATGTATGGTGCACTAAGGTTCATTCCTAAGTTGCTAACAGCCTCAAGGAATATGGGTTTATAACCAAACACATGTCTGAACATTCGAAATCCTGACACGCTTTGATTATATACCGGAGCTTTAGATCATGAAGTCGCCAAACCAAACTCTTGCTTTTTCTGCGCCCATATACCTGCGAGGGAGTTGTGAGTGGATAGAAGCCTTTGGGGGAAGGGAAAGAAAATCAACTTCAATATGCGGGCTAGGCCACAGCGAAATTGCAGGTACCTGCAAAGGTGATGAGCAAGGAAGGGAAAGATATCTTATACCCGCTATCAATAGAATGGGCACGAGCACTGAGCTTGCATCTTCCCGTGTGTTCTACTGCTGGATAGCTGGGCTTCGCGAAAACTTAAGCAGCGCAGGGCTATCCTAGGTTTATGCATGGTCGCAGGATTCTTTTGTTCCAAAATCGTTCAAACAACAACAAATCCACGATAGCCTTTGCCATCAGCGAGGCTATCCTTTCCTAGTTGTGGCGGTTCTAACAAGCCATTGTCTTAATGGCATTCATGCTGTAAGATAGAATTATCAACCGGGTGCCCTCCGCAGAAGCTATATGTTAGAAGGCGAGGGGGAAACATGTCAACACCTCCTTCTGGATTGACTCGTATTTGGGTTACCAAGGCTTAACTCTTTAGGAATCCACATTTTCATATACCTTACCGTATACTCCGCCGGGAGTATAAATTAAACACATGAGGAGATTTGTATTGGCCACAAGGCGTTTTGCTGACTTATAAGATCGAATACAGGCTTAATATTTTGAAGGTTTCATAAAGGACTGTAAGTTCGAGAACAAGCACGATCTAATCTAAATTTACTGTGTACTTTTAAGAGATGTACAAATAGACCCTTAATAATTGCTTCGGATTTTTTTTAATTCCGAAAAATCCCATTTTATTGGCCTTGACTCTAAGTGTGTCTCTTAACCAGAAATGGCTCCTAAACTGCAACATTATCGATCTGGCAAAGAAGCTCTTAAATAGTTTTATAATCAACTAATTTATAATTTTTCATACTCCTTCAAGTAATTTAATTATATCTCTAGATGCTATGTAGTTGGTTTGAGGGACAACACGTCGTATACGTGACAATCTCAGATAACGCACTCTGTGAAGTTTATTCAGCAAATTACAACTGACTTTTGCGTAAAAGCTTAATACTTAAGGCAAATTTTAATGGATTCAGTGCAGTTAAGCGAGCTTGCATTTGCCAGCGTTTTAATTCAGCGCGAAGCTGCTAGCAAGCAAACGCTGCCGTTGTGCTGCGCACACTTGTGCAATTTTTAAATAATTTAAATAATTTTTAATTGATGCAATCGCTTAACGTATTTCAATTTTGCATATCAAATTGCTGTTAATTTATTTAATTTTTACATGCCATGCTCAAGTTAAGGCTCGCGGCCAGTTCGGCGCCATTGCACGGCAATCATCAGGTGTATTGCTGACAGTTTGTTTCAATCGCTGCCAGAGAATGCTGAAGAAAAATAACGCAAGCGTGTCCGTGCTTCACTGGATGCCAACAACATATAAGCAACTGTAACTTGAATAATCGAATCACACACATGCAAACACATACATATGCAGTGTGTAGTTTGAACATTTATTAAATATACTTAATCGATGTCGTCGAGCGTGTTGGTCTGCTGGAGGGCGTAAGCGAGCGAAAAGGACAAATAGTTAAATGAAATTGAAGCAGCCGCAAGAAGCTGTACATTAACGCTGAGTACATTAACTCACACATACGCATATCTGCACTTGCATTTAATATCAATTCATAGTGATGCATAATAACGGTTTGGACACGCATACACACACACACGTACTTAGCCGGCGTAAGGCGTCATGCATTTATGTCGCTTAAGTCGGCATTTTAACGCATGTTGCTGTGTAAAGTGCTTTAATGCCATTATGCTGCTGGCAGATGCGAGCTGCCAACAGCCAGCAACCAGCAACCAGCAAAGTTTGGCGCTATAAAGCATTCATAATTACATGGCGCTGCCATCATAATGGTTATTAAGAGCGATGAGTCTGTGTTAAATAAATTTTGACACGCACACGTATGCACAGTGGTTTACTTGAAAGCGACCAACTGCTCTGCTGGCTGTGCGTATGTGAGCGTGAGTCAGGCACTGCGGGCTGTCAACCAGTCACTCACCGATAGTGATAAGCTTGCTATTGGCAATGACAATCGGGCTGCAAATAAGCACAGGCACACACACACACACATGCAGATTTGATTTTACATAAGGATAAGTATTGGCGACATGATTATAATAACTTTTGGTCGTTTATAAATATATATAATTTAAATAAGTTTGTTACGTATACGCACTGACTGAACAAATCCAAATAAAGCCGTTGTGGTTATATGCACTTATGAGCAAAATTTTTCGAAAAAATCTTGTTGCAGCGACTTAATCTTTTTACATTACTTTCTTTATTATTTGTTAGGCAATAACACTGGAATACAACTTATTTTTTCAGATCAAAGATCATGTCAAATTTTGAATATACTGAGGTCACTAAACAATAATATGTGGCTGAAGTAAAATATAGCACGTCATCTTTTATTGTAACATAGAAACATAAATCTTCTTAAAAAGTACAAACATGAGAATTTATTGCTTAAAATAGAAAAAGTACTATAGAAATGCGTGAATATTTGGGTTCTGCTTGGTATTTTTTACGTCTGCAAAAATAATCTCTTAGAATTCCTGAGCTCTTTTTCCCTTGATAACCCTTCTCTATTAAGGAAATATACGGATTGAACCGTTTGCCTTGTTCGTCACTTACAACGCCTAAATTCGCCGGAAAGAAATCCAGATGAGGGTCCAGCGTTTGTATTTTTAAGGACATATTTTCATGATCTTTTCGTGATCTTTCAGTATTTTTATAAATGTCTTTTCCTTTCTCAGTCGACGTATTTGTAGACCCACAATTAATCCCTCATTAAGGGGATATGCTGATGTAGACATAAAAAAAGAGAATTTTACATTTAATTTTTCACGAATTTCTATACAAAAGGATTTTTTAAAATTGAAACTATCTTCGAAGATGTGTGTACTTCCCGATTTCCCAGGCTCTATTGAGCCGATTAACTGAAATTTTAGGGATTAAAGAAGTCTCTTGTCTGTGGTATGTCTTAGTTCTACTATTTAAAAGAGAAATCGTAAGAATCAAAAAGATTATTTTTTCAGATAGTCGTCATTACGTGAAAAAATTTGTTTCTAAATTTTCTGATGAACCAGACAATTTGTAATTATTGCAAAATAATATTTCTTCAGATTGCTAGAAGGGGTGAAATCGGAGGTATGGTCCATAGCCAATTTTTTGAGACCTCCACTTCAACAGTTGATCATTTTTGAATTTTACTACTATTTTTGGTGTTTTTGTTTACCTGTAATCTTGTAATATTAATAAATAACCATTTAAAAATGGATAGAAAAAATATAAAACAACTAAAATATTACAATTCAAATATTACACAACATCTTAATTCTTGGCTCGCTGAGTTTGGAGAGTTCCCCTTTCGGATGAACAAGTCCACTGTCATTTCTAGGCAAAGCTCTTACTGTATTTTTTTAAAGTCCAGCCCCACTAAATAGCTCATGTTATATAATATTGTTGGATTTGTTAATGCCTCCATAACTTCGGTGTAGATTTTGGGCTGGAGGCATAATAGAACCATACTTTATCGAAAATGAGGCTGGTCAATCACTGACTGTTACTGGCGTTCGATTTTGCGACATGCTAACCCAGATCTTTTTGTCGAAATTGAAAGCTACTAATGTGGCCAATTTGTGGTTTCAGCTAGACGATGGCATATGTTATGCGAAAAACTTTATTTACTGCATGAGACATTTTAAGATCGTGTACTCTGTCATTTTGTTGATCAGAATTGCCTCCCTAAATTGTGTGTATTAACACCACTAGATTTCGTTTTTCGCGAATGGTAAATAAGTGGTATAATGCATTCAAAGACGGTCGTGAGGTCGTTGAAGACATGCTTCGTTCTTCGACCTCTTCAATTGATAAAAAATATTCAAAAAGGGAGAGGAAATGGTGCTTGAAATCAGCAGGCAAGTGTTAGAGAGATAGCAAAAGAGATCGACGTCTCACACGAGTCCGTTCGGATGGTTTTGGTTGATATTCTTGCTCGACTTGTCTCGACAAAGCTGATTTTTTTTCAAAAATAATATAATTGTGACAAGATTTATAACCGGAAACGCACTAAATACCATCGATCAACCACCGTCTTGAACAGACTTAGCTCTGTGTAATTTTTCCTTTTCTCCAGATGGAAATTGCCGCTCAGTCGATCTAAGGGATAAAACAAAATTCGGTGACAGAGCTGATGGCCATCCCAAAAAGTGCTTATGAAAAGTGTTTCGAGAACTAGACAAATCTTTGGGATTACATCTGGTGGCGATTAATTTGAAAGCGAAAAAATAAATACCGATAAATAATTAATTATTTACAATTTCCAGGTACTTTTTTGTCACAATGGATAATTTAAAATATTATGTTACGTATACGCGCTGTCTGGCCAAACGCGAATTAAGCGGTTGACAAGTTATTGCAATGTGAATTTCAAAATTATTATTTTTTTAATGTATGCTTATCTATATGAGTATAGTTTTTAGAGAAAATGAAGAAGATCTAGTTCCGGCAACTAGTTTCGGAGATATGGACACGTATTTAAGAGTTTTTTTTCGAGAAACTGTTCTCGGAGACCGAGTTTATCGTAGTAAAGGGTTGTACAAGTGGTGCCTTTAATGTATTTAATCATACGCTCAAAGACTGTGGAAAACCGGCTATAACTTCTCAGGATCCGGACATCTAATGACTGGATACCAGTTCATTTGGCTGATGCACATATCGGTCAATGTGTGAGTTGCAGTATTAAAATTCGCGGGAATATTTCTGTGATGACAGTATGCTCTTTTGCCAAAAATATGTAAAGTCTGGGTAATTCTTTCCTTGGCTCCCATATACCAAATAAAAATATTTAAAAAGTCTATGAAATTCGGAAACAATCTCTTTCTAATAACAATTTATCTTTTTGGCTGCCAATGAAAATAATGAATGCAATACTTCCTAGTTCAAAATATAAACGAACATGCCATATATCACTTTACCTTGCAATATTATACATTTATTATCTACGAATAGATACATATATTTAAAGTGGATATTTGGCTTATATGTTTTTGAAAGATTTCAAGGTATTTCTTAATTTTAATTTGTATCTTTTGAGAAAATTTTAAGCCTCTAAATTAAGCAATTATTGCTTTTGATTCCACGCTAATTTTCTTAATTTGATTGGCATTTTTTAAAAGTGATCAATTTAGCTTTTGAAGCCACTGTAAGAAATGCGTTATTTCTCTACTATCGTTAACGCTAATGAGCTACAAAATCTAGGATATAATAAAATATTGCATTATCTGACTTCTCACAATTTTTCCAACTACAGCAAAATTTTGAAATTTTCTCAAGAAAATCGCTTACAAGTGAACCATAGAAGATTTATATTACGTAAAATATAAATAATGTTCGCCACTCCGCAATATGTATAAGTAATATTTTCAACAGCTGTACACATCAGCAATACTTTAACTGTACTTAACTGACCGTAAACATGTAGTGGTAAAAGCAAATACATGCATTTTTTTATTTCTAAGTAGAAGAGAAAGTAGAAGACAAATGTAAGCAAAAAGACTATTCGAAGCTTCCGGTCATTAAACGGAAGTCAAGCGTTTCGACCAAAAATGTTTGCCTTGATAAGAAATGAGCTGTCATTAATTTACCATGGACATAAGCTAGTAGCAAGTTATTTGAACTTTCCACACACATATATATTATATAAGACTTTAAGTGTGTTCGTCTACATAAAGGTGAGCACATGCATCAATATATCAATATATATGCTTTCGTTTATGATAATAATATATTAGGCAAACAGTAAGCGGCAAAGTCAAACAAGCTCACCGCACGCCAAGCTAAAGCAGGGCTGTGTAAACAATATACGAACGTAGCATAAGTGTGTGTATGTGTATTGGTTGTACTTATTTCGGTGTTTGCAGGCGATTAATTGTTGCTGAGAATACTCTTCCATAATGCATGCTGGGCAAAGTAAATGCGAACCTTTCATGCAATATTAAATTTTGTACAATGCTACGTATATAGATAGCTTCTACTTACTTATAAATATACAAGATAATGTATTTGTTCTATACCTGCACTACTAATTTGCTAGTGCAGATATCGTCCTTAAGTCGCTGCAGGCTTTTTGGTTTCTATATAAATGAAATGAAATTAGGTTTTCTTCCTTTTGTTTTGAATACCTTTAATGTCAAGAGCTTACAATTATCAGTAAATGAAATTCAAGGAAATAATTACGGCCATGTATTTACCCAAGTTGTATTGATGCATTATTTAACCAGGTGTTTGTTCACTAAAATATTTCCGAGAACCTTTAAAGCATTACTGAAACAGAGGATTTATTGAAATCAACGCTTTTTGAATGCGTGTACTCATACTGAAATACAGTCAGCCCGAAAATTAACTATGTTTATTGATTTTGTACCAAACCCGTAGGGAGCCTGTATTCACGGCTCAAATTCGGTTTAAGGGTTCGCTGAAGGCTAATTTCAGCGTTTGTTCATCAGAGATGCGGCTGCGAACGGGTGTCGGTCTTTAAATAAGCGGTTCGCTTTATAAAGCTTTATACTAGTTGCCTAGAGAGATTATGCGATGAGTTTGGAACCCGCCACGTAGAAATCACTCTCTTTGAATAGAAAACAACAGGCTTTGATGAAAGATCCTACTTTTAATGACGACCACAGCAAATTAAAAATGCACCTGGAATGTCCGGTCCCTAAATTGGGAAGGTGCCGATGCTCAGATGGTTGATGTCCTGGTTAGAGTGAAGGCTGACATCACCGCCGTCCAAGAAATGCGATGGACGGGACATTGACGGAGACGAGTAGGTCATAGTGGCATTTACTATAGCGGCCATATAAAGAAGCGCTAATTTGGTGTAGCATCCGTGGTGAGGGAAAGACTCAGTCGTCTCAGTCTTGGGACTCACTGCGGTGGATGAGTGTCTAGCCACAATCCGCATCAGAGCAAAACTTTTCAATGTAACACTAAATTGCGCCCACGGCCCGATGGAAGAGAAGGACGATATGACTAAAACATGTTTAAATGTGTTCCGCCCAATGCACAAGAAAGAAAGAACGGGAAGGACTTCTATATGCCGCTTGATACCAAACGAGGTGTCGAACAAGGCGACTCCCTTTCGTGTGACTTCTTCAACCTACTCCAAGAGAAATTCTCTGAATAGAGAAAGAACAATCTTCTGCAAGAGTGTACTAATGTTGGCATACGCCGCTGATATTTATGTCATTAGCCTCTGTTTGCTCCAGACTCAAAAACGAAGTGAAACAAATGGGTATGGTAGTGAATGAAGGCAAGACGAAATATCTCCTGTCATCAAACAAACAGTTATCGCACTCGCGACTTGGCTGCCATGTCACTGTTGACAGTCATAACTTCCAAGTCGTAGATAAATTTGTCTATCCTGGAACCAATATTAAGACCAAAAGGTAGTATACGGTTTTTGGCTTCTGTTTCCATAGAAGACAGTGCAGTGGTTCGATATCGGTAGGTGGGACATCTATGCGGCTTTTCTGAGGGGAAATGACATGCGCAGTCTTTCAGATCGATAGTTTCAAATCTGAGAACCAATTCTGTTTAGCTCGTCACGCTGATCAATTATACAGTTTTCGACGTTTCCATCCGGTTGTTAGAAACTTCCGGACAAACTTAATATACCCTCTTCACTATATCCAAATTGAAGGATTAAGCTAAATAAATACGTTTTAATTCTGAAAGGTGGTTAATTTATTGTACATATCGATATAAAATAGCAAATTAAGTAAACTCGAACTGCAGTCCTCTAGTGAAATATAAAGCAAAGGATTCGTAACAACAAGCAAATTAGTGGAAAACATGCTCATTTCCCAAAAAATTAAATTTGTATGCCTTAAATTTATTTTATTAATTAATTTATAACAAATTATTTATTACGTAGTCCCCTCAAAATGAAGCGCAGTGGAAAATACACATTAAATTTATGAAAATTCCATGTAATGATAATCGTAAGTAAAGCTAAGTTGTCAACTGAGATCATGAAATATGCGGATATCACTTACTGCATATTAATAAATTTATTTAAGTCTCATAAAGCACTTTGTTTGAGTTTTATGCATTGCATCTGTAAATCATTGTTCAAGCATGTTCAAGCATTAAAGCAGCAAACCGACACTTACGCCCACAAAACGCACAAACACTGACACTGCACATTTTAGGTTTGCAATGCAATGGCTAAAATGGCTAAAACCTGTCTAAATACTAACTACCAGTATCTTTATTGTGACTGCTGGCTAAATTGCCTGTTTCAGGCGGTCGCAAGCGATGCGAGTAAGCTCGCAATGTCCACATTTGAGCTGTTGAATTTTGCTCAAGTCATGTCATACAACATGACGCTTTGCATTTAAATTAAGTTACAACAACACCATAACAACAAAATACCCAGCTACTTACAAGTGCATGTGAGCGTGTAAAGTGCGCTAGTAGTAGTTGTTTCAAATAACTAGCAAGCATATGCGTGTCATTTACATACAAATTTATATAATATATGTACATGTGTGAATGTGTGAGTGTGCGTGTGTTATGCAAATTATTGTCCTCACACTGCGCTGACTGGCGCCTGAGTGCTTTTATTGAGACATAGCACAATGCACACATGTCCCTGCTCGCAACTCTTTGCTTCACAAATGCACAAGAAACTGATTTTCTTACAACCGGCTACATTATCACACAACTACAAGCATAGACATAAGCATAAACATGCGCATTAGTATAAGTGTTAGCATGAGCATACTAAAAATTTACATATTTGATTTAGCAAATTTTCAACAAATTGCTTACAAGCACTTATCATCAATGCAGCGAGGCAAACACGAGCACACACAATCACCCACGGACATATGCACACACACTCATAAACACGACAACACTTGTGCGCTAATTTACATGCCGGCAGCCTAATTTACTTTTGCTTGCTCATGCTCATGGTATTATGTGCGTCGCCTGGCCGCATCAATGTTTATGTCCATCTAAATCCTCATTATGGCACTCAGCCATAAATGTAATCCAGCAGAATAAGATTGAAATTCAATTTGCAATGCGTTGAATTGCGGCACATGTAATCTGGAATAATACAAACGTCAGCAGTACTCACTCCACGCGCTTTCTACTTTTCGTTCACTCTCCGTAACACTCTCTTTATCACTTTCTCTCTCTCTCTCTTTCTCTTTGTGCTGCACTGCATGGAGTTCTTTGGTAAATAAGTCTATTTGATTTGCGCAAATAAACGCATTCGTTTGCCCTTCAAGTTTCGACTGTTGCAATCGCTATTGAATTAGTGTTGTACATGCCACACATAACCAGATATAATGGACTAAAAAAGGTCATGCAATTTTCTATACGCAAGCTTGTTTTCTTTTGTCGCACTAAAATTGAATAATTTATATTATATGTGTTGTGGACTGAAGTTGTTAGTGTGGCGAAAGTGCCAAATTGAGTTGTAATCGTAAGCTGGTTGAATAGTGTGTGGCATACACATAGGCGCCCAGTCTTATATATTTTTAGAGGGGACATATTTTCAAACAAATAAATGATCCATTCTACCGTATAACCTAGTTATCCGGTCATGTATGTATATAGGAATAGGTGGAAATCAAAAGATAGACTAGCTAGCTCGCTTGGAGGCTGCTGGTGACATAATTCCCCTAAGCTGTCACAGGACATACAGCTCCTTCAAGGGCTGTTTGAAGCAATGAGTCCTAGGGAAACACCAAAGGTGTTGAAACACAAGCAACACAGGACATACCAAAAAGTTACTTTGGGGTGGTGTTGATGGCGAACAGAAATAAAAGCTTTTTGTTCTTTGTAAACGAAATCTCACTAACAATGCAGGGTTCATCACAGGGTACCCAACCTTAATATCTTATCTTCCTAAAATCGGAAACGGGAATTTGGCGTAATGCAGAGCATGCGCGGAGCTGCTGGCTCTAAATTTATACTCAACATCTGTACATAGGACTCATCCGTCATATAACTTTCGATCATTACTAGATTTGATAGATCACTGTAGCAAAAGCAACCCCACTCTAAAATCCCGAACTTTATGATGCTATCTAGCAAAATTTGTGGAGTATTTTTCTTTTTGGTTTTTTTTTTACTAAAAAACAATATTAATATCCAATACCTTTGTTCTGTTAGCAGAATTTGCTGCTCCTTTCAGAGTTAAAACATCGATGAGCAGTTGACGCAGGAGAATATTAATTGGACTGATGACTTTGAAAAAAAAAAATTATTATTGTGATTTTGTGAAGGATGTTTGTGTTGAATGCTCAAACTTCTTCTTTTTTTGTTGTAAAAGATAGTTGGAGTTTTCGTTGATACTTTTTTTGTTCACTAAAATACCTACTGCAGAATTTCTTTTAAAGTCAATATGAGAAGTGGGATCTTAGCGTTAAGCTGTCAAGCAATATTGAGTACAATAACTATTTTACAAGATTTCAAGATCACCACCAGAAAGCACGCTAAAGCAGAGATGAACTTGAAGTTCAGCATGTCACTTGTATCATATGTTTGAGGAAGGGTTTTTTCATTTCTGTCAAGAATGGTGAAGTAGGAATAAGCTTCAGGGAACTAAAACGAAGACGCATTATACTGAGGATCTCTGCTTTTATTTCTTGAATCGAAGCGAATAAATGAATTCAAACTTATGTACTCTATATTGACTGAGCTTGTTTTATTGTGAACCAAAATACTAAACCATATCAAGAGTTGGGCCAACTAATGCTGCTGAAAAGTTGTATAAAATTCCTCTGAAATTTAATGAACAATACGAGTACACATGGCTTCAAAAATCGAAATTTTTATTATCCTTATTAATTCTATAGCATCTCTAGAATCTTGTTCTAAATGTTCAAGCTTATCTGAGAAAAAGTTTTAGCGATATTCGCTTGTAAAGTTGCACGTTAGAGGAATCTCAAGTAAATGTCGCTCAGAGAACTTTCCTTACAATTTCTAGATTTATTTTTTTCCTTCGCTCAATTAATAGTTTAAGATCTCAATTTAAACTCGTATATAACAGGGTATATTAAGGATGGCGTGAAGTTTGTAACACTTAGAAGGAAACGTCTGAGTTATTAAAAAATATACATATAAATAGTCAGCATGGAGAGCAGAGCCCATTTGGCCACGTCCACCTGTCTTTCGGTCTGTCTATGTATAAGCGAACTAACCACTTAGCTTATGAGATATCACTGTAGAACACATCATTTCATTTTCTCAGAAAGTATCCACTCATTTGTCGAAAAAGGATCATTACTGCATATATGTAGATGCCATACAATCTCAACGATCAGAAGCAAGTGCTTGTATGGAACATTATTTCAATTGACGAGATATCTTCACAAAATTTGCCGCGGATTATTATTTTTGGTGATAATGTAATTTCCGATGAAATTATTTAGATCGGTTCACTATAGCATATAGCTGCCATACAATTTGGACGACCGGAATCAAGTAATTGTAAGGAAAAGTTTGTATTTGTGAAGGGGAACGTTTTTTCGGGCTTTTTCGTTTTTAATTCGGTTGATACTGTCAGAAGTTCTACTGACACCGCGTGAGCACATTTCTCCGAGGGATTAGAAACAAATTTCACAAACTGCAAAATGTCAGTTTTTTGCTCGAGGAAACCCATGTAACCCCTTAATCTACGGTTAAGCTATCCCAACAACCCTTCAATAGCAATTCGTAGCAATTTTCAAACTGCGGCACATACTCGTAGGTACGCACAACCGCTGGAGTATTCCTTCATGATCCCCTTTGCAATTGAACTGTGCGCAGTTGCGTCTAATCCTCTGCATAAGCGTCGAATAAAATGAAATACGCACGCACATATAAATGTAATAAGTTGGTATAAATGAATGTGTAGGTGTGCACAAATAGTGTATGTGTATATAAATAGTACATGTATGTGTTATTAGTGTATGTATGTGGCTGTAAAATCCTTCATTTGCCGCACTCACACCACACAACAACTACTTTAGGACACTCGTAACAATGGCACTTCGTGCAACACCTGACTGCCGCCACTCAAAAGTAAATACAAATTTTCTCCACTCCAAAATATTCCGCATGTGCCTGTGTGTGTGTGCGTTAAACCTTTTCAGATTTGTGTACGCCTTGTATTTGTGACGTAAAGCTGAACTCATTAGATAATGTCGTGGGAATTTAAATCTAATTCATTGTTGATACCTTGTACCCGAGCGGCACAAGAGCTTTGTGTTGATTGTGCGCAAACAAATTGGGGCATGCGAGTATACAAACAGCAGGCTTTGTAGTGTCTTCCGTCCATTGAGATATGAGTGTATGCGATTTCATTTATTTGTGGTGTGTGTGCGTGTGTGTGTGCTTGACATTTGCACATGCCTGTACACATTTAATCCATTTTCAATTGCTTAATCCGCATTGTGACCTTAAACATATATGCGCTTGCAACACACACAAAGACGCGCAAATAAAAAGTCGCCTTTCTGCAAATAGCTACAACAACAAAAATAACAAATAATCGTCACACACGAGCAGTAAATACGAGCGTTTAGCTAGCCAAGCGTTGACATGTTGGCTCACCATGTCCGGTTGGACGCATTAGCTTGACTTGAGGAAACGTAGGCACAGCAGAGCACATCACAGCACTTTGTAGTATAGTTTGGCACATAATAGCAAACCGTAGTACAGTGTATTGTATCGGGATTGTGGGTCCGTTTGTACAAGTAGTAAGCGCCTTGTCAGGCATGTGTGTTTCATGCGCTCATATGCTGTGCGGTGCGTGCTCACAGGCGCAAACGGTACATACACTTTAGCAAATACTAAATTATGTATCATACATCAGCACCAACAACAACACAAATGTGTGCGTGAGACCGTGTGAGTGTGTAAATACTGCTATGCGGGCAAGTCTTTTCAACATGTGGGCCCAACCTGGTCAAACTATGCCAAGCACACATACGCAAACACGGCGTTACACAAAGCAAATATGTGACATGTGTATGTGTGTGCAAGAGTATGAGTAGTGACCGTTTGGGGCAGCACAGCCTTAATCTTAAGTCCCATGCAATCCTAAGCAAATAAAAATCCAATTTTGACCTTCTTTGCCAACCCGGCAAATGGCTTTTCATCGTTTTGTGGACACGCACAGATTTCGTTGGTGGCTGCAACAGCTTTCGTCGTGCTTTCGGTGGGTGAGCGCAGTGTACGCACTGTTAGCCTGAATGTGGTGTTTACTTCGGTATCCTTTTTATTATGTGCACATTTGCTGGTATTAGTATTGCTGCGAGCCATTCGTTGCAAGGTGAACGCAGCGAGATAGTGTGCTGCCCTTCAATTTTATTTGAATTTCCTCTTTTTTGACTTTTTTTTAGCTTCTTATGCTTTTTCGTAGCATTTCTTTTCGTATTTAGCTTTTCCTTTTTTATTTTACTTTCATGTTGTTTTTATTTTTGTGTTCTTTCGTTTCATTGGCGCTTAAATTTTTTTCAGTGCTTGTCCTCGGACATGCTTAATACGGTAGTGGTGATATTAGCAGTTCTTGGCTGTGTTGAGTGACCACTTGTTCTTGTGGATTTGCAAAGATTTTCGGCCTTGATTATTGAGTTCTAAGATTTTCGGTAAATATTTATATATTTAAGTAAAGCAAAGCGATTACAGAGCATATATAAACATCGCTTGCTGAAGTATGAAGGCCGGTTAGTACGATTAGTGATTAGTTTGTGTAAGTAAGACTCTTCGCACTGAGGGCTTTGAACCGACACAAGTTTAGTTTAGTAGTGTTTCCTTTCTATTTCTATTATTTCACTTTGATGTGAATTGAAAAGTATGAGATCTGAGGCAAAACCCTTGCGCTGGCAAAGGCGGGACATTCGAAGAGGAAGTGTTAAAATTATTCGATATCTTCTTCATCCAAACAGCTGATGCAGCTAGCATTCGGTAAGATATTGGACAGTGTCCAGTTAGGATTCCAACAACCATTGAAGCGTTAACCTTGCTGAGAGCGAAGAGTCCTCTAAGCCTTTTACGATTTACCCTTGGTCAAGAGGATCTTGCGACTGCACTGTTTTTGATCAACGCTTGCTGAATTGGTTTGAGGCCAACTGTTCAGTAGTGAACCACAAAAACCACTTCCTCTGTCAGAGTTTATGTCTTAAAACTTTCCAAAGAAGCATTTTCTTGAAGTCTGTGGACCAGAAACAGTAACTTGAATAAAATTGTTTTGAACAAATTCCATTGGTTTGTGTCATGGTCATTGTCCCCATGATCCAACAATTCTCGTTAAGTAAGTTTGAGCGTGTTTCCAAAACTTTCTTCAAATATTCCAAAAATTGCATTATATACGCATTTGAGGGAGTTTACTTTCGAACACATGTACAGTGAGGCTCAGAGAATTACGTTTTTCTTGTGCGCAGTCGCAGTAAAAATTAATTGAAAAAATTAGTGCTCAGAATTGGAAACCTTTTGAAGCATCTGGTTTAACGAAGCATCTTAAAAGTCCCAAATGAAGTATTAAACAAAACTTCGAAGTATTTAACTATGATAGCGTACATACATTTGTGAAGAGATGATCTGAGTAGTACGAAAAAACTGAAAATTTAAATGCCAAATCAGGGAGAAGGAAGAATCACGTGATACGTGGTAAGGACAAAGTTTCTACTCTCTTTTTCTTGAGAAGAAACAACAGTTTAGTATTAAAAGGTCTAAGCAAAAAAAAAATGTTTAAAGAGTATAAGATATATTACTAAATACAAAACAGGTTAAGCGTCATCTGAACGCAGCAGTACTGCAATCATATCCCACTTTCAAAAACTCACACTGAAAAGAGGGCGCAGAAAAACATAAACCTAGATGATAGCGTTGTAATAATATTCAGATGTGTCAACTTTTGGTTGTTCAACCCTTTGTTTGGCTAAGAAAAGAACAAATATTTTTTCATGGGAGTACTATAGCCTTTTGGCACAGGAATTAATTGACCAATTAACCGGCCTTTGCTCGATTGAAGCGCTAATTTAAGTCCTAAATATTATTTTACTACATTAATTCCTAATCGAATTCAAATAGAGTTGAAACCAAAAGGAAATGCTGCGGGTTGTACCCCACACTATAAATTTGGTTGTGTTTAACTCTGGGGATGTTGTTAAAGATGTAAATTTAGTTATGTGCATTGAAAAACTAGCAATCAGCTGACAAATTTTAATCATTCGTTTCTGAATTATAATCTTAATTTAGTAAATTCCTTTGGTAGTGCAAATAGGTTATTAAGTGTCACCAAATGACGCACGTTTATGGCTGCTTCTCTGTTCATAGGTTTTGAGTGCTTTACAAAAAACCTGGACGTCTTTAGAATAACAGACTTTAATTAAAAAAGGTTTACTGAAGTCATCAGAAGAACAACATATGACAAGAACAAGATATTATTACTTTAAATTTGTCAGCACAGCCAACAGGCGACAATTCAAAAAAAGAATATTTGGACTGTAATGAAAGCTAAAATATCAAGAATATATTTAATGTCAATAAAATGCTTCATTCAGCTACTCCAACATACCTCGAGGTTATTTCCTCTGGAATATGCGAAAAGTTTAGTTGCAAGTTGCCATCCAAGATGTTAGGCTGTAATATACAACGCGAGATTGCAGCAAGTATTAAATTATTGTCAGCTATAACAACACAATGTATTTTCTTTACTCACAACATTTTTCCCACTAAACGCTACGTACACTGTGGAAAACGAAAATGCTTTTTTTGAACACCCTGTAGTTCATTACTTTCTGAGACCAAATGTCGCCGAGATTACAAGCTTCAATATCAGGCATCAAATGGTCGGTTATTATGACGAACGTTGCACCATTGATAGTTACGTTCTCACCGGCATCATTTCTGAAGAAATATGGACCCATGATTCCACCAGCCCATGAACCATTCCAAACTTTCTCCCTCTTAAATCTTTTCAGATTGCTCTTTGTCCCAAATCTGGCATACTTGTTTATATCGCTTAACAAAATTTGGCTCGAATACGTCGGATCTTTTTGGAACTTTTCAAGAGCGTATAGATTGAAACCATGTCTCTTGGGAGCAACTTAATGCCTTATGCATGATCCTGTTTCTGGTAGGGACATCGTAACTTTATTATACAGCTTGAGCACCTCTGATCGACAGCTAAAATTTCTACTAAAATTCTAAATAAAACTTTTCCTTGACTACAGAACACGTGTATTTCTTAAGCTCTCTCATCGAACGGGTTTGAACTGTTTAGGCTAGTTGGTAGATATTTTGTCCATAGTGAAGGAAATGTACTTGAATTAAACGGAGAATAACTTGTATTTCTAAACTTATGAATCTGTATAATTTCAGAACACTCTTAGTCAAATTGATATTATATCTACCGTCCATTGCAAAAAGCAAATATTAGATTTACATGATAACACTAATTACAAAAATTACAAATACTTCCCTCATTTTGTCTTATTCTACTAAATAATTCCGCAATAATAGTCAATTCATTACTTACCTCTTTTCCAGTTGAGGCATTTTGCCTAATGAATTCTTTTTTTGAAGAAAAGAATCCACGTAATTGTTTGCAAAAATGAGTAATTCCAAATCATGAAATGAAAGCCAGTTTCGAGTCTACTGCACATGCTGCTATTAGGTCAGCGGAAGGCTTCAAGCCGCTCTCGTTTAAAAGATGCGTGCTCTACACGCCTTAATAAATTCATTGTTCACAATTTCAGCAGACCGTAAATTCGAAATATCGCCACACATACACACACACGTACGCCGATGTATGTCCACGCTTAGTCTCAACTAGACTGAAAAAGAACTGAACACATAAAAGAGTCAGCGTAGCCAAACGCTAACACGGGCAGAGGCCACAGACTCGGCCACAGGGTTATGGACATCCTTCAAACGCAGTCAGTCGGCCAGGCCGGTAGCTAGCCGCTCGTAATCTTCCGGTTCGTTGGACGTGACCGGCTGTTGTCGTCAAACATAGTTGCTGCTAAACTGTTTTTGTTTTTGCTTTTGTTGTTTATAGCTTAGTTTTTTTGTTGCTGTTGTTGTTGCTGTTGTTGTTGCGGTGGTTAGCCAGAGGGAATTCCAGTTTGTTCACATATAAAGTCATTCCAGCCGAGTTTTCATAACATGTGTGCGTGTGTGTGTGAGTAGGAGTATGGGAGCGTGTGTGTTGTTTAGCGCATTAGTTGTTTGCGTTTCATGAGTGAGTTGTTGTTGTAATGTTGTGTTGTGCAGCTATGTAAATAGTTTGTGGTATGCGCTTGCAATGTTTGACAACTATTTGTCACATAAATGTCGCCTTTGACATTTATATACTCTCCCTTGCTGTGTGTGTATGTGCCGTGTGCGTGCGAAAAGCCATCACAGCAGCATAACGTTTGATGTTTAAGCCATTTAGCGTACATAGAACTCATAAGCGAGTATAAGTTGCGTATGTGTATGTGTGTTGTTTGTATATGGTGGTTAATGCTTGACCTCCGGATTTTGGCAGAAAATGGTTTTTATTGCATAGTTAGTGTTGTTGGGAGTAATGTGAAAATCAAAACTCCGTCTAAAATGTTAAATGTATGTATCATGTATAAATAAAAACCCATTTGTTGTATTAGTTTTTCCAAAATCGTTCCCTGTGTATTCGGTGACATATATGTACATTCGTAGATAAGCACTTACATTTAAAGTAATACATATGTGTATAAAACCATTAGCTATTTCTGTGACTTTTGACCTAGCCATTAGTTTGGCCATTTGTTTATATTACCCTGCATCGAAAAATATATCTTTTTTGCCACAACACACTCTGACATAATACATTAGGAAACGACTTGTCTTGCTTTTTGGCCTCGATTTAGTTTTTGTCTTGTTGTTGCGCTATTAAAAAGCAATCTGTGCACATTAGCCACATGCCCACAAGGTAGCCGAAGGGTTAGCACACGAGATAGCCACATTTATTTTTTATCTCTTGTGCATAGCAAATTTAACTGAGACTGAGTTTATGTGAGGTATGTGTTTGAAGAATATGGATAATGCGGCGAGACGAGTTGTGATTAATTGTTGAATATATTGTTGCTCTGTTGAGATTATTGCTACTTATAGATGGCATTTAATATTTTATTCAGTATATTAGCAAAGTATTTTGATATAAAACGCTTGCCGCTGCGTATGAGTAATTTTGCGTTTACATGCATGTGGGTGCGAGGCGTATGAGTAACATTTGATGTGCCATTATTATGGTTTAAAATGCTTGCCACTGCGTGTGAGTAACTTTGCGATTGCATTAAAATATGTGAGGGGCGTATGATTAACGTTTAATATGCTATAATTATGGGTTATACCACTGTAGAACTTCCATTCCAGTCTCTGAATTTTTTTGCGGAAAAAAATTTAAAAAAAAAATGCAGTTATATTTATAAAAACTTATTACATAGGTCTACAGTGGTTTTGATCACAATTCTTGATAGGTAGGTAGGTAGGTAGGTAGTGCAGCCCTATCGGGCTCAATTAGCACTTGATGTGCCATTTTGATACACTATTCGTAGAACCTCCTGTATCTGCTATTACGTTTCACCTTCTCTCTTAAACCATTTTGAGGTTTCGATGAAACTACTTATGTCCGATATGCTTTTGGTCGAAATCCATTCAAGGTTTGGTGCTTGGTGGATTCCGAGTGTTTTGTGTCGGATCTGTGCTAGAGCTGGGCATTCGCAGAGAAAGTGGAACAATTCTTGATACTGTCAATGATTTTAAGTCTTTATTTTTATTTTACATTACCAAAATCAGAAAACATGAATCAAAATAATACATCTATTTATTTTATGAGAAAAGGTATGGAGCTATGGAAAGCATATAAAAAGCAGCTAGTACATGCAGTAGTGGAGCACTTAGAACTATGTAAAGTCAAGCAATAAAAGTTTTTTTACATTTACTACCAATAGTTTTGCGCAGCTCTTAGAATGAGAGCATCCTATATGTAGTGTGCAGAAGGAGCATTTCTAAGATATAAGAAGGTTGTGCGTTTTTAGCATAATGAGATACCAAAATCGTCTTCCATCTGTTAGACTGTAACTTAGCATGGCGCATAACTTTATTTAATTGGGGCCAACCACACTTAAATTTTAAGGTCTTACCATTATGAGCATAATAATACATTGGTTGCGATAGCTTCTTTCGAGGTTTATCTCTACGCGCTGACTTATAGCAAAGACCTCTACTTAGAATATGCTTGGAAAACGAGTTTCGTGTGTGGTCCTGCGGCTCTGCACTAATTCTGTCCTGCATTTTCGAGCGGTCGGTGTACCACTTGATTGTACTATCCTAAGCAGTAGCTCCAGAGCGGAATCATTCCACTCAGCTTTAATGCTAAGGGTAAACTTAAACTTCTTAATGAAGTCTACACTTTTGGTAATACTGTCTCTTGAGAGAAAAGCCAGTGAGATTTCGCCACTAAAGTCTTTCATACGAGAAGAAGAGACCTTTGTATATGCTGATAGCCAATCAGCTTTGAAATCACTAAAGTATCTTAGGATTTCATCAAAGATAGTGAAATAATGGCTTGATCTTTTGGTGAACCGAGTAGCCTATTTCACGATAAACCCATTGTGAAGCGAATGAACTACACATAGATATTTCATCGTCAAACATGTTAAAATATGACAGGGTATCGGTACCATCAAACCCCAACATGCTGAAAAAGCAGGCAAGCGTGACATGAATAGAATATATAACGCCCATGTTGACTATTAGAATTTAATTGAAAAGACTAACATTAGTAGGAGTGCCAATAGGTAACTGTCTAATTAGTAGACAAACCAGTACTCAAAGAACACCATATAACGACTGTTATAGAACTTGTCATAAGATAGACGGTGACAAGGCTGTAAAACATATTCTATGCGATTGCAAAACTGTGTATAGGAAAAGAAAAGCAACTACTGGCCGCGGGTTTATTGAAGACAGCTCGGAGTTTGCAAATAATAAGCTTCTTATACTGATGAACTTATCAAGAGCAGATAGTGATTCAGAACAGGCATAATAGAGAGAGATGATTTTAGTGCCAGTGGTTTAACAATGAGCCTCCTAAAGGTCAGGTGCGTCATCGGACATCCACTCTACGTACATACCTTCCAAGAGAATATATAAAAAATAATCAACAATTGAATTGCTGTAAAAATATTTCCTGAATCCGAATTTAACAAAATTGGAGGGCGTACTGTGTCAGAGCAAAGTAACGTTTTTTAAAACTTTTTGTCTGAATCACCATTATATATATGTAAGTGCTTAGAGGTGAATTTTATGAATAGATAGCTCTCTTACTTTATTTCAAGCTTTATTGAGGTAGTGAGTATGTGTCAGAGACCAAGCGATGTAGTCTGAAAAAAATCTATTGACAAAGCAAGGCGGTTAATATTTAATTTAAAAAATATGACACCAAATTCATTATCAAAGTGTTTGTGCACACACATATCATGTACATTTGTCCCACTTATTTACAGGTGCCCATATGCCACATATCTTGCACAAGTGCCAATTTACAATGTTGACTTTGGCATGTTTAGATGCGGGTGCCATTGTCTTGACAGCTTAACCAAAAACAACAACAAAAAACAAGAAGTAGCAAACAAAAATAGCCCGACACCGAAACTTGCCACAAACAAATTGCCAACAAGGTAAACAAAGTGCTCGCAGCGGCTGACTGCCTGTGACAGACACATGCTACAGCAGGCAGCAGCCAACGCGCAGTATGTGTACAACAAGCGCTACAACTAAAGCTAAATATACAAGCGATAACAAAAAAGAGTAGACACAGTTGACATTGAATGTAAATACAGTCAACAACAGTTATCACTGCGGCCACGCAGGGCTTAGCGGTTTCTTGAAAAGGATACTTCCCTGCAAAGCTGTAATGGGTGCCTTGTGCCACCGCAGAGTTGCGCGGCGTATGAGCGGAGCCGTGCCACCCACGACCTTACGTTGTAAGTAGTTCTGGGCGCAAATAAAGCAGGGCTTAGTGTCGCATAATTGAAAACGTGCTGTGCGATGACACAGGCACAACAACACATGCTCCCCCACCTGCAAATAGCAACAACAAACAAACAATTGTGTTGGCATACACCAAACGCTAACGGTAAACACTTCAATAGCGCCGCGTAACCTTCGAATGCGCCACCGTGTTGACACCCACAGTTGCCTCGAACTCGGCTGAGCTGAGTGGGCGGAAGCTGCTTGCTGTCTGTTAATTTGTTTAAATTATTTGGCGGTTTGCGTTGGCTGGTGCCATAAGTAGCGGTAATGCGTGCGTGTTAGGAGGAGGTGAGTGCTTGCGTCGGCAGTAGCGCTTGTTTGTAACTGTTGTTGATGGGTTGCGGCTGCTTAGTTTATGAACAGATATGCGCTTGCTTCAATTACTATGTGTTTCGTAGGTGTGGATATGTGTATGTGTGTGAGTAGTTGTAGGCAAGTGTTGCAAATTAACAAATGTGTTAATGTGCCTGCGGCTGATTCGGTGACGACATGAAAGTGCTTTACAGCAATTAGGCCTAAGGCTTTAGCACTTATGCTGCTGCACACTTGCAGGCACTAACATGTCAGCAACTAAGCGTGATAAAAGGCTGCGGGGGCCTCCTAATTTTCCATCTTGTATAATAATTATGTGCGCAACTGCTGTTCGAAATTTCTTGTAAAGTTACTAACATTTAATCTTGTTAGGTAAGTGTCATATTTGGCGGAAGTAAATTCCTCGATATGTTGTAGGCCGTATTAAGGGCACTTTTGAGAAATTGTTCTCAATATTTATACAAGTATACCTAAAAATATGAGCAAGTAAGAACTTTTCTCTAACAAAAAGAGAGAAAATTTGGTATAAACGCCAATAAGTAGTTAAAATATATGCTTGATGACGCACCTAGGCCTTTGGGAATCCTATTTTAAAACTATCGGAAAAAAACTTTCTCTCACTCTATTAAGTTCGTTCTTTCTGAACTCTGTGCATTTGATGAAGTTAAACAGTACAAAATGTTTAATTTATGGAACTTCCATGGCATTGTCAAGGAATACCCGGCCAATACACAGTTGCGATTCTCTGCCTATACAAAGCTCTGAATTCGTATAGAAGATGTTTTATAGTAATGTAATAGTTATTGCATGGTGTTCCCAGTCTGCTAATTAGACAATGACCTCTTAGCACTTTTTCTAGAGTCCTTATCTTATTTCTTTTGAATTTTAATAGTCAGCATGTGCGGTCCATATTCCATATATGCAACGTTTGCCTTTTTGTTGAGCGTCTTAGATATTGCCTCCACTGTGACTCAGCTATCTCTGTGACATATTTGACTATTAAACATCTACATGTAGCCCTCTTTTTCGGCTTCTAGTTGTAAGGTGGTGAGTTTTCTGGCTAATTCATCTACTTTGCAGATACTATTTGCATCAGTTATCACATCTTCACAGTTATCCTGATTTCACCATGTTTTGAAACCCATCGCAAGTTTGGCGTGAAATATAGTGTTCAATCCATTAAGAGATCAAAGCGTTCTTTCACTATCTTTGATGAAACCCGAAGAGAGTTTAGTGATTTCAAAGTTGCGTGGCTCTCTGTATATATAAATATTTTTATTGTTTTGAGCAGAGAGTTTATGAGAAGAGGTAGGTTTTTTAATTGCTTTGATATCCGCGTCGAAGACGCTACAGTCGTCCGGTAGACCGTAAGACGATTCCGGTATCTAATTTTGCTGAAAAGACAGCGCCTTACACTTGGTTATCTAGATTCCTTTTATCAGTGTGGACAACTAACCTGTGTCCTTGTCCATCTCACATTTCCCACTCTTTTCTGGAAAGGAAGGAAATGTTGGGGACCGTATTCAAGTTTAATTCTATATAATTTTTAAATATCTGTACTTTTAATAAAATTTAATGAAAAAAGAGTAATGAGAGAGAGTTAATGATTAACGCATATACCAGTTTTGATCTTTTGCGATACTACATGAAGTTCCGATACGAAATGCTTGAGGAGTAGTCATACAACGCCTGCACTAAATTTAAACATACACTGTTGCCTCACTAACGATACCTCTTCCTGTGTTTCATACCGTGGGCTCGCTAAAGCGAAGCATTGCTTCTGCGAGACACCTGCACAAGAGATGTGCCATTGTTTCCCTGTTGTCTTGCTCTTGGCTTCTTCTCGGTCTGTCAGTCACATTTTACAGGCGGATGACGCCACCAAACTAAGACCAGTGAGTATTCCTAACATAGTACTACAGTAACTTCAATCAAGTGCTAGTAGGAACTTTGTATATTTCCGATCTACCGACTTAAGCTGACTTTTGTAGGTTTGCACTCAGTTTCTGGGTTCAACTTTAGCTTGCGTTGTCCAATTCTTCACTATATTGAGAGTGCTGGTCATAATACTGCTTAAGAAGCGTATAAATCTTCCTTTATTAAGATGGCAATATTGCCTGTATATGCCACTATAGAGGAGGGCTTTGCCGTCTAAGTTCCTTAGCAGTTTAATCACCACTAATGTCTTCTAATAGCTCAGCAGAAATAAATAGAAAATCGCAACCGTACCAATGGCGTAGTACGCAATGATGTGATGATACGGCATTGTATTACTCTCTCTCTCTGATCGCTCAGCTTGATGCGTGAGCATCTTCATATTTCTTTAATTTGTTTTTTCACTATTGCCCTCTATATTTTTCTAAGCATACTATGTATTTGCTAGTTATTTAATTGAAAAATTTCCGGCTCTCATTAAACTTTTCACTCAACCTTTGATTAATAATCAAACAGATCTTTGAAACTCCACTAGTTTTTGGTAATCTTAAGCACCAACAACCACCCACTTGTGTCCCATACTTCACTTTCCTGTTAATTAACACTTTGAGTTCTCGCGCAATCCAATTCAATCCAATCCAATTTACACTCACGAAACTTTGCACAAGGATTGAGCAACTGCTGCTTATATCTACGATTTTGTGGGTGTGTATGTGTGAATTCATGAGTCTGATATCAGCATTGGGAATCCTACGCGCAAATTGTGCGGATAAATAAAGTCACTTTCAGTCAGTTAAACTTTTATTAAACTTGCTGGCAAATGAAGCTTTCGAAACTTAGCAATTTTTCAGAGGCGTCTTCAGACTTGAGGTGGAAAACCGGGTGTAATTAATGCTTGCGAAAGTATATTTAATTAAGTGATAGTGCGATGGTGCTTCGTTATCAGTTACTTAATAAGTTGCAAAGTCCAAATATGAAGCGTGAAAATCTCTAAAATATCACAGCAAAATCAGTTAGTGCTTACTTCGATTTAGTTAATATCATATTTATAAATATACCAAATTTGCTTCCCTGGTTTTAGTTAATTGGTTTCATCTAGGTTAATAGGGGCACGCAGCAGGATGGGGTACTTTTCCCATTGCTTTGGATATTGGTGATTAAATACTTAATCAAGGAACGAGGCTGTCTGGTGATGGACTACGTTGACGGCATTGTTCTTATGGTTAAAGAAAATTTTCTAAATATCCGAAAGGTACCTCAATGTGTTATCCAACTGGACAACAAAAGCGGATTAGCCGTCAAGCCAAGTAAAACTAAAATGGTTTTATTTACTAGAAGGTATAAGATTCCAAATATGTCTCTCCCGACTTTCGGAGGTTCTCGCCTTCAATCTGTTGTTAATGTGATAGCTAATGGTTACACATGATAGAAGGCTTTCAAGGAGGCGAAATATTGAGGAGAAAGTAAGTAAGATATCGGTTGCCTTATATTGCTGTAGAGGGGCTATGAGAAAAGGATATGGACTCACACCAAGAGGTGGTTTTTTGGCTCTACGAAGCCATAGTCAAACCACTAATGTTATATGTTGTATTTGTCTGGTAAAGGATGGTCGAAAAAGCTACACGTGCTAAGAACCATGAACGTGTCCTATGAGTGGTACTCATTGACAGCTCCAGTGCTCTGCGGACTATACAAACAATAGCATTTCGAGCCATTTGAAGTCTGCTTAAAACGCAGGGAAGCTGGCTATATGAAGGAGTTCGAAAAAGACTACACCGAGATCACTCTTCCTTCAACAGCATGCCTTAAAACTCCGATCACTGCATCGTAGATGGCACTTATAGCAGCCTTTGCTTTGCTCACATATCGTTGATGGATGTATTGGTATAGAGGAGTCATCGAAGAAGACGTGCAGTGAGCTTTTTCACTAAAATATAGAAGATAAATTGGAAGGAAAGTCTTCTGAAGCAAGCTCTGCGTCAGTCTTGCCCTTAGACTGTTGGACCACTGTAGTGTCCTTCAGGCAAAAGTGGCTGCTACTAAGGTGGCGTTAGACGTACTACTACGAAGTATAGCCTCGTATGCTCAAGTTAGTCTAGGAGTGTCTGTCCTCGTTAGAAATAGCAAACAATCAATGCCAACAAGTTAAGCAGAGAGGATATCCCACCTTTGCTCGCATTGAAATTGTGTCGATAAAACTGTTCATTGGCTTCTTGCGTTCCAGCACTTGAGGAATGGACCTTTAGCTGACGCTGGTAGACGATTCTTTTGGCCTAAAGTACTTCGGCCTACTCGCTGGGTGTGTTAAAAATCACCCTAAATATATGCAATAATTTAATTATTTATATGGTAGTGAGAGCTAAGTAACAACAATAAATCATAGCATACATTTGGGATACTCGAAATAACTTTTCTAACCATTTTCGTTATTTCCAATATTTATAGAGTTGCAACAATGTTTGCATTAAAGTCAAATTGTAACTTTAAACACAGTTCCTCTGGCTCTTTCAAAACTGCCGTATATCCAGCAGCAGCACGTGCTTACTCCCAACGGCGCGCATTGCAAGCCCGCCATGTTATGAAAAAAGAGATGATAAAATGCGGAATTACTTAGCAGTACAATAAAAATAATGGCAAGTGTAATGTGATACCATGAAACTTTTATGTTAGCAGTTACATCCTGTACGCTCGTGGCGCTTCTATTTGTGGCTACATTTAACATATTAAATTTGCACTCCCCATTTGCTATCAGGCGCGCTGAATTTGCATTGATTTCAGCCGCGTGTTGAAGGTATCGCCGCTTGGCTCAATTTCCAAATGCACACACATACGTAGACGTTATTACATTATACCCAGCTGCTCTGCGCTACTCTGCTCACTCTCTAATGGCTTAAGTAGCTGAATGTCAGCGCCGGATTTACATTATCAACAACACTTGCACCTGCCGCCATTGTCACTTCCGTTGTGCTGATGATGCGTTACGAGTGCCGCTTGCCTGCTCTCGCTTGCTGTTGTGGCTCGTCTAAGCTGACATGCTGGTGCCTTGTTGCTGCCACTGATTCTCCCTCTGATTCTGCTTCAGCTTCAGTTCTGGCTTTTTGATGTTATTCTTTGCGCGTTGCATGTTTGCTTGCCACTTTCCTGCCGCGCGCTGCTTCCTTCCTGTTGGCTTTTCGCAGTTTTTTGAAGTCATTCGACTTCGCTTTGTAGTTGAACTTGGCTTTCATTTGATTACATCAACATTCACGCGGCAGCATTCGCACGCACACACACGCGCGCATGTGTGCCATTTACTCACATGTGAAATTCGCACTTTGCTGCGCGGCAAGACGCGTGCGTGAGTGCGCTTGTTTGCTGCTGTGGGATTTCTTCTCGCGGAAATTGTTATTTCCTCTAAGTGCCACAGAGTCTTCTGTGGCGATGCTTAACATGCGCGCATGTGAGTGTGTGTGTGTGTGTGTGTGTGCTGCTTAGAAACTAATTTTAGCTTTCAGTTTTGCTGCGGAGAATTCTTGTTTCATTTAAATGCCACTAAGGGAGTACAAACACATACGCACGCATACAATAGGATTGCCCATAATTTTAAATATCCGCTTTGTTGCAAATTGTTTACACGTTGTTGCCATGCAACACACTCGCACTTGCCGCGCGCTGCCGATTTTAATCAAAATTTACCTTAAGATAATATCTGAAAATGAAAATGGTTCGCATTTCAATTAACGGTGCACGTGTTCACGTATATAGTTGTGTGTGTGTGTATATATAGTTGACTATTATATGTGTTCGAGCGCTACCTTCAATTCTTAGTAAATCAGAAGTGGAAGCTTCCGTTTTGGAATTACAAATAATTTGATACTCCGGCATTAAAATGTACACCGATGCCGGAGTACGAAATGTTTCTGAGTTGAACTTGTACATACACGTATTTGAGGAAGACATGTCAGGTCATAAAGCGACGTTAAGCAATATCATTTTTCGACGAACTTACTGTTGGTTCCATTGCTGGGAGCACCTGACGTTCTCTGTTTGTGTATAGAGAAGGAATGACGAACATTAACAGTTAAAGTGAGGAGTGAGTTTTCTTGCCAATCTTAATACTATTTTGTGTATATTCATCGGCACTTACTCGCGCTCTTACAGTGGCTGTCAAACTTCATAAACGTTTCACTTGTTCATATTCATCGAAGGAACAGTAATCTTCTACAGTGGCTCTCAGTCGCAGTTCAATGGTCGACAGCTTCGGCAGGTCACAACTCGGTTGTTTTCTGTTCTACCTGGACTCCAAATGTACGCAGCTTGTCAATTGTCACATTATCTCTTTATAGCAGTTGTTACTTTATCTCTATATTCTTATGATTGCCAGGTGGATACAACAAGTGATTTTTAAAAACGTGTAGTTTTTGATGAAGCCTTACTTTTTTTGGAATTCGTCTTTTTGACAGCAGTTACTTGATTTATACTCATTTGGTTTGTCGTTTCGTAAAGAACATACTTGCCTTGGAACAGCGTTTGCAATTGGACCAATTTACTACCTAAAAAAGGTATCGTTTGCAAGATGCATATCGTTCTGCGTCCAATATTTGGTTGCTAACAGAAGTCAAACAACCAGGACAAACAAAATAATAGGCACGTTAGGTTAGGTTGTAAAAGCAATTCTGTTACCGAAAAGGCTCTCACTTGGTTGAGATACACAAAACTTCTATTAACTGATCTTAAGGACGCCCCTTATTCGACAAAGCGATTTGAGTCTATCCCAACTTTGTTGAGGCGGCCAGTATTAATTTCAGCTAACTTTCTGCTTCCTATGCCAACCTCAGTTTTGCACAAGCTACCTAATGGATGAGAAAGTCCCTAGAAATTTGAAAATCCCTTTCCTCCACAAAACTTCAATAATTTGCGTCCGTGAATATTTGCCCTCCTCAAAAAAAAAAAAAAAAACACTGATAAGAAAGTCCTAAATTCGATCGATATAATCAGAAGAATCTATAATTTGATCAACCACGAATTTTCTCTAATGGATCATTACGCATCCTCAGAGACGCCATACAGTGCGCACAGAAAACGCCTTTACTGCTGTGTAGCAGAGTATCGAAGATTGCCCGAATGAGCTCATCAGCCATCGCGCGAAACAAATGGGACACTATTATCGACTTCATGAAATATTTTTCAGAAGGATCTTGGTTTGCGATATTACAAAATTGAACTCGTGCAAGCAGTTAATGGTGAATGCCGTAATAACGTTTTCCTTCCTGAATTGGATGATGTTCATATAGACGACCTTTTTTTTACCACCAATTTCTGAATAAAATAATTGAAAATTGGACGTCCCGGCTGGAATTTTTTTCAACCAGTCATGGAACAGGCTTTCCCCGAAACAAGTTTTAAAATATAATAAAAAATCCTAATCCTTGTTTTAAAGCTAAATGCTTAGCAAAAACATTAAATTATGTGGGTTTTCGTTCTTCATAAAAATTCCTGTCCAAAAATTATCCTTTGTATTGATGCGTGAAATTTTATGAGATATTTATCATTAACTTGTAATATTTGATTATTTGGCAAGTCATCCTTTCAGATTCAAATGGATGGAGAGTATAGATTTGTTTACTAGACCATAGACTTGTTTTTCCTCAAAAACTCTTCCTCTATCTGTAACATGCTTATCAAGTTAGGTAGGCAGTTTGAATGTGGGGTATTGAGTATGGATCTACCATTTGGCTCGGACGCGGGATTATGGGATGAAGGCTGGCAATGCCTACGAGCAAATACCCCAGCATTTTCGAAGCAGAGGTATTCGTGATCACCTCATGGGCAGAAAACGTACTAAGGAGAATGTCAATTAAACAACTGGAAGGAATTTGAAGTAACAACCAAGCTACACTGATGTGCAAAATCATTATGAACAATCAAATCACAGGTATTGGAATGTGTCAGGAAACCAAAAGCTGTAAGCGAACGGAATAAAATTTGGCTACTTTGAGCTCCGGAATATACTTGAATGACTATTCAAGGAAACAAAACAGCATATAAGCTTGCCTCGGTGCCGTCCTTTTGCAGTCTTTACTATAAAAGATGAACTGAGATATGAAGAAAAGGAAAAGTATTGCTTTGAGGGCTACAAAACCAGAAGACTTAAACATGCAAGTATTATTTTCTTTACAAAAATAAAATAAAATAAAAAGATTTCAGACATTACACTACAGGCTACGTGAACATATGCACAGAATATAAATGAGCTCTGAGGGAACTTCTTGCTTCAGTGAGCAAAGACTCGAGACGCTGGCGCACATAATGTTGGAATGCGATGCTATGACTAGATTTTTATATACATGTACATATATACACATATTTTATATTTTTCAAGGCTCTAGGATTGAACGAAAGAGTATGAAATAATTAAAGTAGAAATTAGACTTATGGTCGTGGCGCATATCTTCACTAATGCTCTACGTATTAGGAGTGAGGATTGAGATAGATTAATAATAGTGTGCGCTGATTAGAGACTTATTTCGAATGTTATATTATCAGAGACGCATTAAAGGTTAGGTATTGCTTTGATATAAGTGATCTCTATTGTTAATAGACCCTCATATTCGAAGTGATTAAATCGTCAACATTAGTCATAAATTCCGAATAATTAAAAAGAATTTCTAAAATATGTCAATTATTATATTCATACGAAATCAATCAAGAGTCTCTTAAAGAAGAAATTTTCATCAGAATTTCACTAGAATTGAGCAGCCTTACATACATACATCCACATACTCTGTGCACCTGTAAGCGTTGACTGTAAACACATTGGTGACTAAAGCTCAAACTTCAAGCTAAATGTGCAAATTTGCGCCTCCGCATACTTACATACCTACGCACATATATCTAGTATAAATACTTACATAAGCAATTGCAAAATCTCACGCGTAGGTACAACACGCATATACTTATAACCAAGCTTCCATTTGAAGGAAGATGGGGTTATGTTTAATAAATGAGCATCAGCGGCAATGTAGAGTTGAAACAGCAACCGCTACAACGACTGCGTCGACGTCGGTGTCAGCGTTAGCGTTGCATACAATTACAACTGCCAGCGGCAGAACATCAACTTTCAACAAAAGTTTCAATACGGCGCGCTGTCACAGGGTGCTTAATATCGTGTGGAGGTATTTTTGAAACTATGCACAGACACATATGTGAACATTAGGGTGGTTATTCAGAAACGTTTTGGTATTAAACTTATGCCTTGACTTCGTTACTTTATATGTAAGGTATAGTGAAAAGAAATTCACTGTTGTTTCATTAGATGACTTTGGTAATCGATAGCTCGCTTTATATAAATGCAATCGGTTTCGTTCTATGGCATTATGAAGATAAAAATTTCAGTAAAATTTAGAGAAATTTGTGATTGTCTGAACCTCAACGGTCAAAAAGTCTTCCAAAAATCTGAAAAAAAATTAATTTGCCTACAATTTACAACCACCCTTATGTACCAACACACGGCCACACAAATGAGCATCTCAGCGGTTTTGATAACGAATGCCACATTATGCGCAGACAGCTGCGTCTGCTTTATGCCAAGCGCGTCTCGCAAATCGACAGCATGCGAAGCGTTACATTGGCCCCACATCACGCTTCAGACAGTGACAGTTAAGGCCAAAGAAGTACGGCTGAGTTCTCGTTATACCCTGAAGAACTTTTGCGCCGCCTAATATGTTTCGCGCATGCGAGCATGTACGCGTCGAGGTTACACGTGTGTCTGTGCGTGCACGGTGCTTGAGGTTAGCAGAGGCTACAGATACCCACACCTAAATCTAAATGTATAATCCCTGAATATATATGTGCATACCAAGTACGCATCTAGCTGCATCAGAGGGCAAACACACGCGGTTGAGTGACACATTAAACGAAAGGGGGAACGTCTGTCTGCGAGTTTCGAATTTTCCATAGACATGTGCACATCCACGCTATGTGAGCGTCTGCTTTGCTTCGTGCAGGTAGACACTGGCACACATACGCCGCTATTTATAAAGTGTGCACATTTGGAAGTGGCTCACTGTCACAAGACGAGTATGTCACATATTTGTAGGTCGGTTTGTGTAAATTGACGTAAATAACTCACTAGATTTTCGTATAGAATGATGACATTTAATAATATCAAGCATTAAGTTGAAGTTTTTGATGTTTTTATTAATTTTCGGTACCATAGTGATACAAATCGATATTTGGGCTTAACGAGGAGAGTAAAACAGAACTGGATGTTAGATTAAACGAGGCAATAGGCTGATTCTCGATAGGCATGTCAGACTTGAACAAAATGTTTTAAGGTGGATTGAACACTCGCCTAGCTATTTAGTGGAAAGTGTTAGAACTTATTGCTTAAGTACAGCTCTTCTCAAAAGCGGGTCAGTCAGGAAGGCAGCGACGAGAAAATGGCACCCAAACTTCATACAGAGAACTCCGACATCGATATTTTGTGATGAAAATTGATCCACAACCGTTTAACTTTTGAACTGACTAAACATATGATGAAGCTGAATAGTAACGCATCCTAACTTGGAGGAGTATGATTAAAATTTTTAGATTGATATTATTCGTAGCATTATTTTTTTTAAGTTCAACCGAATTTTCATAACCGCGAAGTTTTGACAGTCCATTTTTTAAATTTATTTGATTTTATGAAATATATATATGATCAAAATCAGACTAGTGTGGGTGCCGTGTCTAAGAGGGACCGCTGGCTACAACAAAACCGCTAAGCTAGCTGGAGTGGACACCTCTGCCCCGCTCAAGTTAAAAAGGGTACGAGTTGATTGCTATCTAGCACTGGACCAACGGCCTTCTCGTGCGCTTAGCAGGCGGTGATCGACGACCTGCTCCCATGCGATTGCAAGAACCTTTTGACTTAGAATATAGAAGATCTACTGAACTACGGTTTTTACTTTACATTGTCCACAAGGGATTCGTGATCAGTCAAATTGTCAAAGTTGTATGGAAAATGGTGAGATGGCCGCATCTAGGAACCTTCTCCTTAGCTGTCCAGCCCTTGCAATACTGAGCTTGAAATATCTCGGCAATCTTATCTTGGGCGAACCAGACGACATTTCCCAAACTGTCATTGGCCATCTCAACAAATGTGTGATAGGCTCAAAACGCTTTGTCTTTGACTCGTAAGGATCTTATGTTTATTCTATTCCAAATCAGCTTTAGAACCCATGTTCTAATCTATCCGAGTGAGATCATAGGTGACGAGTCATGGATCTTTGAGTATGATCTCGACTCAAAGAGGCAACCTTTTAGACGACAGAGGGGATCCAAGTAGCGTGTCCCTCGGCCCTAAAGGCAATTCCGGAGAATGCCTTCCGTGACGACTTCAATTCTTGGAAATCTCGCTGGCAGTGCTGTATCGACGCAGAAGGAGCCTTTTTTGAAAGTTTTTAAAGAATTGTAACGGTTCTCTCCATAGATCACGAAATCTGTTTTTCCTCGAAAATTTTATTTTATAAATTTTGATTCATACATGACTAGTTAATTTGATAAATAGAAACCGGTCCTACCACCGCTTAAAGCCCACTTACGATATTATTCTTCCTCTTACTGGTTTTGTAATCATCTGAGTTTTGCCCTTGTTTTCCCGTCTATCAACATTTCCAGCCCTTTGCCTTGAGTTATGTCTGTGCCTCTCGGACTCATTTGCCAAATATGCCTTAAACTCGCTTGTTCGTTTTTATATAATATCTTTTTACAAGTAATTCGCATTCTTTAGCCATTTCGGTGATTCAACTCTCATCAAATAACTTTAATGTGTGCAAGAAAGATATTGTATTGCAATAACATCATATTTTATTGCAACAGTCTACGACAATCTGGCCACAAACTGTGCAGCTTACACAGCTGCTAAACTTTTTCATAAGCACACATACACATTCAGCAACACATTTATGCGGTTTAAAGCAAATACACTGGAAATTTGTTAAAACGATTGTGCCATATGAAATTGATGTCACTCTAGCGCTTGTAAAACTGCTTTCGCAGGCACTTCAAATTCGGTAATCGATTTTTTCAGTGTATTTAATACATTTGTGGACGCGTATAATGCACACATCATGAAATTTTATTTTATTTGGTTTCTATTGGTATGTTTAACGCAATTCTATTGCTGCTACTTGTGAAATTATCCCTAGTAAACTCAAAAATATCCATAAGTTGGTATGTGTAACCAAAATCATAAAGAAAATCCATTTAATGCAATGCTTATGTTTGTATGAGAATTACTCGTTCTTGAAGTAATCATTATGCTGAAACGGTTTTGCAAATGTCCATTAAATTGTGATTGCGTGTGCTGCAAAATGTATGATTGCTTAAATTGTTCGCTTAATATTTGAGAAGATTTCAAGCAGACGATGTGTGAAACGAATTTTTAACGGGCAATATAGTACATTGTCGGCAAAGTGTACATTGCGTATGAGTAACATCGAACTTATGGTATGAAACGCTTGTATGAGTTCTCAGCATATGATATGTATGTATAAATTCAAATAAGTATAACTTGCAAACTAAATGTTCTATTCAAAACGTTAACAGCTCATTTTTTGTAGAGCAAAATCCTGTTTTAAAGATCCTTTTTCGTTTAAATTGTATATTTACGTGCATAATAGATTCCATGCAAGAATTTACTTATGACCGTTCAGTTTGTATGACAGCCATATGATATAGTAGTCCGATCTGAAAAATATCTTTACAAATTACACCCCATCTTAGCGTAATAATCCGTATCCAAATTTTATATAGATATCTTGTGAAATAAAAAATGTTTCCATACAAGAACTTAATTTTGATCGGTCAGTGTGTATGAGTGTTATATGCTCTGATGGTCTGATCTGGTAATTTTTTTCGGATATTGTGATGTTGCTTTGAAAAATAATCCGTGCCAAATTTGGTGAAGATTTCTTGTCAAATAAAGAAGGTTTCTATACAAAAATTTGATTTTGACCACTCAGGTTGTATAACAGCTATATAAAAAAAAATTACGGATATTGCAATAAATTCTTGAATAATAATTCATACTAAGTTTTCAGAAGATTTTCAGATCTTTTGGGTGTTTTTAACATCGTGGCAAACTTAATATTTATATACTATACTGTAAAGGGTATATCAAAATTGTCCTGGGTAATAGCGGACATCTACAAATTATACTATATACATATATGTATGGATTTTATGTATATTATTATATCTAATATCACAAAGGCAAAACGTGCGATCACCTTTCTCTCACTTTCACTCGGTTTCACAATACTGAGCTGTATGCCCCTATAAAGTTATATGAATAAACCGTATATACATACTTTACATACTTAAATCAGCATTTCAAATACTTTTTATTTATGACTTCACTGCATATGCAGTAAGTTCACACTTATACGTATGTACGTAAATGTACACATATGAGACTTTATTTATGCGCTTGTATTTATCTAGCTGCTGTCAATTTGCTTTACCTTTTCACACTTTCGCCGAGTGACTTGTTGCGATTTTTCGTCATCGCTTCTGCGTTTTGGCATTTCGTTCAATTTATTCAAGCGACAGCGACGTGCAACATCAACAAATACCAGCAATCAATCTGTCGCGCGCTTGCCGTTTTTCACATTTTTCAAGAACACACGTATGCATGTATGTATGTCAGTATGTGTTGTATTCGCACGAGTATAAATCAAATTTCATATGTGCAAATATGCGCGTGAAGTTATTTGTTTAACTTGTTTCTATTTTGCTTATGCAATGTTATCTAAAGTAAAGAGTGGGCTTCATATTCGATATATTTGATAAATCACTTTCTTCATGAAATACAAATTCATGACTCGGTTGACGCAATTTAATATTTAGTATGAGTATTTGAAACATTGTAGGCATGTTTTAAATTTATTATATGGAAGTGTTTTTGAAATTTAATACTATAATTTCGTAGGCACCACAAATAAAGACATTTAGTGGATTTTCCATTTCGAAACTGTGAGAAATTTTTCGGGAGCTTTGAGTTTTATTATCGAACTTCCTACCACTGATGCACCTATGCAGCTTTTCCCTCAATCACATTCTCGTTATTAAATAAAAATGTAAAAATCTATTGTTGTGCTCTTCCTATAGTTTTCTGATCGCTATGTGAGCTTTTCCAAGTGTGATGAGCTTTTTCGAGTACTATGCAAGCTTTTTGTGAACTTTGTGAGCTTTTCCGAGTGCTATATAAGCTTTTCCGAGAGCTATATGAGCTTTTCCGACTGCCATACAAGCTTTTCAAAGTATTATGTAAGCTTTTTCAAGGGGTTTGTGAGCTTTATAGAGAAAAATCAAATATTCAAATATCTTTTGTCGTCTGCTCTTCACAGATTTCGCGTCTAACATGTGGGCTTTTCCGAGTGCTATGTGAAATTTTAAGAGTATTACGTATGCCTTTTCGAGAGCTTTGGCGAGCATCTCCAAGTGCCATGTAAGTTTTTTCAAAAGCTATGTCAGCTTTTCCGAGAGCTTTATAAGCTTTTCCCCACCTATGTGAGCTTTCACTAGAAAAATCAAATATTCAAATCTCTTTACAGATTTTCCGAATACTATGTGAGCATTTCCGAGTAATATGTGACCATTCCCGAGCGCTAAGCACAGCTTTTTCTAATAAAATGTGTAATATGTCTATACATATATATTTGCTGAAGATCATCACAGAAAAGAAAGCTTTATAATTATAAAGTGTAAAAATATGGAGAAATGTAACGAGTACAAAAAACGTTAGACGAGTTAAAGACAACCATAATAACGGTAAAATAGGAGAAGAAAGAAAAGAAGAAACAAATAAGGAAGAGCTAAGATTTACTGGATAAGGTTTAATTTGCTTATATCGGGATTTCCGTATATACGCACTTGGTTGTCAAATATTTTAAATGAATTTGTTATTTGCTTTGTGGGGCGGATAGCTTTTATCTTGTTGTTAATCAGTTCTCGAGGTATGATGCTAGAAGTTATTGAGGTGCAGCTTTTCTCTTCAAAGATCTTCCATGTCAGAGAGATTGTATCGGAGTTGGCTTAAATATGGTAAATAAATATAATATTTTATGATTGAAATTTAATATTTTTTTACTGACTGAAAATCTCTTAACAAAAGCTTGTTAATTCAATGTTAGAGTTGCACAATGAGCTCAAAGAACTTACACTCAAATGGAAGGTATTTATGAACTGAGTAGAGCACACGCTGATAACTAGCTGACAGACTGACAGCGAATGTAAAGTAATGGCCAATCAAGCATTCACAGAAGAAATCGTATGTATGTGTGTGTGTGCGTGTGTGAGTTGCAAATATAAAATAGGAATTCCTTAAGCTCAGTTTAAGGCGCTTACTACAAAGCGCATGCAGATGAAGCAACGCAGCAGGGGGGTTGAAATATACTAGTACTTGTAGGAGGGAAAGCTTATGAGTATCAGTTGATGTCTAAGCATACAAGCGCATTTATTTGGCTATGTGTGCGCGCCATATGATACACAAATGAGTGCATAGATACAGATTTAGTTAAGTTATCTAGTCACGAATATGGCGCTTTGCCGAACGGTACACAAAGCGGGGATTGTCTGCTTTTATTACGACGACAAGAGCAGACGGAAAAGAGAGCTTACAAGCTTGCCAAGAAGTTGCTGCATAGTACTTTAGAACGGATAGTTGCCAAAGCACCCATATGTGTGTGTGTGTGTTGTATGCGTGTCTTAAGGTTACGCACGACAAAGTGGACAAGTAGCGAATGTGTGTGTGGGTAGGGGGTGTGTGTCAAGTAGCCATTTTCGTAGCTAAAGCGATTTGCATGCAGAGCACATGCTTTGTATGATTTTTCGCGTAAATAATACATTTCCATGCTGCTGTCATGAGCGTCTTCATGGCTTCAGCGAGCAATAAAATATAAATACATTACTGCGCCGTTAAGTGGGTGTGCAGCGGCAAATGAAATGCGTACTCTTTACTTTGGCTTTCACAGCGAGCATGTGAATAAAAGTAAAGTAACACTAATAAATATAAAACAGAGCTTTGAAAACAAGCAACGGCTTGGCGCGTTATGACCGCAGCGTGACACATATGGATATGACCCCCCGCGTTCACAGCACGCATGTGTATAGCAAATTTATACTTTTTACGCACAACAGCTCCCGCTATAACTGTACGAGTGCAAAACTATTGACTTATGCAAATAGCGTGCAGCTTACGCGCGCTACACATGCATATGAAGCGCTTAATCCCTGCTAAAATAATATTATGCTGCTGCCAAAGGATCTCTGGCGTACAATCGCGTCTTCTTAAAGACTCCTGCATGCACGCACACATACGCGCGCAAGTGAAAGCGCAACTCACGTTTAAAGCTTTGAAAGAAAAACAACAAGAACTCTATTGAACAGATGAGTGAGTGCGGCA
Organism: Bactrocera neohumeralis; assembly: GCF_024586455.1. NCBI lineage: Eukaryota > Metazoa > Arthropoda > Insecta > Diptera > Tephritidae > Bactrocera > Bactrocera neohumeralis. Next base: position 15,049,178 of record NC_065920.1, read on the forward strand.
AGTGCTGTCAATGGGAAAATCTGCAGCGTCGCATGAAAATATGATGAGCTGTAATTTGATTGACATCGCTGATATTATCAGCCAACGTAATGCTGTCGATATTGCCAAACACATACGCTCACAGCTGCACAACAACAACAACAGCATAAGCGCCTTATACACACTTGCTCCCAGCGCGACGTTGTCTTGCGCTTTGCCACCTTTCGCCTAAGTTTTGCGATAAGTTTTCACTCTATGACTTGTCAATCATGGCGCATCAATTGAGCTTAAAAATATTCAATAGCTGCAATTTGTATGTGTGTGTATTCGTATGTGGCTGCGTTCTCAGCAAGTTTCTCACATGAGCGAGGCAAAAGTCACACAAATTTAGTAGTTGCTTTCACGTTTTGTTAGTTGACAGCTCAATGCCTTTCGCTTGCGATTGATTTATGATGCCTACGACGCAGCCACACATGCACAAACCCATACAAGTTGCTCGTGTGTGTGTGTGTGCAATGTCATTGAGTTATCGCTAGCTATGCATTTCGTATATGCTTTTAGCATTATTAATATATGTAATCAAGAGTTAAAAGCAGCGTCGCAAAGCCATTTGTCAAACGTAGAAATTCCCCTTTTCAATTATGGTAGTTTATAGATACTGTTTTTTCTATTTACAGTAGTGAGTTGCTTTTAATGGCAAGATATTGCTTATGTCATTTCAGGGCTCCAATTTTATTACTTGAGTCAGAAATATAAATTCTATGCTGCTTTAATAATATTAATGTATATTCAAGGTGAAAATCCTTCACAAATACAAAAGATTCCTCAGAGAACTTGATTTTGATTGGTTAGATTGTATGGCAGCTATATGCTATAGTTATCCGATCTGAACAATTTTTTCGCATATTGCACTGCTGCTTTCGGTTATAATTTATACCAAATTTCTTGAATATATCTCGCCAATGAAAACGTTTTCCTTATAAAATTGATTCCGATATTTCAGTTTGTAAGGCAGCTATGCTATATTGATCCGATCTGCACAATTTTTTCGTATATTACACTGATGCCTTAGGCAACAATCTACTCCAAATGTTGTGAAGATATCTCGACAAATGAAGAAGTTATCCATACAAGCACTTCATATCGAAAGTTCAGTTTGTATGGCAGCTATATAATATAGTAATCCGATCTTTACAATTTCTTCAGAGATTTCACCATTACCTTTGGCAATGATCCATGCGAAATATTGTGAAAATATTTTGACAAATGAAAAAGTTTTTCATATAAAGACTTGAGTTTGATCGGTCAGTTTGTATGGCAGCTATACCCTATAGTGATCCTATCTGAACAATTTCTTCGAATATCGCACTACAGCTTTGGACAATAATTTATACCAAATTTCTTGAAGATATCTCGCCAAATGAAAGAGTTTTCGATACAAGCATTTAACTCCGATCGTCCGCTTGTATAGCAGCTACATATGTATATGCTACGATGATCCGATCTGAACAATTTCTTCGTAAAATGCATCATTGTCTTAAATAAGAACCCACTCCAAACCTCTTGCAGATATCTTATCTAATGTAGGGCAGCTATATGCTCAGAGTACCTCATGTATACAGGCCGACAAACCAACAGCTCATCAACATGATCATTTATATTGGTATATCCTTATAGAGTCTTCGACTTCCCCCTTTTGGTCTAACAAAGCAAACAACTTGGCAAACTTGAAACACCTTGTTGTAGATACAAAAATGAAATAGATAGTCATATAACCATGGAAAATACCGACAAATAATATTTATTTTATTTTCTCTACAAACCTTGACCAGCCTTAAAATACCTTAAGTTCACTATAAATATCAGCAATACTATAACTAATAACACAGTAAATTCATCGAGCGCAATCACATTAGCCTGCAGCGCATGCCATAATAGAAGTCACTCAGAAAGCCATGACACTGGATAAGCCGCCATATTTACTAGACAAATATGTGAATATGCAGTTGTGCGCGTCACTTTTTGGACAATGTAAATATTTACACTTCACCAGCGCCTTGCTCATCATAACCATTAAAGTGTATTATATTTTTGCACCTCATTCCCTCCCTTGAGAGCCGTCATGTGCTTTAAGGCCACCTTTGGCATAAAATATGAATATCTGCCAGAAGCTGTGACACTTTGACAAGTGAGCTTTGAAATTTTTGACATTTTTCAAATTGACAAGTTAGTAAGTAAATGTGGTGGAAATTTGTTTATAATGAAGCCAGGCAATCAAAGTGAATTTGAAAGTGTCTATGTGTGTGTAAAATGAGATCGAAAGTTCAGGTTTTCTATAAATTATGCAAAGCTTAATTCCATTATGTATTTATGACACAGTTTTTCATATCTAGTTTCGGTTACATTGTGGTATTTTTTCTATTGTTTTATTGTGTTTTATCACTTGTTGTTTATTTATTACTCTTCTTAGTTCATTTGGCAGTCACTGTGTGATGTTCAACGATAGCAGGAAGTTGATATACAATTCGAAATTAATTATTTATTATAAAATTAATTATTTGTATTTAATTGATATTATTTTGATGATTAGCATAATATTTTAAACAAAAAAACTTTTATCTCTTTGAAGAAAAAACTTTTTGCTCTTGTCTTATCTTCATCTTATTTGATATTAATCCCCACTCAGTTCAATAAAAAAAGCAAATCGTTCATACTATTTTCGGTCCATTGGCAGCATTAACAGACCTTAAGCGTTTTTAACGTGTTTAACGAGTCCTTGCATTAGACCGTCGCTTATGCAAATACAATTGACCGGAAGGAGCAAATTGCGACACACATAGCTTTCTCTCTTCCTTTACTTTATACCATATCTTTACTTATACCAGCTACCTGACATTTTTTGCGGTATCATACCGGCTAAGTGAGGTAGGTTAACTGCTCCGCTGCATTACTTCCATGAAATTTATAGCCTTCTGATTATGTTATGGCAGTTAAGTTGTGGAGAAAATTTGAATTATGTGAGTATAAACGATTTCTGGTAATATGTAAATTCCGCTTCCTAAGGAAATCGCAACTTAGCAGTTTTCACAGGCTGCCGTTGAAGGATTTTTGTTCAGCAACCGGTTTTCTTGAAGGTGACCATTGCTATGAAAAATATTATTTTACTCATTTCTCTGCGTGTGACATTAGAGCTGAAAAGAATTAGTTTATAATAATATATGAATAGGTCTGAATAGGTGGTTAAAAAACTAAGAAATAACTAATATCAATTGATGATCATATGACATTATAACACATTACATCCTGTCACAACAAATTGTATTAGTCACATCGCATCATGATATGTTATTTCCGCAATTAGGTAATTGTTTGAAATATTAATTCAATTTATCTATCATATCACATCACGTGAATTCCATATTATTTATGTCATATGCAGATGTTTGGTGTTACACCACAAGATTCCAATCCAACTTCTATAAGATGACATTTCATTTAATTACATTACATGACAAGAAGTCACGACAACTTATGAATGTTATGAATTAAGTCACATCAGTCGGTCACGTTGAGAAGGCAAAAAACATTTTTGTATTATATTATTTATCATATCGCATTACAACACGTGAATTTAATACCATTTATAATATATGACGCTATTTGCTATTACATCACAAAAACCCTGGCAAATCATGCCATCAGAGTATATTTCATTCACATCACACGACAAGAAGTCATGATCATTAAATTACACGAGAACGATTCAAATATTTTTTGGGAGAAGAAATCATTAAAGTATCACCTAAACGAAAATATCCCATGATTTCGTCATATCATCAGACGAAATACATCATTACATCATACGAGAAGAAATCAAGCGGTATTCATTATTCCATTATCGTATCACATTATTCCATTATCGTACATCATCGAAGAAGAATTGTAACATGTGACATCAAATAAATCATATAATATGACAAAAAATCAAATGAATCAACAAATCATCACATTAAAAATTGAATACTTGTATGATATTTGAATCACGTTATATGACCATAAATCACGCGATATCGTCAAATCGTCACAGTACATACAAGAAAGTATGTTTCTTATTTTCCAATGTATAATACGATATCACATCATACAAATGGTGAAAATTTTATTATTATAACTAAAAATTAAATAATATCAAATCACAATAGACATGACATGATGGCAATAAATCACGTCATATGAAAAGGAATAGTATAAATATTATTCTAAAATACATGACATTGCAAAGCATCAAGTCACATGGCATGATCACGTACTATTATCAAATCACTCAAGAAAGCATAATGAAAAGGTTTTTTTATTGCAGAGTCCATCATTTGACATCGCATATGCTAAAGGTGCAAATTAAATATGGCATCACAATTAACATGAAATCATTTATCACTTCATACAAAAAAGTACTATATGTTTTTCATTTTTCAATCTATAATATACATATCTCATCATACGAATGGTGTAAATATTATAACTATGACATTGCGAAGTATCAAATCACTATAAAGATGACATGATGACAAAAAATCATGCGATATTATCAAATCATCAAAAGAAAGATTTTCTAATCGATAGTATGACATCACATCATGGTGTGAATTTTATTATATGACATATTTTACTATACAACATAGTATCATATCACAACAAATATGATATCACATCAATCGTTGTCATATCAATTCATTTGTCAAATCAATACACGGCGATATACATATATGTATCAAATAATAGAATTTCGTCTAAAATAATTATTGTAATCTATATTGTAATCAATTATTTCATTTTATATTTTTGATATTTTGTTAACAAATATTGAAAATTTTATTGAAGTAAAAGCCACCTATTGGAGCAGTTTAAAATTCGCAAATTTATGAATATTTACATTTGTACAAGTTATATAAGCATATAAATAACGGAACAGCAAATATCGTACATCTGTTGTGATAATATGATAATAAGCGATATATATCAGGTTATTCACATATATTTTAATCATCCTATGTACATATATATATATGATTTTAACTTTTCCCATACAACAAAAAAATATTTAATGAATATCGACATAAATCCGAATTTATGCCTAGTTTTCGAACAAAATACGCCTATTTATGTGTATTTACTAATTATTCTATTTAACCAAAAGATTTTGAGAATAAATCTGGCAACAGCCAATATTTGCATAAACGTAATTTGCATTCAAATCAACAATTTATACCAAAAACTTATATTTTGCAATAATTCTTTAGCGTGCCTTTATGTGAAGCATATGAGTGGGTGAGTGTGTGCACAACGAAATTGCGCTTTTAACCCACACCGTAACCTCCGCACAGACCAAAAGAGCCGAATTTCAATTTATGCGAATTCAATAAATACTGTTGCTATCAGCAGTGTAACCGAAGAGGGCACCGCTCTTGCCATGATATATTCTATTTAGGCTTTCAGTGCAGTAAGCGGCTTTCGTTGAGTCAGTCTCATGTCGTTGCAACGGTTACATAAGTGTCCCTTAGCCCTCTGATACGCTTTTTTTAGTTCAACTGCTTTACTATACGATTGGTAACACACATAAGGGCACGATTACATGCTGATACATATACACATACGTACTGATACATATATACATACATAGTACGAAGTAAGAGATAAAGCATGCATGTGTAAATTATACTTTATGGTGACTGCGTAAAGGTTCCAGTGCGTAATCGATTCCCCTGATCCGCTTGAATCTAGCAAGGGTTGCTGTTTGCAAGGCTCAACGGCAATGATAAAAGAAAAATAATTTTTAAATTTGCTGCACAATGAAATTAATACAAAAATGTATAAATTGAAAAATGCGTAATATCCCAAAGATACTGAAATATAACAATTATGCATGGCTGGACTGAAAAATACAAAAATCGGCAGAAGAAATCACAACTCAGCAATTTACTGTTTCTAAAAGAAACCATATTCTCTTGCTTGCATTGCGCATAAATATGTGTATTTTTCTACTCATTTTTCACTCTGTGCCTGCTATTTATCAAATACTTGGGAAGCCATTAAAAGTCAGCCAGTCGTCATCAACAAACGGACCAGCGGACATGGCGCAAGCTCAATAGCACAGCGCGTAATGCGTTGAAGAAATAAAATTGGAAAACATTGAACTGAAGAATGTAAAAGTTAAATTACAAAAACATCACAATTAGGACAACCTTAGACAGTGACATTTGAGCAAAGAGCACTGAGCCGTAAAGTGAAACAGGAACATCAAAAGAGCGCAAATTAATAAATAATGCGGAGTCGGAAAGTAAGCTGCTTTCAGAAAAAAACATTAAATAGAATTTAAAAAAAGGAGAATTTGTAAGTGTATGTGTGTGTACATTTGTATATTAATCAAATAAAAAAAATGTAAGAGAAAAATCTTTTATTTTTTTTTAAGAAAATTCTTCAATATTTCGAGAAAGCGAGTTAATAGAAAGTGAATACACATACAAACAACAAAAATAAAAACCAAAATAAAATAATTAGAAAAAAAAAATAAATAATTTCACTTGCACCTCAGCAATAATACCCTTCACAAATAAAAAGTTTCCATACAAAAACTCAATTTCGATCGCTCAGTTTATATGGTAGCCATATGCTATAGTAGTCCGATCTGGAAATTTTTTTCCGATATTATTCCGTTGCTTTAGAAAATAATGCGTACCAAATTCTTCTAAGAAATCTCTTCAAATAAAAAAGTTTCCATACAAGAAGTGGATTTTGATCTTATAGTAGTCCGTTCTGGAAGCTTTCTTCAGAAATTGTACAGTTGTTTTGGGTAATAGTCCATACCAAATTTGGTGAAGATATATTTTCAAATTAAAAAGTTGTTCATACAAGCATTTGATTCCGATCGTTGAGTTTGTATGGTAGCTATATGCCATAGTGGCCCGATTTGATAAATTTCCTCAAATATTGCACCATTGTCTTACAAAATAATTCATGCCACATTTCGTGAAGATATCTCTTAAAATAAAAGAGTCGTCCGTACAAACCCTCGATGCCGAATGGTGAGTTTGCATGACAGCTTTATGCTATAGTGGTATGATCAAAGCAAATTCTTCAGATGTCATGTCTTCACTTTGGGCAATAATCCATACTAAATTTTGTGAAGATATCTTTTCAAATAGAAAAGTTGTCCATACAAGCACTTGCTTCCGATCGTTCAGTTTGTATGGCAACTATGTGTCATAGTCATCCGTTCTGAACAATTTCCTGGGAGATTGCACCACTGCCTTAGAAAATAATCCATGCAAAATTTCGTGAAGATATCTTGTCAAATGAAAAGGCTTTCCGTACAAAGGCTTCATTCCAATCGCTGTTCTGGGTTTAAAAAATGAAATAAAGACTACACATATTAGCAGTAAAATAAAAGTAGGTCCACAATAAAAATATATGTGCAACTAAAATAAAAGCGTAACAGAATGTGAGTGAATGAAGGCAGCGCACAGTTACAGAAAGCTCTGCGCTCTTCAAACAGAAACCAATAATTTCTGGTAAATTGCACCCCATCGGCAGTCGGCCGCAATGGCCATGGTAACGCTTCATTTGCTGCGCCGTTTGGCGCTGGTTGTCGGTCACTGGCCACTGGCCGACTGGTTGCAGGGCGACTTTGCCGTCGGCTGCTGGAATTTTTTGTGTCCTTGAAGTATACACAACGTGATAGTCGTTGAAGTGCTTCAGCTGTGCAGCCATTCATGTGACTGCGGAGGCAAATAATAATAATAACAAATACAGAATAAGAAAACAAGAAACAGATGGGCAAACTATTCTTTTTTATGTGCCAGTATTTTTTTATAATTTTGTCTTTAATGAAACTTCTACTTTAATGCACTTGTTCGCAAAATGGACTCTCTGCTGTGGTTTTGTGCGGTAAAGACACTATTCATCCATATATTTGCAGCACCGAAGTCAGAGCTAAGTTCAGCATTAATGGTAAGCTCGACGGAAAAAAGATTCGTGCCTTTATGGTTGAATGTGTTCATATAGTTCCAGAAATATAGTGTTTCCTCTAACTCCGGTTGGAGCATAGGTGTGAGTCGCATTAGCCTATTCCAGTTAGTTTGAGAGCCCTTGAAGTCGGCTTCCATTATGCTTCGCCAAGAAGTTTTCGGACGCTTGCATCTTATGGACTGTTGTGGCTCTACAAAGCTCTTCAGTATTTTTGCGTAGTGTATACCTAAGACAGTCAAATCATGTACATTTGATTGTTAGCTCTGTAGGTAGTTCGTTGATTTTTTACAGTCGATTTTGATTGGATACCATACTACTAGATCCTTAAGATTTTTATGAACACAAGTTAGTAAATCAACTTGACGGATTCGCAACCGAAGCAAAAGACAGTATTCATGCTGACGTTAAAATTACGAAATACAGATTCGATGTTATTATTGCTAAAGACGAATTCGGTTGTATACAGGTTAATTATATAGATTCTTCAAGAAGTCTGATTTTTATATTGCCAGGAGAGCGATATCAACGCCATTAGTCGGATCTTCGAGTTGTTCCAGAAAGTTACAAGAGATATTGTGTTTGCCCATTAACGCCTAGTTCAGGACATCGCCTAAAGCAATAAAAAAGACTAGCTACTGAAAAAATAGCTCGGCTTACTCCAGTTTTCAAATGAATTGGGTCTGAGAGCCGTTTGTTGGGTAAGACTTTGCATTTTAAGACAATGTTAGTTTTCATTGGGGCGTTTTTTGCGTGACAGTCCCTAAACTCGGCACACGTCCCTGAGGAGGGATCGTTCGCCTTCTCACTTTAGCTCGCCTTCAAACGGTTGTTCTTTGGCTTCCCAGAGGATACTTGGTCTAGGACTGGAAGTCGTGAGCTGCTTGAGCCATATGCAAAATAGTCGTTTCGGGTCACTCCCAAGTGAATGGCGATCAGAGAACTTTTCTAACTTGTGTGAACATCTACACATGACTCCACCAAAGAAGAAGTGGGCTTTTCTGGAATACCTATTCAATATAACTAGCCATGAATGCATTCTGTACTATGAAAGCCGATGCTGGTGTTCACGAACAGGTGTGGTTTTTCGCTTGCCAGTCGTTGATTTGCTCCAATAAACGCGGATTGTGACAATATGATTAGATCGCTCTCTGTTTTTGCGAAAACTGACTTGTTGCTCCCTCAGTGAATCTTTAAGATTCGATTTAAAACACATTTTAGACGAGAGGCTGATTAATGTGATCCCTTTAAAATCTATACATCCGGATAGATCACCTATTTAAGGAACTTTCACCAGTATGCCTGTTAACCAACCGACCGATAGTTGCTCGGTAGTTGCTCTTCAGGATAAACTGCTTCAAAAAGAGGAGGGAAATAGCGTACAGAGACTACATAGACAGCATTAAGGGCTACGGAAGTAATCATATCACCGCTTGACGATTTTCTGATCTAAGTTGTTTAATATCATCCACTATTTCATCCAACGAGATGTCCGCGAATATATCGTTAGGACGAGAATATGCTGTTCGACTTATGTCAGGAATTATGCATGCCAATTTGAAGTATAGACCATGTGATTTGACACTATTTTTAGCTTAAATAGGCAAATGTTGCTAAAACTGTTACATCTGACTAGCTGTTTATTAGACCAAACAACAGACGGTTATTTTAGTTTAGTTATTTTCATATATTCCTTATATTTCCTTATATTTTTACATATTTTTTGTAAAACCTCCAAAAGACACATTTTCTCAATCCTGTCCATAATTATTAATATTAACCTATAGTTCAAAATATTTTCTGACCAAAACTCAGTTTAGTAAATATCAGCCTTAAAATTTAAAATAAAATGTATGTATAATATATATATTGCCTTTCTACAAGCTGATAGTTCACATCTGATATTTTTCACTGTGTAGCAGCGTAATGGAGCATTTAGTTGGACGAGCAATCGGAAGTAATTTGTTTTCCGCCATATTTATGAGAGTCTACTGATGGCGCATAAAATTGCACTTGCTAACAGCGTTGAACTTGTTTCGCACTAGTGTGAGGAAAGTGGGTAAACTTCTGCCCGTTTGATGGATTAGTGAAATTGAAAAACATGCTTTTATTTTTTTTATATGTACTTTTATGCCTGCATATGCAGATTTACTCTTGTTTTGCAAGCAAAAATGTATAAAAATTGTATTTTCAATGATTTTAAGCAAAAAATATATTTTTGTATTTAAGAATTTTATTTATTAGAAACTTATACTAGATATCATAAAAAATATGAAAAAGTAGTTATAAAGCAGCAAAATAGTTATTATTTAGTTAAACAGAGTTATACATCGTTGGCAGTGGCGTATGAGTAATATTCAGCTCAAGCAGCATTTAATAAGCATTTAATTTACGAGATAGGCATAATTCTATAAATATTAAGAAACTACTGATGCAGCAAGCCCAAGTATGAGTCATTTATTTCCAATATACTGTTACGCATGGCTTTCTATGGACCAGCCACACTTTCCTACTTCATTTTCGCTCAACTATACGCTTGTAACTTTGCGCTCTAACGGCAAGCAGACTATTCATTCATATATATATAAATATGTATGTATGTATGTCTGTAGCAGCACAAATTGAATATCTCTTTTGCTTTGCTAGTACATTACTTTTCGTTTGCTTGCTCTTTTTGCAGCCCACATGAAAAGGTTTCTTTGTGCTTTGCGTGTCACGCAGCAATTGTTTTTGGTAAACGCTTTTATATATTGTACATTTGCATGAATGAGGGTATAAATGTGTACTATATATGTCAAACAATTGTTTTGATTGAGTTGCACATTTTTTGTAGTTCTTTCGGATTGTGTGGTGAACCCATATGCTTGCATAAAGCCCGCATGCGTGGTGCACGAGTGCGATTGTGGGTGAAGCAAATACAGGATTTTATACAAAAAGTCGATGTTTGAATTGAATTTGGCATAGTTTAAGGATATGACAGTGAATCGTGTGCGTGTAGATTTCCTTTTTTTAGAAGACTTTATGGTGAATGTGTGCAATTTTTTGGTTTTTGACAGCAATTATTGAAGAAGAACTGGATTATAAGATGTTATGTGAAAAAGATGTTAATTGAAAAGTTTTTCTGTAGGACTCGTATTTTTGCCTGAAAGCGAGCTAAGCCGTTTTCACCGCATATACGTACTCCCTTTCAACTATGTTCATCTCCATCTTCTTCCAAAATTCGAAAATTTACTTTCTTATAAAAATTCATTCTTCTACAAAAATGTTCGTACTAAGAATGTATAACAGGTGCGCTGAAATATTCATAGGTCGTCATATAACATTTTTTTCTGATAAAATCTGATTTTATTACAAATTTTTATAATACCAGACGTTCTGGAGGAAGCTCTGTTACCGGCTTATGCTTCAATATTTCTGCATGAAAAAATTACCCTATATTGTCAAAAGTGTGCTAAATAGTGTACAAAAAGTTTGAATAAAATTACTACATCGCTAACTAACCCGCCCTTAAACCTCAAGATAAGGCTGAATTTCTGCAATTACCTCTTCATTGTTGTTTAATTTCTTTCCAGCGAGTATTTTCTTGAATTCTGAGAAAAGAAAATAGTCACTGGAAACCAGATCTGGAGAATACGAAGAATGCAGTTCACAAAACTTGCTGGTTGTATTCATTGATTTGTGATACGGTGCATTGTCTTGCTGAAAGAGCACTTTCTTTTTGTCTTTAACGCTGTTAATGGGTTCTCCTTTGAAGACAGTCGGTGCATATTGTACCACATACATCGAACAATGCCGATACAGTAACCTTGTATAGGCTCTTTTGTTGGTTTGTGAGTTTACACGGCACCCACTTTGCACAGAACTTTCGCATACCGAAACATTCATTCATCTTAAAAATCTTAGCTTCTCGAACAACTTCACTTTGTCTGAAATTACTTCGAGATTTTTTGTCTTTAGGACGTCCACTGCCTTCATCGTCCTCGTTGCTCATTTTGCAACGTTTAAACTTAATAAGCTGCTTTTCACTGGTTGATTTCTATGGTGCAGAGTCCAAATAATGTTAATCATCCCAACTTCAACTTGGCTTCAACAGTATTTTGTTTCCTTAAAAATCAACGTGCTGCACGAAAAATGCTGTGTCTCAGAAAATAATAGTTCGACAAGCGTTTGATTATGCTTGAAGGCTTTATTTGCTTGCTATATGTTGCTCTGAAGCTATATTTTGCATATGTGTTTGCAACCGCCGCCTGTTTGTATTTATTTGAAGTGCCTCCCACACACGCATACATATGTAAGCTTATAATATTTCACTTGGTCAGACAACACCAGAGCATATTTCATTACATCAATCAGTTCGCTTAATATACGAGACTAACAGGAATCGACTTATTACTTTTATCTACAATTCCCAGTTATTTTCTAGTTCGTCTGCCACAGAAGGCAATTTGCACACAATTTCATGTTAACTATAGTGCTAAATTTTTAAACCACATGCATGAAAACTAGGGGCATTATCATTTCATTACGACTTTCTTTCTTTCATTTTACGTTTCTAATTTTCAAAACTGTTTATTTGCTCTTTAATTGGCCTACTTTGCTCTAATTGGTAAGCGAAAGTTTATTACTTCCATATACTTGCTGTCAAATTCATGATTCTAAGTTGGTTTGGCTGAGTAAAAACAAAATTTTCAAATATTTCTAGGAATCGACAAATTTTAGGAGATTTCTGTCATATTGGAGTCATATATTTGACCTGTTATTGAGTTCTATCTGTTTTCAACTATTTTTTCGACATATGTATATAAAAGATTCTCTTTTGATCATTCCCAGCGGAAATGGTATTGATTTCGCCTTGGATTCGTCTAAAGGGGCTCCCAGATTTTCTAACTCGTCTGCATTTTATTAGCTGACGTTCTATAACCAGAAAGCCAATGTATAGACAAGATGACCTACCAGTGAGCTTAAAGCTTCAAGTGGTTACGGACTACGCTGAAATTTATCTGCGTTGTCGATAAGGCTAGAAACGCCGCCTGCATACCTAGATGTATATATATGTGTATTTGGTTGCTTTCTGTATCCATTCATTGTTATCGAATAGAACTCCACAGCCTTTTTATGTCCGTGAAGTCAAGATCATGGGAGTACATCCTCGCCCATACTCTGCTGTCTGGTCTTTCTGCTTAAAACCGCAGGCTGTGTTTGGTTGGCAGATTGAAAAAGAGATATTTCCATTTTCGACCCGTCGATATAGATAGAGAGAGTATTCCCTTCTCGTAATAAAATTTCTTCTCCATTCACGTCTTGGGGTATTCATCACCTGAAAATAACTATTGAAATCTATACTTGGGAGAATGTAGACTGGTTTCCTTATGTTTAGCTGGTTTAGGTTGGCACTATATCCGTAGTCTTTCCTGCTCCAACCTTAATATTTTCTGCAAAATCTATGTCGTCCCCCACAAAGTAATCACTTTTGGCCTGAATCCATTTGTGCCAATGTTTTTTCCAATTATCGAAACAGCGAGTACCGTGGTTGTGGCACGATGTTGATTGAAAATGTGGCTCACCTACTTGACCGTGGTTTTTTCGGCTTCGGCTCAACTATGCCATGATATTCGGCCGATTGATCGTCTATTTTCGGATCGTAAGCAAAGATCCATGACTCATCGCCGAGTGCAGAATACTAAAATATTATCTCTTCAATTATCTGACAATGGATGCTGAAACTACTGAATGATCTTCTGTGCTATACGGAGAATATAACAGAACTCTAACATGTAAGCAGTAGATGTGGTAGAACACTCTAGCGATGGCTAGATAAATGTAAAATTGTAAAATACTTCTAAAAACTCTGGTCGAGATAATTTTTTGATATTGAAATTTTTCACATACTACAACAACAATTTCCGCTTGAACCACATTTTTCACTAAAACCGTAAACTCGCTAGAAATATTCCGGTAATCTTTGCATCAAAGCCTCCATTCCTTTAAAGTTGCAGTTGGAACCGCAACTGCGGGCACCTTTTAGAGCTTCAAAAGTTCTGCCAGCCACGATACATGCCGGCAAACAGTCTTCAGTTGTGCGAAAACAAACAAATTGCCGAGGGAAGTACAAATGCACACATGTCTACAAACGAAATTAATAAAATGTGCAACCGCACATTTGTTTTTGCCACAATCAAAGATATTGTGTGTATTGCAATCCATTTACTCTTTTATTTAGTTTTTCTGTGCTATTCGGTTATTGATGTGCACTTTGTTGCATACCACTGTCTGAAGTTGGGCATTTTTTGTTGGCGCAATTTTATTGCTTGCCATTGCAGTCGCTTATTTATTTATACATTTGTATGTGTGTGTGGGGGCGTCTGTAATTGTGTATGTTTGCTGAGCGGAAATGTGTGAGTGTGTGTGTGGAGTGCGGATGCGCATAGTTTTTTGCGCCAGTTGCACTATTGCCTCAACATGTGGCAGCAATAATTGATACTTGGCGTGAAAATTAAGTGATTTCGGAAGTGACGGAAGGCGGTTGTGGCAATGCGGCGCCGCCAATATTGATGCAACTAGCGGATGCGTGCTGGCGGTGGTGGCAAAGCGTTGTTGCATGGTGTTGGTGGTAGCTGTTGGTGTGGGTTCTGTGCCGTTGCATGCATTAATAAGGAGTTGTGGCATAAAAGCAAATTTTTTGTTGTCTGTGTAGTGGCAATGAGTTGGCGTAAGCAGCCATTGTTATTGTTGTTTCATTGCAACATGTGTCGTTTTATTAAAGTGTAACTTTTTTGTTGATTTTTATAATTTTTTTGAATGTATTTTTTTATATATTTTTTATGTTGTCTTATTTTTGAATTCATGCGTGGATTGCACTAATAATTTTTTCCTTCTGGCAGGGAAATTGTCGCTAAAAATATATGGTGCATTAATATGTGTGGGTACGCATATATAAAAATCGTATAAAATGTGGGCATGTGTCGCAATGCGTTAATATACACTTCCGAAAAAAACACGTTGGCAAAGGCTACGTTCGGGTGTAACCGAACATTTTATGCTTTCACAATTTGAAAGAACGCTCGCATATTATATAACTAGATTTAATATTTGATAGTGGACTAGGGGAAATATTGTCTTTATTTCATCCATTTTAGTGAAAGTGTAACATCTGGAGATGGTGAATTCGATTCATCCAATCGATCGGTCGAAAATTCACAATCTGCGCTAATAATCGTGAGATAAGCCTCCTTAAAATCGCATATAATGTATAATCGAGCGTATTGTGTGAAAGATGAAAGCCCACCGTCAACAAACTGATTGGACTTTGTCAGTGTGGCATTATACCTTGAAAATCTACTATCGACCAGATATTTACCATGCGTCAAATCTTGGAAGAAACTAATGAAAAGAGGATCGATACACACCACCTCTTCGTCGAATTTAAAGCAGCCTTCGATAGCACGAATAGATACTGCCTCCATGTCGCGATGTCTGAATTTGTTATCCCCGCAAAACTAACGCGGCTGGACAAACTGACGTTGAGCAACACTAAAAGCTCCATTAGGATCGGGAAGGACCTCCCGGAGCAGTTCGATATCAAACTAGTTTTCAGACAAGGCGACTCCCTATCATGCGACTTCTACAATCTACAATCTTCCACAATAACAAACAAACAGACTTGGCTCCCATGTAACTGTTGACAGTTATAACTTCGAACCCACATATAACCTCATTCATCTTGAAACCAGTATTAACACCAATAACAACAAACTCTGTGAGTCACTTGATATTCCTGTCCTGACATATGGTGCAGAGACATGGACGAAAACAACATTTGATGAGTTGAGTTTCGAGTTTTTGAGAGAAAGGTTCTGGAGAAGATTTATGGTCCTTAGCACATTGGCAACGGCAAGTATTGCATTCGAGGGAACGATGAGCTTTTCGAGATATACGACGATATTAACATAGTTCAGCGATTAAAAAGATAGCGGCTACGCTGGCTGGGTCATGTGGTCCGAATGAATTAGGCTTAAATTCGATCTTGGTTGTGAAATTTAATGCTTGTGGCGCATTTATCCGGTAAGTTAACGTACCTTTAGTAGTTTGCAACATAACCGTTTTATTGAGAGTGGGCGAAGTTGATATCTGATTTTACCAACTATCACAATGTGTGAAGAAGCGCTAAAAAGACTTCCACTCAGCAAATTTGATTGAGTTGGCCTTATTGGTTTAGAGGCGTGATCGCAACTACTTAAATAAAGTGTATCTTGCCACTGTGTTCTCTTATACTAAATAACAGTAATTTAGCGCTTAGTTATAGCATTTTATGTGTTTTTGCTAAACGATATTTTGTGGGCCCGGCTAAGGAGCGATTTCGCCCATTTACAAACTAACCTTTCTTGGATGCCACGAAACGCATCATCATGCCGTCTGTCGTCTCATCATCCTTATCATATATATATAACCCTACATCTATCTGGGTTAGTTTTAAGTTATACAAACAACCGTTAGATGGACAAAACTATTATCTTATTTTGCAACATATTGCGGTAATAAAAAAATAACAGAACAATAATGTTGAGAAATACTTCAAGCGGTTCAATGAAATTAAATTCGCAAGTGAGAAAATTTCAGTCCAATATTTTTTTCTTAAAACATTTTGTGACGAGTTTATTATTAGCTGCCACATGCTTTAAGTGCAGCACTTCAGATTAAATTTTATTCAAACTCGAACTGCTCAAAGTCCTTCTTTATTTTTATACTACTTGTCAGCTTTAGATTTCCCCTAAAAAATATTTAAATTTTCAAAAAAATAATAATAAATAAATAAATAAAATAAATTTAAATACCAGTTCGTAAAGCAATAACTGAACAGATAAAAACGGTAATGCCATTGCAATCGATAACTAAATTACGCCATAAAATCATATGCAAAGCACCGCCTTGCATCCGCAACTGGCTTTGCTCCGCTCTATCTCTCCAAACTGAGCGCGTTTCGTTTATTTATCGAGATTCATCCCAGCGCTGCCGACGTGCCTCGATGGCAGCGCATAAAAACGAATAAATTTCGGTTTTTATTGATAGTAAAAAATTTTATTTAAAATGAGCCATTAATGTCGCACGTAAATTTGGCTGTCTAGCGCTCGCTCCGCTTGATGGCGCACTCCCACCAAATTATCGGCGCAAACTATGCACTAGTGGCGGTGGTGATTATGCGAACCGAACCGCGTTGATGAGTGCTTTTTGCTGCTGCACCAGATCGTTCGGTTGGGGCATTTATTGCTCATAAAAATAAAATTTGTTTATTGATTTTCGAAGAGGACCGTCAGCCATGTGGTGTGCCGGTTTATCGCTTTGACCGTTATTGGCGTTATTGGTGTTAGTGGGTTTAGTTGTTGGTGTTGCTGTTGCTGTTAATGGCAGCAATTTTATTATGCGAATGCACAATTTTATTGCTACCAAATGAAATTTTGGGGTTTTCTTTGTCATTAATTTTGTATTTCATGAATAAATTCATATTTATTTGGTATGTATTATTTTACGAGATTTAAATTTTATGCGATTATTGCAATTAGTAACATTTATAGATAAGCGCGGTAATCGTATGAGAGGTTTAGTATTGTTTTTTAGTAGGTATTAATTCGTTTTTTCATAAATGATTATAGCTTGGGAAATACTATATCGGGTACATAACTGATTACAAGATATAATATATGATATAATTTTAAAAACCAAACATAATGAAATATCATATCAAGGCACGAGCTAAAATCTGAAAATTTTGTTTTAATAGACAAAAGTCCGGAAATTCATGGCATAATGTAAAAAAACCCAATATCTACGAGGCGTCACATTATGATCTTGCAATATTAGTTTGCGCACAGCATCAATACTTTCTGGAACAATAGCTGATTTTGGAATACCTTCACAAAATTCGTCTTGTGGTAATCCAAGACCTCGATTGAGTTCACCATACCATCAATACACATTGGTTTAATAGCCAAAAATTTAATTAAGGTCATAGCGTTGGCATGTCAAAACGATGTAAGTATGCGTAACAAAAAAATTTCAAACTTTTCGATAAAATTGTGGGTTGTCAATAAGAGCGTTACAAAAGTTTTTAAAAAAATCAATGAAAAACTTTATTCCTGTGAGCTGTGTCTTTTGCATGGTCAAGTCTAGACGCTGAACCAAATTTTCGTTTGTTTTTAAACATTAATCGGACAATACTGCTGCAATTTCATGTTCGATATTCGTATGAAGTTCATCAGTCATCGCTGGCTTGTTGGCATAGACCACAGACTTTACGTAGCCTCATAGAAAATAGCCTCACGGCGTCAAATCGCTCGACCGATTCGGCCAATTGACTGAGCCATTTAGAGGTATAACACGTTCACCAAACTTGGTTTTCAATAAACCGATTGTGACATTCACTGTGTGTCTTGTGGCGCCGTCCTGTAGGAACCACATAATATATTATCTAAGTTCATATCGTCCAATTCGGGACAAAAATATTCGGTTATCATTGACTGGTAGCAATTCCAATTCACACTAACGTGCCGGTCTTGATCATCACGGAAGAAGTACGGGCCAATGACTCTATTAATTTCGACTTAGACTAGTTGTTGGATCGTATATCATCTATGTATATATGATCAAATGCCAAACCTTACTGAAGAAAAATGTTTAAAGAGTGGGAAAAAGTATTGCGTCATTTGGTGTCCCTATCCATCTACTTTTTTAGGGTCCCTATTGAAAAACTCTGTACAAGTAGACCTTCGAACTGAGACCCTTTTAATTAAAGCTATTAAAAACACTAAAATGTATAAAAGTTTTTTTGAAAAAAATTTCTAAAAAATGTTTACCATTACACAATTTTAATGTGACCTCAGAGCACACACACACGCACACTTATAAGTATGATTTGGCCACGCATAAAGTAATTAAAATTGTGTGCGCCTGTCATGCAAAAATCAGTAACGAAATTAAATTGCCTAAATGCACGGCAAATTCAATTTAACAAAGCAAATATTCACATTACGATCACCTATACATTTGCATAAATAAATCGGTAATGCAAGATAGGAAATTAATCCTGTTTAAATTTCAATTTGGCGCACACAAAAAGCGAATCAACTCGCCAAACCGTGGCAAATAAATACAAATTTGGATATGATGCGATATGGGCGATAATCATTTGTCCGACCAACGCGCACGCCGCTGACTTGTGTGTGTGCATGTGTGTCGGTAAGGGCTAACGAAAATACAATTCGCATAAATGGTTTCGAATCCCCAAAAACTAGTGCAATGCAGCGGCCAACAGTTTTCTGCTTATTCTAATGTAAACATGCCATGTAACGGAGCTTTTAGCGCCCCCGTGTTTGCTCTGAGCAGCGCTCGTTTGCATGCACATACATATTTATATATGTGTATGCATACATATGAGTGTTGTGTGTGTTTGTGATTGCCATTTTTCATGGCTCTTAATACACCCACAAATGCCACTGGTTTGACACTTTCGTTTTGAATGCGGGCGCTGCATAGAATTTAATTAAAAGCTACATGCGCACTTGTACAGCGTGAAATTTGCACAGTTTTGTTGTCAGTTAAATTTGTAACTTGTCATTTATTTATGCACGCATATTTAGTGCTCATTGCGCGCTTATGAACTTTCGCGCTGTGGTTTTCCTCGAATTTGTGTTGTTAACTCACAGCAAGCAGGAGAGGCGCGCACTGGTTGGAGGCAGTTCTGGTTTAGAATTGTGTCAAAGCTTCATGATAAGGCTTGTTTGGGTGCCTGAGCAAAACGGTAGGCGAATCACGAGCTGGTTCGAGTTCTAGTCCAACAATTATGTCAAATCAAGGTTGTCCCACAGCAACGCTTTGACAACTATTCACCAACATATCCACTCTCTATATATAATTGTTATAGGTGTTAATCACACTACAACTGAGCCACGTCGTATGGTTTTCTACAAGGTGCACCTACACTAAAGCACACATAAATTTAAGCAAATAAAATTACTTGAAATTAAACTGTAAATTTAAATATAAATTTAAATGTAAATTTACTTTCGCGCTTGCGGCAGGTGGAGCCTCTTTATTGCAATCTAACCCAAACATTCGCAAATTCAAACACCATCTCCGCAGCAATTGTTAAACCGCCCTTAGAGTGGTTATAAAAGTTATGCCACAAGTTTGGTTTAGTTTCTCGCGTAAAACTCAATTGCTTTAAGCGTCAATTGTTCATCACAAAACCGCTGGCTAGGTCATGTCGTCCGAATGAATGAAAATATTCCAACAATCGCATAAGCGGTGTCTACGCCAGTAAAGAAAAAGAAGAAAGCAATGACGATTCAATCGATATTATCGAAGTTAAAGCAAACTTTAATTGTTCATAATCTGAAGATGACCTAAAGCTAAGGCTTTCATTTAACGTATTTGTCAACCAACGACTATCCTAAATACTCAGGGCTAAGTCTTCCGGATACATCAATTTCTATAGCATTGGCCTAATAAACTCAGTAAGACAGGTCATATTTTCTTATGGTTTATGTATACATCTCTCTCTTCTTTATTGTAGCCAACTCTGGAAGTATATTTCAAACTAAGGTACTAACCGATAAGAACGAAAGTGAGAGCGCCATCTTTTTTTGAAGTGGCAGCATACGAAAATTAAAGGGAGCGAAGAGCTAGCTGAGGAGAGCATCTATTGAAAATTTAGACCTTCGAATTTAATAGATTTGGACTCGGAATAAATAGACACATACTCGGAAATGTTTCCACACCCCATTTAAACGCACTCACTTAGGAGAAAGAATCATTTTGACGACTTTCTCCTCAAAAACCAGCGATTTGGGACACATTTTTATTTTTCTAAATTTCTGTGTAAGTCTAAATTTAAAATTTCTTGAATAAAAACATGCGCCATGCGATTCTGCAAATTTCTGCATTTTTAGATTTTCTCTACGACCAGTAGTTTAGAAGTTATAAGCATTTTTGTATTCGCTTGTATTCGGCGACTACTTGCTGCATGCTCCTGGTCGCCTAGTAGAAATCTGAGATTTTGGCACCAAATTGAATGCAATTTTTCTGCAGCGACGGCGGATGCACCAAAAATTTGCGTGGGGCGTTGCATACGCAAAGGGGCCAAATTGGGAACCCGGAAGCGGGGCATACCCGCGGACCGGAAACCGGAACAGGCCATCGGCCGGAAATGAAACAACGGTACCATACTTCCGGTCTGGGACCAAAACCGGAAGTCACAAACCGGAAACGGATGTTCCGGAAGCGGAAGTTGCAAACCGGAAACGGATATCTGCTCGGCCGGAAACATGTTCCGCTTCCGGTTTACAACTTCCGGTTCGGGACGCGACCCGGAAGTATTGAACCGTTATTCCATTTCCGCCCGGTACTCGGTTCCGGTTTCCGGTCAGATATATCCGTTTCCGGTTTGTTACTTCCGGTTTGGAAGCCAGACCGGAAGTATGGTACCGTTATTTCATTTCCGGCCGATGGCCTGTTCCGGTTTCCGGTCCGCGGGTATGCCCCGCTTCCGGGTTCCCAATTTGGCCCCTTTGCGTATGCAACGCCCCACGCAAATTTTTGGTGCATCCGCCGTCGCTGCAGAAAAATTGCATTCAATTTGGTGCCAAAATCTCAGATTTCTACTAGGCGACCAGGAGCATGCAGCAAGTAGTCGCCGAATACAAGCGAATACAAAAATGCTTATAACTTCTAAACTACTGGTCGTAGAGAAAATCTAAAAATGCAGAAATTTGCAGAATCGCATGGCGCATGTTTTTATTTAAGAAAAAATAAACTTGGATTTACCCAGAAATTAAAAAAAAACAAAAATGTGTTCCAAATCGCCGGTTTTTAAAGAAATTAGGGGTTAAGTGCCTTAGCATTTTCATTACACTACTTAGTTAGGACACGAGGTTAAAGTTTTGTAATATTATATATGTATATATATATTATAAAAATGGGGGTTAGAAGAAAGAAATTGTACTCCTCGATTTGCTTCATTTCATTTAAAACATTCAACCAAATTCTTAGAATCACGTCCAGGACGGCCATCAACATCAATTTATCATCAACCCGTCAATGAAATAAAGAAATTGATGCTTGCGCATCGATGATTCACAGTCAGAGATCTTATTGGCATCTTTGGAATATCGAAGTATCGCGTTAAAGTCTGTGAAACAATGCTTCCCGACTATCAGGATGGCATGAAATGTATTATTACTGGCGATGATTCGTGATTCTATGCTTAGGACTCGGAAACTGACGATCAATCGGCTGAGTATCGTGGCAAAGGTGAGCCGAAGCCGAAATACCACGTCAAAGCAGGTCAAAAATCAAGGTTATGTTGACAAGTTTCGATTCGATTATCGAGTTGTGGTGCACTCCGAATTCTTTCCGACCGGCCAAACCATTTCAAGAAAGAGTACTATTCAAGTGTTCGAAAAAAGAGGCCGGAATTATGGGCCGACAACTCTTGATTTTTACGCCACGATAATGCACCGTCTCATACTGCACTGATTCTTCGTAAGTTTTTAGCCAAATTTTCAACCAATATCGTGCCGCAACCATCGTATTCAACTGATATAGCTCAGTGTGACTGCTGCCTATTTAGGAAACTCAAACGACCGCTCCGTGGAAACCGTTTTCAGTGAATTGAAAAGCATGAAACGTGATTCGCTACGCACATTGAAGGTTTTTCTGGACATTGACTTTAACAAGGTTTTCGAGTATTAGAAAAAACGTTGGTACAACTGTATTGGGCCCAAGTGGGATTAGTTTGAGTAAGACGACACAGATTTTGAACATTTTGAATAAATTAAGAATTTTAAAACTATGAACAAAGTTTTACTATTTTTTGCTCGTGGTAACCCACATTATTGAATCTAGTTTAATGAAACTGCAGCGCTAAAAAACACGAAATAAATGTTTGCATTTTCTGATAATTTCTTTGTGCAAGGACATCACTTTGCTTCGTGTTAAATTAAAAGCATACGCTGGCTGCTTTCTCTGTCAATTAACTAAGCATAATTCTGTATTTTTTTTTCAGCAACCAGTGTTGTATTCCAGTATGCCTGAACGCGCCCTTGTTAATTGCAGCACAATTTTTTGCTTCAACTTACAGCAAAAACTATATTTTATTGCTAGTAAAAGACAATGCAAAAAGGTATTAGCACCAAAATAAAATATGTTTGCCATTACCTTCCGGAAACTCACAAAGAATGCTAAAAATAGGTAGTTCAATCTAGAGACTAATTCGAGAGCTACTAAGGGCAGTGCTACGCAGTATTGAAAATATTTAAAGTGGTAATCAAAGAGAGTTTGCACACAAAAAATTGCTGGAAAAACAGATTAATGCGGAAGCTGGCAGTCAAATATTGGAGAAATAATCGCTTTTTCTCGCAAACAACTAATGGCACACATACCTAACGGTATGTTGGTATAAGCAAAATTTATTAGCACTTACAAACTCATACGCACACTTGCACATACACGCACATTTGCAAAGATATCGAAATGCTGAAATAAGCAGCTGCAGCGTGAGAGCATTTGCAACCGACTCCTCCTCATCCCCGCCCCCTTCCAAAAGCGCAGCACGCTCTCACCCGATTCGAATTTCTATCGTCGAAGCCGGCAAATGCATTAATCTTCTGTGCAAATCGACAGTTATGGCTAAGTAAATTGGGTTTTGGGGAATTTGAGGCGCATACGCGCCAACACCTCGCAGCTAACACCCGTTAGAGGCACATAGCTGCAACAGCGATACCAATAGCGTAAACATATTGCGCCTGCATACACACCCACCCATACTCACGTCGTGCCATTTTTTCGGCGGCTGCTGCAAGTGCACGCGCGTGTGTGTGTGTGTAGTTTCGTGCACTTTCTAAATCACGTGCGTAATTGTGTGCGCAAGTGCTGCTCGTGGCAAGCACAAATGTCGAAGTTTATGTAAAATAAGTAGATAGTAGAAAGAATACAAAGAAAGGCCAGAGCAAAAGCAACAACAATAAAACGTGCGTTATTGTAAAACAATGCGATGGCAAAGTTGAGTTGAGCGCACGATAAAGGAGCGAAATCGAATTTCAAAAGCAAATTTAAACAGGAAGTGAAGCAAAGTTGGCGTTTGTGTGTGTTGCAGCAACAAAATAACGGAAGCTTTTATGAATATACGACAACTAAGGAAATATGCACAGTCTGCTCTTGTGTTGCTCTGCTGTTGTTGAGTGTGTGTGACGAGTGAGATAGAAGACATCTGTTAGTGTGTGTGTGGGTATATTAATGCAACTGGTATGTGAATAACACAATTGAGGAAATTGAGTGGGAAATTTGGTTATAGTGCATTTAGTTGAAATGGTTAGTGAAAATGCGACTCCACTATTTGTATTTAAAGTATTCATGATACTAAAATCTGATTAAAAATGTAAAAGTTGTTTTATAATTACTTTCATATTAATGGCTTCACAAGGCTTGAAATGCCCTTTCTGGATCGGCCATCAAACCTAAACCACTTACTCACACCTATGAATAATTTTTCTTGTTGTAATGTTGGCATTTTTACGTGGCGGGTCCCAAGACCAACCCACAACCCTGGGGAGGGATGGTTCCCCTTCTCATTTAAACTTGATTTCAAAGGGATGCTCTTTGGCTACCCAGAGGATCGTTGATGTAAGACTGGAAGTCGTAAGCTGCTTGAGCCATATATAAAAATAACGTTTCTGGCCACTCACAAATGAAAAGTTTTCTCATCTTCTGGCTCCATCTTCTATGAATAATTGTTACCGCCTTGTAAAAGTGTAATGGAAAGTAATATATTTCGAGGAACAGTGCAAAATATGTGTATGACTTCATTTCCGGAATAAATCACACAAAACTATAGATTTCTCTCGCAGTAAGAAAACATGAGGACTGTCTTATGGATAACCCGCTATACAAATAGTTGCTTCTGCTTATTTATTAAATAAAAATTATCGAATTACTCAAGTCTATTCAAGTTTCTGAGAATAATCCCAGCTTTTGAAAAAAGGCTGATTTTAAGTTTCTACTTCGGAACAAATCTGTGCATAGTAGTTTGCTAATAAATAATGGGCATATATGTCAAACATATGTGTCCATTTCGACAGCGTATAGCTATGCTTTGCGTAAATTTAATACCTCTAAATCTACACTTTATTGACTCCAATTGTGTCAATTGCCAAGCTACTCTTTTTCGTTGACGTCAGCTGAAGCTTGGGTTTTCCCTTATTCAAATTAGCCACCTAATAATAAATAAGCTTTTCATTTTTATTGCCTATATCATATTTCTTTTCTGATGTAGGTTATATGGTATTTTTTGATATTTTGCTTAAACAAGTTTACCTAGAACTTTGAAAAAATAATATTTTAATTGAAAATTTTACGCACAACAAAAAATATTATGTTGATTTTTTGCATAAAAACATTTCTTCAACGCTTATAAGTATGTTACACACCAATGGCTAACCAATCAAGGAGTACGTCATGTCGTATGAGCAACTGTTTATATGGCACTTGTATGAAAGATACATAGCATCACCTAAAATGCAAAAACGTATCACCAAAAATATCGAAATTCAGTTTTTTATTGTTTACGATTCACTACATCATATTATATATGTATATGTATGTAGCATAAAATTTTCAACTTACGCTGCCAGATATAACCAATTTAACCAAAACTCAAATTTTGTTTCAATAGGAGTGGTTTTTATGTTAACGTTTTTCCATCGCCTGTGAACTTATAAAAGGGAATGTTACGTTATTTCGCATTTTGGGTGACGATGTTTATATCTGAATGCCTTGTTATGGAGTTAAAAATTAAGCTGTCATCCGTCCAATACTATTTACATACTTATATATATATATATTATTGTATATACATACAAGCATATGTATTTGTTGATAACGTCTCTTCGGGCGGTACTCTTACATGCTTTAAATATGGGCATTTTTCACTTATTAAGAGACTTTTGTTTCGAAATAAAATATTTACACTCTCGACTATTACTAATTTTTATTTATTTACAAAAATTCCTTTCTAACAAGTCTCTATTATAGTATGTATATCGATCCGTACAGTTATATACAGTAATGTGTGATATAAAAGCAATTTTTCAAGTCTCTCTAATAATTCGTAATAATCATAAACAGTTTTTAGAACCACTTTCCAATAAACAAAAGCACTCACATTTGCGCGCGACTGTATCTAATAGTGTTATGTCTCGGAAATCGTAAACTAAATTACACATACGACTTGTAGATAAGTGAGCGTAAATGTGCACAAGAACACATACATCTTGTTGGCATACTGTCGATATTCGGAAGCCCTTTATGGCAATCCGTACAACAAACAACGGAAGTGTTGCACTATGCTGTGTATGTATACTATGAGAGCCGTTTGTGTGTGAGGTGATGTGTGGTTGGCAAGCATTTAAGATGTGGTCAATAGATTTTACACTCTCTGGTTTATTGTGCTCGCTTGGGATGTGCCGGCAGGCCGACCAAACGTCAACCAGCTTTTTGTTAGCTTTTTGCATACTTCTGTACCATATTTGTATGTACACATATATATAAATATATATATACATACTCATATTTGTGATGAGTAAAAAGCTTACATACTCGTAAAAAAAGGCAAGAGCCGAAGCGAATTCGTCGATATGTTTTGTCAGTAAAAGTGCAAAGGCGAAATATTTTGTTGGTCGACCATGTGATGACCGGACATTTGGTCCGGTTCACAGTGTAATTAAGTTGGTGTCAACTTACGGGTTATTTTATAATTTCGAATACTTAGCTGAGGTCTAGAAGCCGGCTTAAGTTGAAAGATTTTATTCAATAGCTGGTATAAATTTAATAAAAAAATGAATAGCTAAGGACTAAGTTCAGATGCAACCGAACATTTTATACTTTTGAAAATTGCGGGAATCAAAGCCAGAGTTTCAGAATCCAGGAAATTATAGTGCTGCATACTATTAAGATGGCACATACTAATAAAATGCTCCCATAGATTCATTCAGGTACCCCACATACCATACCCATATGGAGTAAAGTCACTGGGAAATTCAAAAATCTTTACTTAGTATATGGGAGCTAAAGGAATCTGGATTTCAAACAAAGGCTAATCCATTTCGCGGTTCCCTAAGAAAAAGAAAAAACACAGAAGCTTTAAATTTAATGAGGAATGTTCATTATCATTCGAAGGAACACTCTTTGGCATTTATTTTTTTAAGATTATCTTCTCCAAATGTTGCCCGCGGCTACGTCTTAGATTGGACCGTTGAGTCCAATTTTCGATGCCTCGTTCGAGCATTTCGACTGGTAACTGGCAAATGGCACGTGTGATGTTTTGCTCCAAGGTTTAAATTGAAGCGGGATTGTTCGCATAGACTTAAAATACATAACACATAGGAAAAATTTAACAGTATGTTACCACATGATCCTGGCGACCAACCAACCGGCTCAAAATGTGAATTTATCTGCTCACCGAAATGTTCTCTCAATAAATCCATTAGATGATGCGATGTGTGGGAAGTGGGCCATCTTGTTGAAACCAAATGTCGCCGAGGTCAGGAGCTTCATATGTTCTTATAACTATGACGAGTCCTTATCTGGATTTCCTTTGGCCAAATTTGGGTACTGTGAGTGACAAACAAGGGAAAGATTTCATCAGGACATTGCCTTAGTGTAGAAGCACTATCAAGGGAACTGGAGCTCAAAAATGTTAGCAGATTAAAAATTAAAAAAACTTATTTACTTAAAAAAGAGCTTCCAGACATTTAGGAAATATATGTATATATTATTCAATAATTTACTTCTCTTTTTAAGAAAACATTTTTTTTGTTTACATAATGTTGTTTTCTTCACTTCATTATTAATGCTTTTAACATGACTTGGAGAATACTTGGCCTAGGAGCGGAAGTCGTGAGATGCTTGAGTCATATGTGAAAGAAGCGCTTCCATTCCATCAGTTCCAAGTGAATGGAGCTCAGAGAACTTTCCTGACTTGCCGAACTTCTAGACATGACTCCCTAATTCCTGGTGCATTGAAATAGTGATACAAGCTCTTATGTGATAAAAAAATTAAAAATTTGTAAACCAGTTTAATTCGATGCAATGCGAAATTTAGATCGCCAGCTCTTGCAATGATATCAATACTTGTGTGAGATATTTCATAAATTTGAGAAATTTATTTTGAATCAGCGGCTTCGACATGCCAGCTTAGTAATCCAGCCCTACTTGACATTATAAGCTTGCTGTGTAACTCTAGATATCACAGCGCAATTTAAAAAAATGATCTTTTATCGATTTCACCGCTTTTGCAACGCTCTCGTGCAATTTCCGATGCAAATTTCTGTTTTCAACTCGTAATAAAGTCCCGTAATAAAATTAGTGCATTGAAATTCATCACCTGGCAAACGGGAATATTATTATGACGTAACGTAATTACATCTATCAAGTACGGCGTTGTAATAGCCACACTGGCAACACCTACATAAGTACATGCGTGTGCGCTTTAACGGCACATTCACACGCATATAATTTAGTTATATTCCATGCCATTACATATATTTATATTTATATATGTACATATGCGGCCGTGTGTTGTGTATGCGCCGGCAAAACATAAGGTGAACCACGAGTGCATATCCGCTTCCGCTACCGCCTCAACATCCGCTCGGCCAGAACAATAAGTTATCGCTTTGCCTGCTACATATTATGCAATTCATTAGCATGCAAATTCGTAAAACTCATCAGTTGCAGTGGCGTGAGGGCAGAGCTGCATGCCGCCGCCGGCCATAAAACCAAGCGCACCCACACAACGCATACACACACACACGGGTTTTATACATATGATTTACTTGCCAAGGTGTTTGCGTTGTTGCAACTTCATGCGCTGCATATTTATATCCACATAACGTCATATCTGCATATCATGTATATATGTTTGTCTGTTGGTTATGCGCTTATACTTTTTCGAGGCAGCATTACTATGCGAGCATATGCTGGCGTATTGATATGCACAAAGTTTATATGCCAAACTTTTTAAACAAATAGTGCAGACAATGTGTCTGCGGTCGCCGGCCCCGCTGTTGTAAGCCAGCTTTGCGTGTACACCCACTTTTTTTAAGGCTTTCCCCACCAGCCACGACCTTGCGCGCATAACTCCTTTTGCCCACAAAGCGTATTATCGGCAAAGTGTGGCACGTTGCATGCAAGTATGCCACATGCCTCACTGCGAAAATTGAGAACCGCTTTTGTTTCCACTTTTTTTGTTGTTTTTTTTCCTTATTTCATTTTATGCAGTTTACTGTTAGCGGTGCAATGTTGGCTGCACAAGTTCGCCTGATTGTTAAGTGCGTAAACGCTCTTCACACATACACACACGCACATATTTTCTGCATAGCAGTTTCTGGGCTGCAATGCTCGTTTCCACATATTCTTACTTACACATTCGTATTGTTGTGCATTGGCGTGATATTTGCCGGTCGGATGAAGAGTTCGCCCTCATGGTATTGGTTACGAGGTGCATATACCTGGGTCAATATGTCAGAGCTACAAAAATAACAAGATTTATGAGCGTTCGTCGGCGCGTGTGCTGATTTGTTTAGATTCTGGTAACTCGAGAAGAAAAGTGTTGGCTGAAAAATTGGTATTTTCTATTTTACTGTTATGCGTGCGTGTGCTTTCCCAAGCTCTACCGACTTGTAAATAACTCAGCAAGGTGTGGTAAATATTTTCGATTGAGGTATTCTTCGATTTGTTAGGTGATTTTCGATTCAGGAATTCGTCAAAATATGGAGAAATTGCCGTAATCATTTTGGTATAAAGTTCATCGATCTTTGTGATCTTTAGATCTCTCGAATTTTGCAGTATGAGTGGTTAGAGAAGACCTCATATTGGCAATTGCTACGTTTGGCTGGAAAAAGTGTTCAGGAAAAGAGTGGAAACAGTTGAAATGACTTTATGAACTTATAATAAGATCAGTGTTAAAAAGAATTTTGCCTCTGAAATTATGAAACTGCCACCGCGATTGAGAAAGTTCATTACACTTGACCTCCAATTTTTCCAACAATTAGCCTCTATCCAGCTTGAAATCTATTGCAATAAAACCATAGCTAAGATCGAATGGAATAAAAGCCTCCAAACGACTCATGAGCTGCTGAGAGGCCCACCAGTAAGGCAATATTAACTGGAATAACAAAAAAAAAACAATATTTTAAGCTTTTATTTTGCGAAAATTTGAAGTTTTTCGTTTCAGAGATGTGATATAAAACTCCTAGTGTAATTGGCTCCTAAAAGTTTATACGCGCTTTTTTCGAATTCTTATTTTCAGAGAAGAAAATTTTTCTGAAACGGCTACACAAGTAAAATTAGCTGGCTCTCTAGTCAAATATATAGAGATGAATATTCTGTAAGACCTACAGATCCTTTCTAATACCAGAAGGAGTTTCATTTGAAAACCAACTTAAGGATTCTTCATACAAGATGTCAACGCTTTTTAAAGTTAAGGTAGTTGATATATAATTTTGATTCTTCATTTTTCCGTTCTAGATAAGACCGCATAGAATCAGAGAAAATGTCCCAGTACCTCCTTTATGCCTACTTACCTTATTTTCAATTTCTACACATGTCAACGTTAATAATGGCCAAACGGATCGCATGGAATGTATGTCAGTACTGATCAGTGATAAGGCCATTAAGACGCGGGGTTTCCATGACGAAAACACAGATCGACACTTAAAATCTTAACACATCAGATTTATCAATAATTTCGATTTTAAATAATAAATAAAGCTCTAATCTCAGTTGCTTTGTACAGAAACATTTACAGTGTACAATAAAAAACCCCATGCGGTTATTTTATTTTAGTCTAAGAGATAGAATCTATATTACACTCTCTGAATTAATCGATGAAATTCAGAAATGAAGAGTTTTTTGCAAAGTTATTCAACACATACCCTGTATTTCGAACTATATAGAGTTGCAAGTTTAAATTTGAATATTTGTTGTCGTTAGCACCAAAAGGTGATAATAATATAATATGAGTAATATCAGTGACTGGTGAACATTTTCACACACAGTTGGACATAAATATGTATGTTGATGTATAGTATAAGCTCCTGCATAACCAAAGCTTAATGTAAGTAACGAATTTAATTCATTGTTGTGCAAATTTGTTTATCCAGCGTTGATGACATGCAGTTTCTAGGAAAATAGAATATTTAATGCGCTTTGGAAAACCAATTGATTAGTAACACAATTTACAACAATAAACAGATACAATCGGCTTTGAGATGAGCACTTTTACAACAAAGCTCGGCACACATACACGCGTAAAGGACATAATCGGCAATAACAAGCGCCTGTAAGCGGCTTGTAGCTTGTAATTCACGCTTACTCGCATTACTTTTTAATAACAGGCGACTTAAGCACGCCTACAGCGCTGTCACACTCATCGAGGATTAAGTCGTTAGGTATCTAGCGCGCGCTGCTCCTTGCAAGCCAAACACTAATTAATATTTTAATTTATGCCGAGATACTCGCTTTGTGCAAATATTTACTGCTCGCTGCTTACGTACTTGCGTTTATAATTAATGCGTGCCAGGCATTCGTAAATAAAAACGTGACGGTGAGTAAACATGTGTGCGCATGTGTGTGTGCGTGTGTGTTTGTACAGTGATTGCATGTTAACAAAGGGACTTATTGTGCGAATGCAAGCAAATTTTATAGCTTATTAACATGTCGATGACGATAAGTTAATTGCTTTATGACGTAATGCAAAGCTGAAATATGCACAGTGCTGCCAGATTTGTTGCTGTAAATAAATACAATTACAAGTGTGAGTGTAATTGGATGCTTTGCTTTTGTGCGTAGCGATGTGCATGCGCAACATTGACGCGGTCGAAGAATTCTTCGTTAGCATAGTGCGAGAATAAGTAGAGGCCGGTGTTGCGCATCTGGTTCGGAAGTGATTCGAGGAGTTTTAGTTGGAAAACAGTACGACTGATAAGATTAAAATTTCAAAAAAATCCTTCAAAATATATCAATCTTATTTACTAGCCCATCTACAAAATGGCCGGAAATCCAACTCGAAACTCAAAAATTAATATATTTTCCTCAGCTCAAATCAAAGAACTTCAAACAAGCTTTGAAAGCTTATGACAAATGTCAACACTCTGATGACCTAATTTATCATTCTAAGCGCTAATTTTAGAGTTTAAGAAAGATTTGCCAAATTCCGTTTTGGCCCAAAAACAGTGTCACCACCGCTTTGAATCCCTGGCTAGGCTAAATAGATTTGACTGTTTTGAAATGAAGGAGACTTTTAGCTGAAGTTAGGTTATGAGGTCGATCCCAACAAGGACCTCATCAGGACACCTTAGAACTCCACTCCGCTAGTGTTGTTGTAACAGATTCTAACACACTTACAAACATCGCTTTGTGTCTATCACAAATTTGTTGAGACGGCAAATATCAGTTTTGGCTAAGACTCCTGATATTTGGCTAACACTCCTGGTTCGCCGAGATGATTTAACCTCATTCTTGCCAAGGTTGGATAAAATAAAAGAAAAAGTGACTGGTTGTTTCCATCTCACCTTCCATACAACTTCGACTACTTGCATCCCATACGATGTTGATCATGAATGTCTTTTGGGCAATGTCCTCAAAGAATCCCAACAATTGCGACAAGATGAACTTTGCTAAGAGCAAGTAGTTCGGTTGATCGACTCTGGTCCAAAATGGCACACGAGTTCCATTGGTCCTGCGTTAAGACTCAAGATACCAATGGAAATCCAACTCGATGCCATTCCGATGTGAGCGGGGCAAAGATACCCCCTTTTGGCTAGCTCTTGTGCCAGGCACCCAAACGAATCAAAGAATGAAATAGCTTGATGCCATTTTTAGTGAAAACAGATGCTTCTAATTCTAGTGAGGACAGAGACTCCTTGACTAACTTTGAGTACACAGTTAGCGAGTTCAGCGAGAGACTGTTAGTAGTGGGAAATATATTGCTCTACTACCAAAAGCTTTCGTATAAACTAAAATAACCACAGAGGTGAAAACTGATTTCAAATCAAACTTCTACAATTCCCCTGGTATCCATATTCCAAGAACTTGATATGTGATTAGAGTTTTGAAAGCAAAAAGAGGAGTGCACGATTTGAAAGAGTGCATAATTTTCATCAACTTACGGGTTTGAGCTAATTTTCTAGCCAACTTAAGATAAAAATTATATAAAAAAGCTTGATAAGGTCGTTGGTTTCATGGTTTTAAATATGAAAATTCTAACACAATTTTTGACAGCAAACAGTTGAAAGCTTAAAAACTGAAAAGCTGTATGACTGCTTTATAAGAACTTGTTCCGAATATTTAACAATGGACTTCTGATTTATGAATACGAAATAGCAAAAAGCAAAATGGTGACGAAAGCTTAAAAAGTCAAAAGCTCTATGAAAGCTTTATTACAATCTGTTACGATTACTTAGCAATGGACTTCTAATTTATGAAAATTAAACAGCAAAAAACTGATGAAAGCTTAGAAAACTCAAAAGCTCAATGAAAGCTTTATTAGAACTTGTTACGATTATTTAGCAATGGACTTCAAAGATTAGAAAAAATTGGGACTGACGTAATTTTCCGCAGTCTCCTAAGCAATGTTTTTCTTTATAAAAACTCTATAAAAGCTTTTTATAAACTTTCTTATTTGATTTAATAAGATATCAGACAATAAGCTTCATCTTTTTAATAAGATCATTGCAAAGCTCTAAAAAAGCGCAAATATTTTTATCAAAGCTCTAATAAATTTCGAATTTTAGGATAGTAAAAAGAAAAAGAAAGACGAAATTAAATTTTAACCTTTTACTTTCTAAGAAGTCTTTATCTGCTTTTTATCAACTTCCACATTTGGCCTAATAACTGATCACACAGAAAGCTTTCCTATTTTTCATAACATTGTGACAAGATATTCTACTAATTTTTTTTGGAACTAACCCTAATAACGTACAACAAATGGTCGGGAGTCAGGTGAGACAATATATACGCTATTTTTAACGAGGGTCGATTTGAAGTGATGTCTTTTAAGTTCATATAAAGGAAAGAACCACTGTTGCATGTTGTCTACTATTTTTTTGCATTACTCGGTATTTTATCAGAAATATCAAGCACTTCAATTTAGCCACTCTCAATTTATCGCTGGGTGCAAAAATGTTACCAAATCGCTTCGATGCCTTTGTATTTACGATCGAATGCACTCGCTGCATATGTAGGCGCATATGCCAACATTTGCTGGCATTGAGTTGAGCAGCGCGGCGCGCACTCGTTAATCAAGTGTAACACAATGCAAATTACCAAGATTGCAACACGCATCCTCTTGTACGCCAACAACACGCTTACAGCAACGGCGCGCACTGTTCGCGCCACCGCCCCGCCGTGCGCCGCCAAAAGGCACCCACAATTGTCTATTCGAGTTTCAACAATTATGCATTTCCGTTTTCCGGCGGCTGCCCCAAAGGCGGATTTCCTTCGTTTTCAATTAAGTATGCAAATTAAAAGCCACTAAAGTATAAATGTGCGAACAAACTTAAAAAAAACAACAAAAAACAAGTGGAAAAAGCAATGCGCACAATGGCGTAGGCGAAATGGCGCATGAAATCGCATACGAAGGGTGCATTGAAATAAGATTGTAATGAGATTTCGCGGCGAAATTTGTTTGATTAGACCCTGCGGGCCGGCAGAAAATATCTGTAATATGGCGCCTAATTATTGTCGCGTATTTGGGGCAAATGTACATGATTTTTTCTTTTCCTTTTAGCTGCGCTCATCAGCGCGCCAACGCGACAGCTTAGCGCCGCTGATTGCCACTATCAACCGCGTTCAATGTGAAATGGAAAACGTTGAAAAAGATGAAGCGCACTTGATGATTGCAAAGCTCTTCATACCCTTATTCTTTCTACCATTTAATTGTCATTTGCATTACACTGCAATCGAATTTTCTTTATTCACTTTGCGCCACTGTTTTCAGCGAGTTTTCCCCTAATTAATAAATCGAATTTTAATTCTTTTCAACGCCACAGCGCGTTTGTCGATTGTTTGCCGTCTGCTTGATTGCCGCGCGCGCTCTCTTACGCTTGGCGTCGGCGTCACGCCGTAGGATGCGCCGTTGAAGGATGCTTCACCGGCGCGCGTTTTGCCAACTTTAGCGTTTGTAATTAGATCTCAATTAGTTGGTAAGTACGCGAAGGTGCAGCGCTGCTATGCAAACGCTGTTACGCGCAATTCGATTTGCCGCGCCGACAGACGCATCCTCATTCCAATCAGTGCGCTAGAACATTTTGATTAAGCTCGTTTTGCCACTGCCAGAAATCATGTTTGCACGCGCTTGCCGCTTGTAGATAATCCTCTGCGCTTTGCTGGCTTCTATGCGGAACATTACTGTTCTTGTAATTGTTCGGTACTTGCGTGTTGCTTAGCGGTTTTGCAGTTCACACCATTCGGCGACTACACTAATAAACGGTGTATTGCGGTGGATTTACTGCGGTGTAAAAACTAAACACAATTAGCGCATATAATTGTTGCAGCAACAATAAGGAGCAACGTAACAACAACACATAGCGCATACGTTGTAGTTGTAAGATTGTAATACGAGCTTTTAGCACGTTGTAAACAATGGAAACCACACGATTTCGCTTAATTGCCTCAACTTCTCTGTCCTTGAATTATGGTGCGAATGCAGCCTTGTTGCAGCCATTTGCATAAACATGCAACTTTTGTATGTGGCTGGGCAAAAAGGTGGAGATTGACGACAGTTCGTCCAGTGGGCAATATTAAAAATACATTTGGCAAATTTAAGATACCGCATTTCAGATAATCTTTAAAGTTATTATTTCACAAAATTTTTTAGGTTAACTTAATCCAAGTGGTCGAAGCTAGCAGAGATCTCACTTAAAACGCTTATAATAGATCATAAAACCATTACAAACGGACAAAGCGCTTTGAGCCTATCACATATCCTACTGACCCCTTAAGAGACATTGGACAGCTGATGTGAAAAAATAAGGTTTTTTCCACCAATTGCATCGATGAGGCTGAATTGGGTTACCACCCGGGAGAACAAATCGGCGTAACGATGTCCTAAGTGTGGTTGTCGGCGGTCAAACAGACTTATATAAAGGTAATTGGCAGAGGTTCTTCTGCCAATTTCATACTTATTAGATCCGAAGCCTAATATTTATAAGACACCTCCGATCCGAAATATAGAACGTAGAGTGGTTTGCAATGTCTACCGATGGGCGACTATTTCACACATTTCTTATCATGAATTTCGGAAATACTTAGGTTCTGTGTGTCAGAGTAATTTTTCAATATTTTCGCAACCGTTTGAGCGAACTTTTGTGAAATCCTGCTTGTGACTTCGTGTGCTTATTCGGACGTGGTGGCTGTATTAACGCTAAGTGCTGTGCACAATTCGCTTGCATTAGCTAATAACAAAGTAATTAAGTGCCTCGCGTTGCTGACACACTTTTGTCCACATAAATTCCAAAGCCGAAATTCGACTTAAAATACAGGTGATGCTGTAAAAGACACCAGTGGCTTTTGAAACTTTTGAAAGTGCTTGAAATTTCCTTTCAGCTCCACTTTGGAGATCAGTCATGTAATTTTACCTTATTTCAGATATAATATTATAACTATAAAAAGTGTATATAGCATAGCAATTTCTCACTTAAGTATTCATTTTAGGTAGGTAGGTAAGTACAGTGGATGACTAACGACGCACATAGGTCTTTAGGAAGCACATTGTAAAACCACTGCGACTAAAATTCCCTTAATTCGTTGTGTTCACTCCGACCGACCGCATGCTTCTGATGATGTTGATTAGTACAAAAGTTGTTGAAGATGTGTTATAGTCTCCCCAACATCTACCTTAAGACAGCTTTTACAATAGTAGGCATATCAGCCAATTCGACAGTGACTTGTTGGCACTCTTACTAGAGTTCTTATCTCATTGCTTTGGAATTTTAATAGTCGCGATTTACAATTCATATTCTATTCCACGTTTTCTGCTTATTGCTCAAGTTAAGGATTGATTTCACCTGTACTCAGATTGATGTATAACAGTTTTGTCTGCATCAACCAGCTGGGCAGCGGCACCTTTCCAATTAAGGTACCGGACATTTTAGGTGCATTTTCTTAAATCGAAATGCTTTTGCCATGGTCGTCAACAAAAGGAGGGTCTCTCGTTCAAAGCTGTTGTTTGGTTTTCATTGGGAGCGTTTTTAGGTGGCGGGTCCCAAGCCCAGCACACAATATGCATATTGGGAACAGAATTTAAGTTCAATTCTATAAAATTTTGAGACTCCATGGTGTTGGATGGAGACGGAGTACCAAGTATCTTAGGATGTCCCTTACAACAGACGACTAATAGGGAGCAGTCTTTCAATCTAAGAGCTGAATTCGCTGTTAGTTGGTTGTAGAACAAAATTGTGCCTCGTAAAAGTAAAAAGACGTTAAGTGCTTGAAATTCGCGACCATTCCGATTACTTATACCTGACAGTCGCAAAACAGTGGCGTTGTTCTGAGAGCTCCACTGAATCTAAGAAAGCCTTTTGTATGCTTTCTATATGCCTTACCGCATATTTATTTTCTAATATTGGCCACCAAAAAATCGATGGCCTTTCTTAGCGTCATGGTTTCTTATAGTGTCTTGATTTTGTATTTTAGACCTGCAGATCTTTATTTTTATTTTTCAGTTGTGTAACTCAGCCCCTGCAACAATGTATATCAAACAGCATTTAGAGCCACAAAAGGGAACCATTTATTTGCTTATTAACCAGGACCTGCTCATCACTATGTGCATGTGTAAGTATGTTTGTAGCCGCAGGTTAGACTCAAGCATGCCGGATGGATATTTAATAGAAATTTATAGCATCGAATGGCTGGCTGTTTATGTGTACGGCGTATTTGTGTTGAAATGCCAGCCTGATACCTTGCCAAGTTGTCCGACAGCCCTTGGGAATGCTGCACATTTATCAATGATACTCCCAGTGCCATCAGGAACACGTGGGTCGCCGGCAGCCATTGTTGTCGGCTGGAATTGTGTGTTGTGCTGTGTGCACAGTGACAATTTGATTTCGATTTGCAACCTTACAAGGAAGCATAACAACAATGTATACGAGTAGTGTGGCAACACTCAACGGATCTTCAAGGAAATGTTTTATTTTCTGCTGGCAACAAAAACTATGACGCCCCATATCCAATAGAAAAACACAAAAACACTCATAAGCGCCTTTGATGTATAAATGTGTGTGTGTGTTAATTTTGCATACTTACAGTGTGTGTATGTATGTATTTATATAGAAGTTGTGTCGTAGTCGATAAGCAGGCATGTCGCTGCTGTCGCCGTCGTATTAAGGCGCAGTGTCGTCTATGAGTTTGACTTTGTTGTTGTTGCTACAAATTGTTATTGTTTCGATTTCTGCTGCACATTGATCTAAGCAAGCAGTGAGTGCGGCATGCATTTGTATGGGTTTGCCGTAGTTGCCTGATGTCTGCCGGGGAGGCCTAGTAGGTGACGTATATTTATAGGCGCATTTAGCCTTCCATTTGCCGGCAACGACTGTTGCACAAGTATGCTTACGCCACACGCACACACACATACGTACAAGCAAAAGATAAGCACACGTGTTGTTGACTACAACACATCCTAACTAACACACACACACACATACTTGCATTTTAGTGACGTTCAAGTGATAAATTCCATTTGAGTTTTTTACTCGCCTCTGCATACAGCCACTAATACACGCTCATATAGGCACATATGTACATTCAATCGTCTGCTTGCTTATGTGCATTTGTGTATGTGCTGTGGATAAAACCTGCCTGTTTGAGTGTGGAATTCATTCTAAATTTATTGCTTTTCGGTAATGGGCTGCGAATATGTTTGAACTTTTACATACATTTTAATTTGCGAATGTTCCATTAATGCCCAGCATGTTGTGGGTGGGCTTCGGCAGACTCTTAATGCAACTAGTAGTTATGTATTACATACTATATATGTAAGTAGTAATATGTAAGTACTTTAGAAAAATGAGAAGAACCATTAACAAAATTTCTAAAAGCTTTCAGAAGTTTTGGAGCGCAAAAATTAGAAAGGTAAGCTTCATCCAGCTGAATTTCAGCTCTTAGTCAGGGCGAAATAAATGCTCTCTAGATGAAACTCGAAGGCTGTTCCAATGTAAGATAATCACTTTTATGACAGTCATTTCTCCCAACAATAATGCAAGGACAGTTTTAAGAGCAGAGGGGAAGTATAACAAAAAAAACGCACCGATTACTATAATTTTTGAAACTTTTATGGAAAT
Source organism: Bactrocera neohumeralis (assembly GCF_024586455.1). NCBI lineage: Eukaryota > Metazoa > Arthropoda > Insecta > Diptera > Tephritidae > Bactrocera > Bactrocera neohumeralis. The sequence goes on from NC_065920.1 coordinate 15,088,561, forward strand.
TTTAGTAAACTAAAGATAATTATTTTAAACTGATAAGAAACAATGATTTTCTATAAACACTTATTATATAGCCCGCCTATTGAACTCGGAGCTATATGACCTCCTGTAGGAATTGCATCTCTCCACCCATCAAAATTCTCGTATTAAATACAGCTATTCTATTATCCTCAGGAGAAACTGTTACATGAGCCCACCATAGCTTAAGAGAAGGTAACCACTCACAATCCCCTCAAGGACTATTCTTCACAGTCCTACTAAGAGTTTACTTCACTACTTAACGCATATGAACACATTAAAGCTCCATTTACTGTAAACTGTAACTTCGGTAAGATCGAAATTAGAATACCCTTCGCAACTATACTATTATATGTAGTCCTTTGTGAACCCAAAGAAAAGAAGAACACCTGTGTTTGAACTCATATATTACGTAGGTTGCTATATATATTTCTGGCCTAATAATGTAAATAGGCATATTTATCATATTTTTTTTTTTTTGCGGGATCCAACGAGAACAAACCTTTTTTACGGCCAGGTGTTCATGCAATATCGAATGTATGCTGGTGGGAGAAATGCATAGGCATGCCTCTATCTGAAGGTATGTTACATGACGGTCTTGCATTATCAGTTCACGTACGGCATCGATGTTTTCTGGCGGCTGTTTTTGGACGACCTTCACGGAATTCGTCTTTGAGCGAGCGTCCGCCACGCTTCATAGCCATCGATGCACTCTTGTCGTGATAATCCACGTCGAAAGTTGTGAAAAATGATCGCACGAAAATGTTAACGAGTTAATTCCATTTTTTGGCCGAGATGATTTTTTTAATTCCCTGTAAATAAAACAATTCACGATTAAATGACAAAACGTTCTAAGTGATGTTATGCTAAAAAATGTCAAACTTTCCAATGGAAATGTCAGATTGCACCTGGCAACACTTAGTGCTGCCCTAGGCCAGAGTATATATAGCAGCCCTCGTATTACTTAGCAAAACGTATAGTGACCAAAACAAGTTGCCATTCTCGCCAGTTCGGTATCATGTCTGAAGATATGTTTAAGCCTTGATCCCCCAAACACGGGTCAGAGAAGAATGAAGTATTGTGCTGTTTCCACCTTATTTTCTTCCATACAGCTTCTGGAGATGGCGTCCCAGCCTTACTGCGTAGACGCTAATAGAGCAAGGACCTTTTAAAAGCCCCACTACAAGGGAGAGGCTAGTCTTACTGAGGACAAACGCCTCAGTAGATCTCTTGCGATCGATCTTCGACCAAAAGAACTTTGCGACAACGACCGATGATGGTCCAGCGCTGGCCAAGCTCCCGCAAAACCCAACTATCTAGCAGAAAAACACAACCCGCTCTCATTTCGCTGATAGCAGATCCATGCCATCTTTTGTTGTTAGCTCAGCCTGGCACCCATAGCAGTTTTATTACAAAGTGACTCGATGGTATTGATAATGAGATTAGGCACTCCATGACCAACCATTAACGTACTGTTAATGAGTTCAAGGCTAATATCACCGCCCTGCCATCTGTGTAAATGGCACTTCTGTGAAGGAGACTACATTCACGAACATTAAATCCACTGCCACCTTAATGGCTCTCTCTTGGGATTTACTGCAATAGTCAGAAAGTCTAAAGCTGGAGTTGACAGAGAGCTCCTGACAGTAAACCACTCATCAACCTTCCCTCATAGCTTTGACCCATCCGTAAAGAAGCTCACTGCTCAAAGCTTTCGAGTTTCTTTGCAAACGTGGTCTTTTCTTGAGCTCACCATCAGATAAAGAGTTCCCTTTTTTTCTTTTTCTTCGATATTCGGCTTTCATGAAAGCTTACTATCCAGGATGAGTCCTAGATATTTCACTGTATTCGATGGATGAAGGGGTATGTCTCCCATTTGTGGTAGTGGTGCCACCGGGATATTGTATCTTACAAAATCTTGATTTTGATCGGCCAGTTAGTATGGCAGCTACATATGCATACATATGTTGGAGTGAGTCGATTTGAATAACTTCTTCGATAATTGCACCCTTGGCTTGGATAATATTCATGCCAAATTTAGTGAAAATATCTCGTAGAACCTTGATTCCGATCGTTCAGTTTATATGGCAGCTTTAAGTTATATTGACGGTTCCAACAAATGCGCAACTTCTTGGGGGGAAAAGGACGTGTGCAGCTCGATAGCTCAAAATTTGAAGGACTAGTACGTGTGTAGATAGACAGATGGACGAACGGACACAGCTAAATCGACTTAGCTCATCACGCTGATCATTTAAATATATATGTTCATATGGCTCTGACGTTTCTTTTTGGGCGTGACAAACATAATGTATCCTGCGCAGGGTAGACAAGACTATGGGAGAAGAAGATACGGCTGGTTCAGGTTCGCCATTTGAAAAATTTCAACCGGAGTATTCACCAGTCGATAACAGAATTCAACTAACATTTCTCACATTTATAACAGTGAGGAATCTGCATAATAACAGCTTTCTTGACATACTCAACCGAGTTGTTGCTGTATGTTCTCTGCTGATAACAAATACATTGCCTCTCAAACTGTGCTTATGCTTCTGTTAACTTGTGCCATAACTGTTTTCGTTTTGAAAGCACTGATGCCAGCAGTCTCTAGCTGTCATTTTCGTTGTTTAATATAGGGTATTTTCAATACTTACTGCATTATTAAGTATAAACTTTCCGAATCCCTTAACGGAAGTTTAGCAATATTATTTGCCATGCTTTAGAAAGCTCACTGCAGAGCTTTGCTGAATAGCAAAGGGAGGCTAAAGCTTGCTTTAGCGTGCGACTATATGGTTCTTAATACTTTTTAATCCGGTTTGAGAAAAATAATGAGAAATACAAGATTTTACCAATATTTTCCTAAGAAACACCCAATGTGGTGAATTACAGTTGGTAGTTACTAAGAAACCTTAATTGTTTTAAGCTGTAGATGCTATATCAATCATTCAACAGAAAGCCTATTTCTAAAAATTACTTTGCTAGTTATTTAAACCCGCTATTTAAGCTAATAAAAGCTTATCAAATAATTGCAATGTTTCCCTGCTATTTATTGGCATTATTCGCGATGGAAATTAGTGCAATGAAAATTTTCAGTAATCTAGAATTCTTGACAAAGTAAATACTAATACACATAGATTTGTTTCTTTATTAATTATATGCACCGTTTTGTGAAACTTGATATTCTAGATGGCTTCCTAGCTTGAAAGTAAACTTATTGCGAATTAGAAGGGAAAAGTTCAGGGAGCTTTAAGAGAGAACGCTCATTTTGAAAGCTTTGCAAAGTTTGAGGTTAAGTTAAAGCACATAATGCCGCATTGTGGAAACAATCTGCAAACTTTAAAGTATCACAGTTTACTTCTCTGCTACCAGCATGAAACATATCAAGCTAACTTTTGAATTTCAAGCATACTAAACAATTTTTTATAGTAGTATCGAAGCCTGCTTGAGCTTTGTAAGTTGTATGCAAGTCTAAGTTTAACCAAAAATGATTTTTTTTTTTTAAAAAAAAAGCTTTTCAACTAACTATAAATCAGCGTTAGTTAGACGATGTGTAAAGTTCTGACTGGCTTCAGCAAAAAAACTTAACTTTTTAACCATAAGAAAACAATAATGCAAACTAACAACCCATTTACAGGTTGAAAGGTTGGATTCATCTGTTAGTTAGCCAATAACTTTATTTAAAGCTGAGATTGCTTGACGCATAAAACTCAACAATCAAAATTTCTAACAATTAAAGTTTCGTTATCGTAGAAATAACGGTATGTAAAGCTCAAACCGCATTAAGTGCTTCATTTTCGGCGTTGTGAACTATTAAAAAATCAGCGATAAGTTGACGGAGAGCTTAATACTCAAAGCTTAGAAACCAACCTTAAGGAAAGAAAAATGCAAACTAACAGCAAAGTTTCAACTTTGAGTTAACGATTAGTTAATGTGTTGTATTTGCTGTATTTAAAGCTCTATGTGTTTGGCGTAAAAATCTTAACATTAAAAGTGTTTAAAGCTTAAATTGCTTGATGTATAAAGTTCGACAATCAAAGTTAACGAAATAAAGCTTTAGTATAGCTACTAACGTTAGAAAAAGCTCAGAGTGCATTAAGCATTTTACTTTCGCGTTGTGAACCGTTATTTTATGTAAAAAGCTCTCTGCTATCAGGATTGTTAACCATTATTTTAGATAAAAAGCTTCCCATTCAACGTTTGTAGTTTCCAACGTAAGATGGCTTATGAACATACGTCATCACTACAACAACGTAATTGCTCATAATTTCACTTTCATGCACGAATATTCATTTTCCTTTAACTTTCGTTGAGTCAGGTTAAATGGCTTGGAAATGGATGCACTATAAAGGACTTGATTTCACTTTGTCGCAAACACTTTATAACTGCAACAAATGGAAATATTATAGAAATATGAACTTATATCAAAGAAGAAAGAGAAGTCAAAAGGGACCGTGTTCATCATTTCGCTTTAAGACATTAATCGTCTTTTGAATAAAGATTTTCATTCGTTAAGAAGACAAATTATTTTTTAATCGCTTTTATGCTTTGCTGCGTCTTTTGAAGAAATGGCGTTGCTATATAATAGCCTACATCTTTAAGATAGATTATCATTTGTCATCGCCGCAGCAACAAACAAAACATTTAGACGCAATTAAAAATTATTTTATTGGCTTACCCCAGTCCCAAGAGCGCTTTCGTGCGCCCACAAATAAGCACTTATAATAATTCACACAGAGCAGGCGCTTTACATGTACATATATGTGTGTGTATGCCTCTACTACATATGCAATTATGAAAATATGTGTGTGTGTGTTCTACAAGGCAACATTCGAAATATTTCTATTTCTACGTGTCGAGGGCGCATCCTGCTCGACAACGCCATGCCATTCCTCTGGCGACGCTTTGCGCTTTCACCGCATTTGTGTCGTTTAACTTTTTGATGTTACAATAAATTTTAATAATTAATGCTAATTATGGTTAAATTATGACTACAAGTGAAAATGATAATCTTGTTTGTGTTGCGGTTGTTGTTGTTTATGTTGAAAGTACCTCATAATTGCTCCAAGTGAAAGCCGTAGGTATAGGGGGGCGGGGTTGTATGTGATACTTGCGATGTGTGATTTTAATTGCCTAATGCCTTGCATAAGGTTGAGTGCACCTGCGTGTTTGGCTTGAAAGGAACTTTATATTTCTACGACGCATTTAAAAATGTGTGCAAATATTATGGGGCTGGAGTATAATAGGTTGCTATTAGAAAAATATGCTTTAAGTTGAACGGAAACTGGAATTGCGCACAGATCCACACATGTTTATTACTGGCGCCTCTGCGTCCCAAGCTCCACCTATATTCATAAATAAGTACCTGCATGTTATCAGCTATAATTTTTATTCACGCTGTTCAAACAATCAGCCGGCTTGGCGACTCATATTTCTTCATATTTTCTTTAAAACCACAGCAGGATTTATTAATTCTCGGAAATGTTTGCCATTTATTTTATTGCCCTTGTGAATTATGTCATGCAATAAGCGCGTAAATGTCACAAAGAAATGGTAAAACATTTAGCATCATTTTAAAGGAGGTACAGCCCAGTGTGCTGAAAAATATGGTATTAAAAGGGGAGAGAAAACAGCGCAGATATTAGGGTGGTTCTACAACGAATAATATTTACACTAGAAAGGTTTTAATGGAGTGTAGAAATTTGGTCACAATATTTTTGAAACATTTATATAATATTATCTACTTGTGTACGTATATAGATAGGTGAGGCTTCTGAAATGGATAGATAGCTTAAAGTGATGCAGGGGCTTAACAGTAACGTCAATCGGTCTCTCCTAAGCGGTGTGAGCGGTCCTGCTCAGCAAACTAAATCATTACTCACCGATCCAAACGCGCCGGTGCGTAGAACTGGCTGTCAAGGGAGGTCTTTGGTCAATACGTTTTTGTCCTACACAACACTTCTCAGGTAGTTAGCTAGAGGTCGCAAGCATTCGATAAACAAGAACCGCCTTCTTATTCATCGTGTCCATTGGACGGTTTACAGCCAGGAGACAAAGTCGCCTACATTTGAACAGCACCTTCTCACAGGGCCGCCTTGGGAGGCAACGGTGGCCTTACCGCGCTATGGGGCACAGATGCGGTGGACTATCACGAAGGCGAAAGCACCAGAGCGGTAATGGTGTGCAAATCAGGCGTACTATCCTGGATATATACGTTGAGAAACAGCTGACGAAAGTGCACTAGAGGTGATTTTTAACCGCACACCGCGCCATATTGCAAAAAAAGGTCTATTATAGCTCTGTTGACATCAGAGTTTGTTTTGAAAAAGGATTAAACGTTTCACAGGGCATCAAAAGTGAATGGAAGGACTCCATTCGTGAGTAGTATATTTGTAGGACCCCAATGTTTTAGTATACAGACGGCTCGAAAACTACAGATGGAATTGGGGCTGGTATAGTGGAACCACGTACCAAACTGTCAGTGCCCATCGACAGATTTTCAAAGATTTTTCAAGCTGAGGTCGATGGTCAAACAACAATGTCAACATTGGTACTGGAGGTGATAAAAATGCTTAACAGGTTTACCACTGAAAATAATATCCTACCATATCAATGACAATACGCTAGCCTAGCTAGATCTCCTGGCGAAAAAAGCTTCGGCAACCGGTCCGATAAAACCAGAACGGTTCTTCGCTGTAGACCCCCAAACTTTAAAACAAAAGAGAATAGGTACAGTAGAAAGCTCCAATAATAACCAGTGCATGGGCTTAGTCAGGCGAAGCTGTTTCCGGCAGAGTTCGATACAAAGCGAGTTAAGAAACTAAAAATGCTTTCCCCAGAGACAAATTTAGGCTGCTTGTGGGGTTTTATACACATAACTATGGGATGGGATGCCATCACCCACGGATTTGTGTCGCTTCTGTGACAGCACAGAGACACCAGAGCACATATACACATCTGGATTGCCAAGCAATCGCAAGAAAAAGGAGTCAAGTTATCGGGAAATTCAATCCGATGAGAGAACACTTTACTCGTACAAGCAATAACCCAATAGCTTTACTAAGCCTCTTTTTCGATCAAAACCGTTTAAGGAGCTACAGAAAGAGAAAAGGCCAGTAGAAAGCGCCACTGGCAATAAGTCCACGGGTTTCGACTTGTGAGATAGTTTTTGGGAGAGTTGAATAGAAGAAGGTGTCAGACTATCGGGTAATTAAATCCGATGAGAGAACATCGGACACATAACAAGTCACTCATTATCCCCCTCCGGCTATTTGGTGTAGAGGCGTAAACGATGACATATCTGATGATCAAGGTTATGAGTTTACGAGAGAAAGGTGCTGCGGAAGATTTATGGTTTGTATCGGTTACGTTCTTTGAGCATTGGCAACGGCGAATACCGCAATCAATGAAACGGTGAGCTGTACGAGTTATACGACGACATTGACATAGTTCAGCGAATTAAAAAACAGGGGTTACGCCGGCTAGGTCATATCGTTCGATTGGATGAAAATACTACAGCTCTGAGAGTATGCGACGCAGTATCCGCCGGCGGAAGCAGAGGGAGGTCTCTACTCCGTTAGAAAGACCAGGCGGTGGAGGTCCTGGTTACACTTGGAATATCCAATTGGCGCCAAATCGCAAAAATGAAGAACGACTGGTGAGCTTTTGCAAACTAACTTTTAAACGTGAAGATGCGGTCTACTCCAATAAAGAAGAAGAAGAAACACCTAATGGAGTACCTGGATAATTCAATTGATATCCAGTAGAAAACTTGAACGAAGTCAATATCAGATGATGAAGGTATAGATCCTTGATAAATACAACTACAACTACAGTATAGTCTGAATTTTATCGATTTCATACTAAATGATAACACACTATTTACTAAAATTATAAATTTATATTATGTTTTAATTCATAAAATATCCATTTGCACTAATCTTGAGTAAGACTCAAAAAATTTTGTTAGAATGAAAGAGTATTAAAATTGTTTTTGAGTTGAAACAAAAAAAATTAAAATTTTAAATATTTTGCTAATTTACTGTTTTTTTTTAAATTCCGTTTGCGGATCGTCAGCTTTAAAACGTCCGATTGGTATCTGCTAGTTGAAGAATACCTGCTATACTATATTTTTGGCTTTGATTTCTGCCTCACTCATCGCCCTACTTGCGAGACCACAGCCTGCATTTGATTTCTACACAGTTAGTTGGGCCTTAGTGCATGCAGAATGCCACCACCAGTGTCAACACTGTCGCAATACCAAAATTGGCGTAATTGCTTGTTGCGCCGGCACTGGCGCGCAGAAGGCCAGAGCTTTCGGCCAGCTCCACATTGGAGAGTGAGCGTCGAGCATAATAAGTGCCCGGCAATTTCATAATATCCGGCTGCCTGTTCGGGCTGAGCGGCGCCAAAGCGACCGAACCCTCTGGAACTACTATGGGTGTCAATGTGGTGAGTGGTGCCAATGGTACGCCAATTTCCGAATTGCTAATGGCAGCCGGTGCGATAGCAGGAGCAACAGTTGTAGTTGTTGGTGTGGTAGCGCTGCTAGCTGTGGGTGTGACTGCTGCAGCTTCCGTTGCATTCGTAGCTGCTGGTGCGGGTGTCGCCGCCTCTGCAGGTGGTGCCGGGTAGCAAGCTATCTTCTCCACTTCAATCGTTTTTGTATTGTCTGCAGGATCTGGTTCAGGGACACGTACGGGCACGCAGATAATGCCACCTGGTGCGGGCGGTTGCTCAGCTGCTGCGCCGGGTGCTACGCCAGGTGCTGCACCAGGTGCGGCATCAGGTGCCGGAACGGGTGCTGAACCGGGATTAGCAGCGTTGGGAACAGGTGCACCGCTGGAAATAGGTGCAGCATCGCCAGTGCTGGCAGCAGGTGCGGCATTCAGGGATGGAGCAACGGCAGCTGTGATGGCGGCACCGGCAGCTGCACCGCCTACAGCAGCTGCTACATTACCACCATTATCGGTTGGAGCAGTGCCGAAAGGTGCCAGTTGCGGCGCTCCTGGATTTGGTGCTACAGGTTGGGCCATGTTGGGTTGTGGTGCGTAGTTTTGTGGTGCCACTGGTTGGGGCGCGGCAGCGGGAACGGGAGCCGCTGCATTGGTGGTGATGACAGTTGTACCGGAACCGGCATCCGTAGTTGTCACTGATCCCGGCGGTCCATTATTTATTATTATGATGCGATCGTCACCACCGCTGACTGGTGGGGCACTGCCGCCACCGCTATAGCCACCACCGGCGGGCACACGCTCAATTACTTTGGTCTGTGATGGTGTTAGCGCGTAGCCTAGAAGAGCGCCACCTAATGCACCGGCAGCCAGACCAGAACCTGTGGGGAAGAGCAGAGGTTCAGTATAGTGGGAATAGAACTTTATGGACATATAGTAAAAAAGATACTAGTTAAATTTTAGAAAACAATCTGGCGATACTTACCGAAACCAAGACCGGATGAGGACTTAACCGGCGCCTGTGGATAGTAGGTTGCACCAGCCGGTAGCGACGAACCGGCCGGCAGGAAGGTTGCGCCAGCCGGCACTGCTGCCGCGGCTGGATAATAACTCGCACCGGCAGGTACACCACCAGCTGACGGGTAATATGTGGCACCGGCAGGTACATGTCCTGCTGGGTGATAGCTAGCACCGGCTGGCAAGGCGCCTGCGGAAGGATAATAGGTGGCGCCGGCAGGTACACCACCAGGTGCATGATACGGAGAGCCAGCCGGATGATAGGTTGCGCCCGCTGGCAATGAACTGTGATAAGTCGCGCCAGCCGGTAGAGAACCGGCGGAGTGATAAGTCGCACCCGCTGGTAAATGCGATGGCGAATTGTAATACGTTGCACCTGCAGGTAAACTCTGTTGAGGATAACTAGATTGGACGCCCTGCACACTAGTACGCTGTATCGGCGTATGTGAGCCACTGCCAAAGCCTGTTGAATTTGCTCTTGGCCTATATGTCTGCGCCGGTGTCATCGAGCTGCGGTAGTTATTAGAGCCAGCCGATGCGCTGGGATTGTATGTTTGTGCCGGTGTCATTGAGCCGCGGTTGGCCGTATTTGTTGCGGCGGCATAATTCGGTGGCGGTGCACTTGCTCTGTAAACGGAGGACGATGCGGGTGCCGAAGCTACCGGTGCAGTAGCTTTGTAGGCTGGTGGCGGCTCGTGTATATTAGTGCGTGCACCACCCGCTGGGTTAGAGGGCGAATACGCTGGTGGTGGACCTTGTGATTTGGGCACATTCCAACCGATAGGTGCTGATGTGGCGGCCGGACGTGATTGCGTATGGCTGGTTACGGAGCTCTGCGGCTTGGCGGGTGCCGAATAGGTGTTGCCACTGTAGCTGAGTTTTGTTGCATCCGAATGTGAGTAGGATGGACGCGAAGCTGGAGCGGCTGAGTGTGAAGTGTAACCACCGCCATACGAGCTATGCGACTGCGATGACGATGACGTGCGACGTGCTGAATACGAGCTGCCGCTGCTGCTGGAGCTGCGTCGACCGCCGCTGTAAACACGTTTTGCATCCGCAAACAGACAATTGGATAAGAGCAAGCAAACGATTGTGAGGCAGTAAAGCCTCAGTTTTGTCGGACTCATTTTAACGCGAATTCAAATAAATCACAGTGGGCGCTGGTATTCAGAATTGATGTTTCCTGAAAGAGAGATGTAATGAAATCAGTAAGTGGCGCGGTAGTTTCTGTTTTACTAAGTAAATTTATAAAAATTCTGAGTATTATTTCCGTAGAAAGTTTTGAAGCCTGCGTAAGGAATTGAAGGAGTAAGTCTTAACGCTATGGGATTGGGTGAACTTAACTTTAATTGACTTAATACCGTATAGCTTATTACAGCGAAAGATAATTATTCTCTAAAAGATCGTATCCAATCAACAAAGCTTCGTAGCTCTCTACAGAAAGTTTAATTTATGAAAATTTATTCGCAGAATCATTTTCACATTATCAATTAATTCTCAGAATTGATCAAGCATATTTCAATTGGCTTTGATAGAGTATTGCAAATTGCAGTATTTTTTACTTCTATTGACTTATTTTTATAGATACATATTCTCATATTAGGGTTGTACAAATTTTACGCGAACTAATATCTCAGTTACGGGATATCGTTCAGGGAGATATCGGATCACTATATCATTATTATAGACATTATAGCCATTATTCTATCAGTGTAAAACTTTACTGGTTTCTCTGCGAAAAACTGCGACGAGTAATTTTCACAGGATTTTCTTGAAGCCAACTTTACTCTATTAGGAGAGTTCTCCATTGACCGAAAGAAACATTAGTCCGATGATGCAAGGTCGGGGCTATGTGGTGGATTTGTCAAAACTTTCCAGCCAAGCTCATCCAGTTTTTGCCGAGACATCAAAGATGTGTGTGGTCTAGCGTTGCCTTTTCTGCTGATCAGTTCTGATCTTTTTTCGATTGCTTGCTTCAATCCCATCAAGTGTTGACAGTAAAATGTAGAATCAATGTTTCAATCAGGCTGGAGCAGCTCATAGTGGATGATTTCTTTCCAATCCCACCAAACACTCAGCATAACCTTTCAAGTCGTCAATCCTGGCTTTGCGTAGTATTTGATCCAATTTTCGTTGCCTGTTATCAACGATAGGTCGACCAGAGCGAGGTGCATCTTTCACATCGAAATTTTCAGAACGGAAACAAGCAAACCGTTGTTGTGCTACACGAGCTGATATAGCATCGTCTCCGTAAACTTCACAAATTTCATTGGTGGCTAGCATGGCATTCTTTCCTTTTTTATACAAAAATTTCAAAATCTAGCGAATTTCTTCATTATTTTCACTCATTTTTGAACAGCTGTAAATTTTTTTCAACTTCTCCGAATTAAATTTTTTTTTAAAGCTGAAAAACTCACCTTTCCAACACCATATGATATGACACAATGTGATTGGTAGCGCTGGATATGTACGACTGCAACGACACCTATTGACAAAATACGAAAGGCTTTTTCGACTACCCAATATTTCAAATTTTTTATATACTATGATAATCTCTTATAAAAATTTCTATTTTAAGTATTTAAAACAAAAATGTCTCACGTCAAATGTACAAAAATATTTGTTTGTTTTGTTGTTTGCTTTCTAGAATATTTTAAAATTATCAGCAGATCTACAAAATTTTACAAATTCTTAAGTAGTCTCAATTACACAACAATTTTACAGCATACAGTGCTACAACAACACAGTTTCAAATTTTGTAAATTTGTGTGTACGTTTGCGCGCACTTCCCTTGTGTTTACAATTTATTTAGTTGTCACTTGTCAGTCATAATTAAGATAAGTGCTTTCGAAAACAAATAGGCCGCGGCTCAATGAGTGCGCGCCGGAATACGCTTCTGCCCGCAATTTACTGAGTTATGCTTTTGGTTTGTATTTTATTTACGTACGTAAAATATTTGTGGCTAAAGTTATCGCATAGCAAATGGATTATAGCAGATGGATTTCGCGCAGATAAGCAACTACGTCTACAGAAACTGACAATGTATGTGTGTGTGTGTGTTTCAGTGTCTATTTGATTGCATTTGCTTGATGAAAAGTGGCTCAGCGCTAAATTTAGTTGGCGCTGGTAAACAAAAGTATTAATAAAATGCAATTATAGTATTTGTGTGTATGTGTTAGCATTCATTTACATAATCACGGTTTTTCATTTTCAGTGGATTTTCGAACAAATAATTGCTTTGAATTACAAGTGATGCGCCGGCATTACATATTATTGGGTTAAAATTTTCATATCAAAACACAAACGACAGTCACTCAACCAGCAAAACTCGCACTGCGCAATTGCAACACAATAACGTATTATTCATCATTTACAAAAGCAGCAACAAACAGTTGATGCGTCACAGATGAGTCACAGATGCATCGTATTTAGCTAGTAGTAACTGTGGGCAAAAAGTAGTAAGACTTTGTAATTTAAACTTTGCGCCAAGATCTGTTCGTTGAAATATTTTTTTTCTCGGTTGATATGACTGTCAGTGACATCTGTGCCAAATATTATATCATAAATTCTGCAAATGTGAGCCGAAGCCGAAAAACCACGAGGATTGAAAAAAACATTAGTATGAGTATATTGGGCCCAAGTAGGATTACTTGGTGGGGAACGAAATAGATTTTGACGAATAAATTAAGAATTTTAAAATAATGAACAAAGTCTTACTATTTTTTGCCCAGAGTTGTTATGAATTAAAAACAATAAATCCGCATGCTTTCGCGTAGAGAAAATATTTCTCGCGCATAAATTATGGCGAAATAAATATTTTTCTATAAATTTGCTTTATAAGGGAATATTTAAGTACGGCTTTAAGGCATTGCGCAACGAATAACAAGCGCATTGAAAGCCATCAAGCAAACATACAATGCTCATATATGCTTACATATTTATACATACACTCATGCATATATGTACATATATCCATACTCAAAGTTATGTATATATAGCATATACTTATGCGCAACTCCCACGTGAAAAAGTAAAAATTAATTCCCCATTTTAATTATATTAAGTTTACAGCATATGCTCGTACACTCTGCATTTATTGGCAAGCTGCCTAACTGCCTCTTTGTCGATCAGCGAGTTTGTCTGTTTGGCTGCCTTTCTGTCTGTCTGCGGGTGTCTATCAGCCAACCACTCTTGTGCACTTGAAGTCACACTCGAGTGGTTAGTTAAATGTGTCAGTGATTAATGAGACTGTGGTGGATAGCACGAGTTGTTACGAGTGCCTACTCAATGTAAGCAGGTGAGAGACATCAATCGAAAGCTGTCAATTGTAAAGCGCGAAAAGAAGTTATGCGAAATGAGGAAACAAAAACAACAACGCAGTTGCCTACATACTTTTGTATGTTTTTGTGAAAAAATTACTTATTAAATGGCATGCCGGAGGATATTACAACAAAAAGATTGAAACGTAAGCGTGAAAATGAATGAAAGAACCAATATTTATGTACATATGAGAGTTTCAATTTGCGTTATCTAAGATAAATTTAATGAACGCACGAGAAATTGTTGAGCTGAGCTAACTTTACTCAAAGAACAATTCAACTTCCGAAATGGTATGAAAATTCGTTAATGGAGCTCTTGTCAAAATTTGACGACGGGCGTGGTACCACACTCTTTTAAGTGAAGTCACACATCTCGAGACCCGCTCAAACGATTTCAACAAGATTTGGTACTTCAGATTCCTCTTACATTCCTTTATTACAGGGTGAAAATGAATGCAATCGGACTACGACCTCGCCTACTTGCCATATAACAGTTTTAAATTTCATTTGAAACTTTCACTTTTCCAGTATGTAAATCCAAAATTAATTAATATAGTGCATTTGAGGTGTGTCACCTTATGACTTGGTACTGAATATATGGACCCAGTGCTTATGGTTGACTTTTTACCGAAAATATCGGTCAATGTGTGAGATATATTAGTAGTCGATGTCGTTGTAGTCGCTACTAATCACATTGTGTGATGCCATATAGCGTTAGAAAGGTGAGATTTTAAGCTTTATTTAACCAAAAGAAAATTAAATTCGCGGAAGTTGGAAAAAAAAGTACACGTGTTCAAAAATGAGTGAAAATAATGAAGAAATTCGCTTTATTTTAAAATTTTTGTATAAAAGAGGAAATAATGCCACACTAGCCACCAATGAAATTTGTGAAGTTTACGGAGACAATGCTGTATCACTTCGTGTAGTACAACAATGGTTCGCTCACTTCCGTTCTTGAAATTTCGAAATTTCGATTTACACTGTTGAAAGCTTTACACTGATGAAATAGTGTCTGAAGCGGAAAAATGGCAAAAAGTGCTCGACCAAAATTTTACATATTTGTTTATTTATTTATTGGTATAAATATAAAAAATAAGTTGAAGTTTGATTGGAAATACTGAAAAACTTTTTCGACTACCTATATAATTGAAATTCAGAGAGAATCATTTTCTGATAGTAGAATGTCTGTGCGTCAAAAATGGGTTCAGTCGGGTCAATACTTGCCTTAGCTCCAATGTACCTATTATACAGGTTTTCGAACTTTCGGTGACTTTTTTTCATTTCAAATTTCAGTACTTATTGGCCACAAAATGGCTTTTTGCGAATTTTTCAATGCAATCATTTTATCAAAAGCAATATTGACGTTTTTATATTGAATATGTATATTTATATATTTACTGCTCGTTTTAAGCAATTAAGCACGAAATTGCTGAGCGCCTTGAAATTAATCACTTCAAAGAAGTCATCAACAAGATAGGCTTATCAGCAGCGCAAGATCAAATGTCAGTTCGGAGTATCGCTGCGGCTTCTGCTGAAATTTACATGAGTGTTGCTTTTCCAAATAAGCAAACGTAAATTAGTAAGCAGAAATAAATGAACTAAGCAAATAAACGTGTGGATTACAAAAATAAAAATAAATTATTCGATGAAGATGGAAGCTACTTATACAAGTACTTAATTGGCGCTCGATTATACTACAACAGTGTGCATTTAAATGGGAAGGGCGGGGAAATTTATACGATTTTTTTATTTTATTACAATTTTTGTGTAAAAAGAATTTGTAGTATGACTGAACTTTAATTTTTGAAGATGTTTTGAGTTTACTTTTTGCAGATTTTTTAGCACTCAAGCAAGAATTAGAACTGCTACTGGCTCGATTTGGAAATATTTCGAATTCGAACTTAATTTTATACCAGTTTTGAATACAAAACAAGAAAAAGGTTAATTTTTTCGGTAGCAAGGCTATAATATCCTTCGCAACAGCATAATATGAAGACCAAATTAACCTAATCTTGATTTTGATCGTTCAGTTTGTCTGGCAGCTATATGCTAAAGTGATCAGATCTAGGCAATTTGTTCGAAGATTATAGCATTGCCTTTGATAATAATCTCTGCCAAATTTCATGAAGATATCTTGAAAAATAGTAGAGCTATTTATGCAAGAACTTGCTTTTGATCGTTCAGTTCGTATGACAGCTATATGTTATAGTGATCCGATCTAAATAATTTCATCGGAGATTGCATTGTTGCTTTAATCAATACTCTGTGTGAAATTTCGTGAAGATATCTCATCACATTTTGTCCATACAAGCATTGGTTTCTGATCGTTCAGTTTGCATGGCAGCTATATGATATAGTGATTTGATCCGAACAATTTCTTTGGAGAATGCAGCGATGTTTTAGGCATTGATACCTACAAAATTTAAAGAATATATCTCGTTAAATAAAAAAGTTGTCAAAATTGGTTTCTGATTGTTCAAGATATAGTGATTCGAACTAAATTTTTTTCACAAAAAATTGTCTAAGCCAATTGTCAAGAAGATTTCTCGTCAAGCATTTAGTTTTGATTGGTCAGTTTGTAGGGCAGCTATATGCTATAGTCATGCGATATCGACTAGACGCTATGGAGATGGCTAAATCGACGCGCTTATCATTAATATGTATACTTTGAAGGGTTTCTGATATTTCTTTTTGAGTGTAAAACCCTGTCGTTCCCATATAAATGACCAGTGGCTATATATACCTACTATATGTGCAACTAATAGCCTTCGTTCAACTGTAATTTAAATTTTTGCAACTTCACTAGAAATTTTTAAACATACTTACATACATATGTATATACTTTTATAATTATACAAATTTAAATTTTTATTTTATTTTTTTGCGATTTAGTCATGCGAGCCGTTTTCAAAGGGTCAGCGAGCTGCTGATTTAAAAATTTCAAAGCAATTGCTTGCAGTAATGCCTTATTGAGTGACGTTTTACAAAACCATACGTATGCTTGTGCTGAATTATTCCAGAAAATAATTATATATGCGCGGATAATACATATAGACACTGCTAAACCGCAAAACAGCGCAGAAATTCAGTTGCACGAGCGAGCAATTTATTAATACCAAATAAATTTTTAAATATTTTTTCTATTTTTCGTTTTTTTTTTTCAAAAAACACATTCCTTAATTTATTTGACCTTCGGTGTACTGTATATGGTCATACACTGGCAATAACACAATTTAACCAGAAATTATATTGACAACAATATTCATATTTTATTATTGCGCCTTGTGACATATTTTTGTGTTGAAAACCGGTAGTTTTGAAATTTATGCAAAAATCAATGAAATGCGCTGCGTACACTTACATGAAACTCGATTCACTCGTTGTTTGTGTGTGTTTTGTTCGGTGTCTATAAAAATCTGCGCTTGAAGCACGCTTCGCACTTTCGACGAGTTTTGTTGTTTTCTGTTTAGTGTTTTTGTGTTCGCTCCGT
Organism: Bactrocera neohumeralis; assembly: GCF_024586455.1. Classification (NCBI taxonomy): domain Eukaryota; kingdom Metazoa; phylum Arthropoda; class Insecta; order Diptera; family Tephritidae; genus Bactrocera; species Bactrocera neohumeralis. The sequence continues at coordinate 15,105,849 of NC_065920.1, forward strand.
TCAAAGCTTGCGAGTAAACTAAACTTGAAATATTTGCGGGCAATTGCTGCTGGGGGACCCAGCTCTACTCGGCTCAGCGTATGCGTAACGACATATAGTACAGACAAACAGACATATGTACATATGAGCATATATGCTCTGCACGTTTGCATGTAATTAGATGATCGTGTTTGTTTATTTTCATTGTGGCGATTCTGCTTTCATTGTTATTATTATTTGTTAGTTGTTGCTTTTAGCATACGAAATCAGCTTAGCCGTTGAGTGCGTATGATAATTTTGTGTGTATGTGCGGCTATGTTGACGCCAGTATCAATTGATGGCAGCTGCATGCGCCGGCTGGCACAAACGTCAAAGCGGGAGCAAAACAAAATGCCAGATGAGTCGCACATGCCGAGTTGCAAGTGACCAGTTTACATACCATATCGGTATGTGTAGTGTATTGAGTAGTTAGTCAAGTTTTTGCTGAAAAATAAACTACTGATGAGAGCGAGAGTAGCGTGTGAGTGAAGTAAAGAGAGAACTCAGCTGTTTTCTGACTAATATCTGCTAGTTTGTGAGAGTAATGCCATCAGTATTTATATTATTTTAGCTGCTTCTAGCAGTAAAGAAACAGAGCGAATGAGCTGCTGTTAATTTATAAGTATTTTTTGTTAAAGATTAGCGAATAATAGTATTTATTATTTGTTTGTTTAGAAAACTGACTATGATAGCTATATAATATAGTTGTCCGATCCGATCTGAAAAACTTTCTCATATATTTTAGAGCTGCTTTAGTAAATAATCCGTGGCAAACCCGTGAATATACTTCCTCAAATAAAAGAGTTTTGCATACGAGCACTTGATTCTGATCGTTGAGTTTGTATGGCAGCTATATGCTATAGTGGTTCGATCTAACCCATTTCTTCCGCGATTATACTCTGACCTCAGAAAAAACGTCACGCCAAATTTCTTGAAGATATCTTGTCAAATAATAAAGTTTTCCATACGAAAACTTGATTCCGACTGTTCAGTTTGTATGACAGCTATATGTTATAATATTCCAATATCGGTCGTTCCAACAAATTGAGCAGCTTCTTAGTTATAACTGGGTGTGTGCAAAATTTCAGAACGACATTTCAAAAACTGAGTGACTAGTTGCTCTACAGCCAGAAGAAGCGACTCAGCTCCTCACGATGATCACATATGTAGCTACTACTTTATTGAGTCTCCGAAGTTTCCTTTTGAGTGTAACAGACATCGTGGCAAACTTAAAATACCCTTCTTAGATTGTAATAATAATGAAGACCCACAAAGTAGTGGTGCTATATTCCGGAAGATTATATTTGGGCAAAACTTCCACCCAAATTGTCTATGTTTCTGCTTAGAAAAATGTCTTTTTTTGCAATGAAATACAGGTTTAATGTTAAAATATCTCAATTTATTATTAAAATATTGGTAATCAAATACATATTTATAAAGAGGAGCTTAAATCCGTCTATAGATAATGAGTATATACTTATGTATACATACATATATGCTTTTTGCTCAACCCAAAAAGAAATTGTTTAAGCTAAGGCAGCTTCGGTGGTTGTTGCTACATCAACACTACCCGCGATCGGCGCCATGGGGGTGGTCGGTGGCGCTGGCGACGCTGGATGCGCCGGAACAAAAACTGTTTTTTTCACTACAACAACAGTATCCGGTATCTTCGGATCGGTTTCATTGAAACTCAATGGCATACTGATAGTGCCATTGGTGGGCGGTGATGCAGGCGGTGGCGCTGTATCTGTTGGAAGTTCAAATGTTGCATTAAAGTTAGGAAGATGTTTAAATATGTCTTCAAATATGGGATCGGAGAACGGTACGCCATTTGGGAACAGTTCACTAATTAGCGGTGGCAGCGGTATTTCAGATTCAGTGGGCATATGGTGCGTTGGACTCTTGTGGCTGATGGAGCTGTTCTGGCTTTCGGTTTCATTGAAACTCAATGGCATACTGATAGTGCCATTGGTGGGCGGTGATGCAGGCGGTGGCGCTGTATCTGTTGGAAGTTCAAATGTTGCATTAAAGTTAGGAAGATGTTTGAATATGTCTTCAAATATGGGATCGGAGAACGGTACGTCATTTGGGAATAGTTCACTAATTAGCGGTGGCAGCGGTATTTCAGATACAGTGGGCAAATGGTGCGTTGGACTCTTGTGGCTGATGGAGCTGTTCTTTTTGCTCGCAGTATTGTGATGCACACTACGGTGGCGCATTGAGTTCGTGTGGGAGGTGTGCACTGGCGAGGCCCTGATAAATTTTCGTCGTGAAAAGAAATTACCTATTGAGACAGGCTTTTTTTGTGACCGCCGGGTGCCGGAAACTTTTGAACGTCCTGTCGTGATGAAAATAATCGCACACAGTACTGAAATCACCACAATGCAGATAAATTTGGCTGACATTGTAAATGCTCTAACGCAAATAACTGAAGTGAAAGTGTCCTTGCATCTAAAGCGTCACTCCCTTTGATTATTTCGGCGTGAAACAAAACTTTCCAACTGCTGCAGTGTGCAACCGTAAGAGCCGACGTTTAAAATTTGACTACGGCTGGAACTTGCTTGAGAAGACATAAATTAAAACAACAACTGGAAGTTGAGTTATATTCGACTGCTCGAGCTAGTCATCATTATGTCGGTTTCAGAGAGAATTTGGCTTTCATTTTTCTTCGGTAGTCGACTGAAGTCGAGGAGAGGGAAGAGTATTAAACGTAATACCCCGTGATATTAAAAAATCTAATGCCTTGTAGTGTGGAATATATGTATAAGTGCACTTTTGAAATTCAAAATATGCACTCTTTCGCTCACTCGATGTTTTGTGCGTCAAATTTAGTTCCCGGTAATTTTTTTATCGAACTTTAAACTTCAACGAAGAGCTTAGGTTAAAAAGTGTAGAAAAAATTATATTTATTGGTAATTTTTTATTATTCAAAGCTGATTTTTGGTAAAAAGATTGAGGAGGTACTACAGAAAAGTCGAAAAATAATTCAATATGGCTGCGGCTCCTTTAATGTATTGTTTTTGATCAAATATTCGTGCACAGTAAAAGTTCCAAGATGATCCGAGGACTTCAAACCAAATTTTGTTCAGTGATGATGCCCATTTCTGGCTCATTGGGTACCTGAACAAGACAAATTGCCGCATTTAGGATAAAGATCAACCTGAAGAGATTCAAGAGCTGCCATTTCATCAAGAAAAAATAACGGTTTGTTGGCCGGTGAAATCATCGGTCCATATTTCTTTAAAAATGATGACGGTGAGAACGTAACTGTCCATGCCGACCGTTATCGCGACACGATAAGCGACTATTTGATACCTGAAATTGATGCTCGTGATCTCGGCGATATTTGGTTTCAACAAGATGGCGCCACTTCCCAGATATCAATCAGATAGTTTTACAATTAGGTGACGGTCGATTGGCCCCAAAAAATCGTGTGTTATTGCACCGTTAGACTTTTTGCTGTGGGAATATATAAAGTCTATCCCGCTTCGATTCAGTCCTTAGGCACATCACGCGTGTGTTTCGTCAGTTACTGATCGAAATGCTCGAATGAGTAATCGAAAATTGAACTAAACGGATGGACCATCTGAGAGGTAGCCGCGGCCAACATTTGAAAGAGATAATTCAATAGTTCAAAAAATAAATGCCGAAGAATGTTCTTTCGAATGATAATGAACATTCCCCATTTGATTTGAAGTTTCTGTGTTTTTTCTTTAAAAAAGTAAAGAACCTCGAAACCGATCACCCTTTATTACTTTATTGAGTCTCCGAAATATCCTTTTTAGTGTTACAGATATCGTGGCAAACTTAAAATACCCTTCTCAGGTTGTAATAGTAATGAAGGCCCACAAAGTTCTGGTGCCATACTCCGGAAGAGTACATTTGGAGAAAGCTCCACCCACTTGTCTATGTTTCTGCTTAGAAAAATGTTTTTGTTTTGCAAAAAATCTTTGAAAATATTTTTATTTGTAAACAGGATCCACCGTGACTCAAAAACTACAATAAAATACTGGCTTAATGTTAAAAAATATCAATTTATTATTCCCTCAAGATTTGAAAAATATTGGCAATCAAATATTTATAAAGAGGAACTTAAATCTGACTATAGATTACAAGTATATATATTCTATTTGCTAAATTCAAAAACAAAATGTTTAAGCTAAGGCAGCTTTGGTGGTTGTTGCTACATCAACATTAATATCACCCGCGATCGGTGCCATGGAGGTGGTCGGTGGTGCAGGCGGCGCTGGAGGCGCCGGAAAGCAAATTGTTTTCTGTACTACAACAACAGTATCCGGTTTCGTTGGATCGGTTTCATTGAAGCTCCATGGCATACAGATAATGCCATTGGTGGGCGGCGTTTCAGGCGGTGGCGCTGTGGCTGTTGGAAGCTCGAATGTTGCATTGCCGGCTGTGGTAAGCGTCTGAGCGCTAACGATGGGAGGATTTTTAAATATGGGCTCAGCAGACGTAACACCACTTGGGATCAATGTATTATTGAGCGGTGCCAGCGATATTTCAGAGTCAGTAGGCCAATAGTGCGGCTGCTCTGTGGTGTGGGTTACAACGGTGGGATTCATATTGTTTACCAGAATAACTTTTGATGCTTCCGTCTGATTATTGGGCTGCGGTTGCGGTTGTTGTTCATAGTGGTGGTGGTGGTGATGATGACGGCGTGTCACACTTCGGCCCACAAGATAGCCCAAAGCAAAATCTGTTGAATCTATAGCAAATATGGGAAAATTTCCAAAATAAAAAAGTTATAGTATTTCGTCTGCTAATTACCATCATTGCTGGTGTGTCTTGGTGGCTGTGCATAGTACACGGCATTAACTGGAATGCTGGACGGTTGCGTAACGTAGACATGACCAGCTGGTAATTGGTGACCACCCCAGTTGTGGGATATATGAGGACTGGCAGCATGAGTGTTGTGATGCGAAACTCCCGAACCTAAGCCATACCAGTTGTGGGTATTATGCCGATCCTGTTTGCCTAAAGTGCTGTGACTGTTGTGATTAACGAGTGAATCTGTGTGCGTCGAACTTTTGTGGCTGTTGGAGCTGCTGTGGCTGTTGGAGCTGCTGTGGCTGCTGGAGCTGCTGTGGTCGCTGGAGCTGCTGTGGCTGCTCGGTTTTTTGTGATGTTTGCTACGGTGGCGCGATCGATGTTTTGCAAACTTCTCATCCATGCCTTCCGCTGCAAACATTGAATTCGTGTAGGAGGTGTGTACTGGTGAGCCGCTGATAATTTTCCGTCGTGAACCGCCATTACCTGAGGAAGCATGCTTTTTGTGCGAGCGTCTGTAGAAGGCGGAACCTAATGAACCGCCACGGCCGCGGCCACCACCGCGTGCCTCCGTGATGACAACAGTCGCACACAGCGTAAAAAGCGCTAGAAGGCAAATTAATTTGACTGACATTGTAAATGTTCTAATGCACACAACTGGAATTAAAGTGCGCTTGTGTCTAAAGCGTCTTTAGATTATTTCAGCGTCGGACTGCTGCGGTGTGCAACCGTTAGAGCCGACGTTTAGAATTTGACTACGGCCGGAACTTGCTTGAGTAGACTTGAAATTTAAATAGAGGCTGCTGGAAATTGAGCTACATTCGGCCGCTCGAGCTAGCCACTAAATTTTAGGGTTTGCTAATTTTGAAAAATATGTCAAAGTTAATAATCATCTAATTGAAAAGACATTAAAGTATCGAGTTGCGTAAAGAATTTAATGGAGTCAGCCGGAATGTTGGAAAAGTATACCAGCCCATCAATATGTATGTCGGTTTCAGCGCGGATGTGGCTTTCATTTTCTCTCGACAGTCGGCTCATCCCTCATAAAGCTAAAATGCTGATGTTTTATAATGCAGAGGATATAAGATTACTTGTAAAATAAAAAATATGTCTCCATTCGCTCACCCGCTTCTTTATGCATTAAATTTAGTTATCGCTAATTTTTCATCGAGTGTTAAACTTCGATTAAGAGCTTGGGTTCCAAAATGTAGAAAAAATTATAATTTTTGTTAAATTTACATTATTCGATTAAAAAGATAAGATATAAAGCTCGAAAATAATGCAATAGTCACATAAACTTTAAAACGCTGGTTGTAGAGATATAAAAGAGCTTCAGACTGCCCAGCAATTGAGTCTTCTGGATGCATCTTTTACAAAATCAGTATAATCGTACTTATTAGGAAGGTCCAAAAGAGTTGTATTAATATGGTAATGTTGCTATTATTTTTAAAATTTATTCCAAAATTTTTGATTAGAGGATGTAGTGTATGAAGAGATTGCTACATACAAGGTTTGTTCAAAAGATAGCTTGATTTTTACATTTCATGCCCTCTACAAAGTAATCAGCCCCAGATATATTACTCTTTTGATAGCGTTTTTCCAATCCTCAAAAGACTTAAAAAAGTAAGTTAAGCTGCTCTTTCGCTGCGGTTTTTTGCACCGCAATCTTAGCATAGGGTCGTCCTTTCATTTTCCTTTTCAGTTTTGGAAAAAAAGAAAAAATTCACAATGAGCCTGAGTGGCTGTGGTACCATTAATATGCTATATTTAGTTAAATATTAGAGCTCAAACAAGGATGCATGAGCAGGGGCATTATCATGGTGCAAAAGCCAATTTTTTTTTTATTGCGGATTTCTTCACGTAAATGCTCACGCTCAATATTAGGTAATATTCTTTATTGACCGTACGAACTTTTGGTAAGAACTCACGATGTACGATGTCTCCTACAATCAAAGACAATTTTTAACTAAACCATCATATTCGATATTTTTCGGTCTTGGCTCAAGCAGCAGCATCCATGGGAATGATTTTGGTTTTTTTCGACATCATAACCATAAACCCATGATTCGTTACCAGTTGTGATTCTCTGGAACAGATCCAGTTCGTCGCGAACATCTCCTGAGCAATGTCAATACGATGCTGTTTTTGGCCCAAAGTGAGCAATATTGGCACAATCCTTGCGGAGACTCGACACATACACAAATCACTGGTTAAAATTGAATGGAGCGAGTCAATTCCTTCTTCTCAATGATGATTTAATGACTGCCAAATACTATTTTCTTTTCGTCACTTCGCCCGGGCGACTTTTAATTGGTGGTGCTTTTTACATGGCAGGTCCCAAACCCAGCGCTCAACCCTGGAGACGGATGATCCTTATCACTTTAGTTCGCCTTCAAGCGGATGTTTTTCGGCTACCCAGAGGATACTTGTCGTGAGCTGCTTGAGCCATTCGTAAAATTATCATTTCTGGCCGCTCCCAAGTTAATAGCGCTCAGAGAACTTTCCTCACTCTGAAATGGCTCCACCTACTTCAAGTGTATCCTGGATGATAATTGCTGTTATCATAAAGTCACTTGTTGGATTTCCAATCGATCTTGATATTCCTTTAGATATGTTAAGTTGCGAATGTTCCTTCAGATCTTCGTAAAAACATGGGTTACTAAACTCTTTTTTTAACTGTACATGTTTCTCATAAATTTATAATTTATAATTTAGCGCAACATCACTTTTCATAAGTTTATATGCAAAGAAAAAACTATATAATAGAAACCACTCATATTGAAAGAAAATTTGAGTTTTGGTTAAGGAGTGTTTGTACATATATTGCTTATATATTGGTTATATCTGACAGCGTAAGTTCAAAATTTTATGCTATATATGATCTAGTGAATCGTAAGCAATAAAAAAACTCATCTTTAATTTTTTTGGTGATACGTTGTTTTGCATTTTAGGTGACGATATCCATCTTAAATTCATCAAATATCCAGCAACATGTCATCCACCTTACAAGCATCAGCTTAACTTTCCGAAGATGTTAAATTCAGTGAACATTTTTTCAAAAAAAAAAAATCAATCAAACAATCCACACCCTAATATAATTACGTACGAGAGAGTAGAAGACGAAATTTCTTTAGTATACGCAATTTTCTGATTATGAGTTCCATCTGTGAAATTTCACAGAGTTATATGAGAGTCAGGTCGTTGTGCAAGTAAATGCTATATACATACATATGAGTATAAAAAAATTATTGTATATAACTTAATAGCGCAATTTAGTGCTCAAACAGGCATTTGGAAGCTTAGTAAGCACTTATTGGTTTGAAAGATGCGGTGACCTGTGGGCTGCTACACACTATTCATCAAATCCAGTTTATTAAGTGTCGTTCTGAACCACCCAGCGTGCGAGAATGAATCATTAGATAATACGATAATTTAATTTGAGCTATAAAATAAATAACAAAATTGAATTTACGAGTATCTGCTCATGTTTCCACAAGCTTCCTTCCAGAGTACCTTACTGAATATACCATTTATAGGGTACAGCGCAAAGTTACATTATTATGTTATGTATTCATTGCCTTTTGATCTCAGAATTATTTGCGAATATTATCAACGTCATTTCACGTTCATAGGACAATTGCGTATTAATTATATTTTGCAATAACTCATCAAGCAGTGCCATTCAGGTTTACGCTTATCTTTTATTTACAAATTTTAATCACAATGCGCTTTAAATAAACAGGTTTTCGAAAATAAAAAAAGTATTGAAGGGCGGTCAATATTAAATAATCAGAATATTTGATTAATTCGGACGTACATATGTATGTGGAATAGGCAGCTATTCTCTGAATTTCTTTTGTGTAGCACCTTATATTATTTTCGTGTTGAATGAGTAAATGTTTGCTTTGAGGAATAGCGGTACTTAGTTTTAGTGTATACTTTTTGCAACTTTTGATTTCCGAGAATCGGCTATTAAACACAAGCAAATTTTTTTTTGTGCGTCAAAATTTGCTTTTAATATTTATCAGTTCCCAGATATGATGACTAATAGCTTCGCGATTTTTTTCAGCTTGTGCTGAGTCTTTTTTTAGAGATTACAGAGTGACTGGTGTGTGCTGATAACCAGTCCCCACTGACCTCAAACACCACAGAATTCTCTTGATCAGATAAAGCGACAAGCCGAATCGGTTCATTCCATGAAAATAACAGTCAGCTTGAACTTAAAGGCCACTAGAGGGAGTCAGTGCTCCAATAACATTGAAACGAAATGCATGATTATGCTGGTTCTTAATAATGTTCGGTTCAGTTTAATTTCGGCTGAAGTAAAGATTTCGCCTGGAAGATACTGCAGATTCACTTAAGAAACTTAAAGAGTCCCTTAAGCTCCAGCTTCGAGCAATAGATCCGCCGCCTACTCCATTAATTTTTTTGATTCTTCCGTGTAGATGTTCTATGTAAGTTTCGTTGGCGAGTCGCATTTCCTTGCGCCATCTATCCGCATCTAGCGTGATATCTAACCTTCTCTCACAAATAAAGCATGAGGGTTAGAGCGGGTCGAATTACAGGGAGACAAACACGGAAAAATCGCGTATGCGGGAAATATTTTACGGATCATTCTGAACAACTTTGTCTAAGAGATTATGAGTCCAAAACCGGTTTGGAGTCAGCGAGTTTTAGGCGAAGTTTTTTTCAGTCATTATAAAAATTTGTTCGTCAGTTTTTGAGGTAAAATTGGGTTGAGTCGGATTAGTACCTCGGGCAAACTATGCAATTTGTAACTAAATACCGTTTTGAAGGCCTTTTTTTATAGGGATATAAGCATTAGACTCTGTCAACTTTAGAGTTATGTGTGGAAAACATGTTTTGTGGACATTTGGCGATATAAGAAAGCTATTGAATACCAGCTGTGGATAACAGAGGCCACGGCAAGTTCACATCACATTAGAAAAAATTCGAAAGAAATTTACATCTTTCTATCCTGAAACAACAGCTCTTATCTAAGCTGTCTGCTCTCAAACTTACAAATTTCATTAATACCTTCAAGAAAGCCACATGTGACTTTATGTCGAAGATCGTGGTATACACTGGTATATTCAACTAAATAATACCCGTGGCTGTTGCAATGTAGTTTTTAATACCGAAAATATTTTTACACCATTGTACTGTGTTTTCGGAAGAGGAAAGTGGAGAAATTTCAATCTAATTCAAAGGAAAGAAAAATAGAAGAGATGGAAATCAAAGTGTAATACTCACAAAAAAATGCTTAGCGCCCACCAACTGCTCACAGCATTGCCAGAATGCGCTCGGTGTGAACACGAAAAAACGCTTAGCCATATTTCTGGCAATCCCCGAGCGCTCTTACCATGCACGGAACGCCGCAAACCGCTTGACGACCTTGTCCGGCAATTTAATGCAATGCTTCACTTCCTGCACAAGTGTTGACAAATTGCTGTTGTCAGATTTATGGCCAATTATGAGCGTGTTATATTTCACAGCCACCTTAATGGCAACACAAATGAAATGAATGAGCAAAAGTGGAGCCTGTCGCGCGGATTCAAGGCGTTGCTGCAAGCCGCTGGACGCCAATGACCAACGGCGCACATACAAACACGTTTATGTAATATGGCATTTCAACCATTTTTTTGTTGGTGCTTGAGCATGCCGCACGCGTAGGCGTTAAGCTTGTAAGCAAAGTTTGTGGAAGAGATCGAATATTTCATTGGCCATATTCATCCATTACGGTAATTTCTTGACGGTTGCGGGTTACGAAGGGGGAATGTAATGCCGATGTTGGGTTTAAGAAAGAGGTGGGTGTGATTGAGGTGTTCTGTTGAGCAACAAAGACTTTCAGTTGGTGTGTATGTACTCTGTGTAAAAGCTTCACTGATCTGGTATAGCCTCTTATAATAAATAATTCTTTGACTTGAACAGTGGAGTGTGTTCATTATAAAGCTGACTAAAATCTAGTAAATGACCTGCTTTTCAAATCGTACTAGGAAATCTTAATGTAACCGTAAAAATATATTTGCTTTTGTCTTAACCGAACAAGAAGTTTCTGCCGCAAGGTTTGTCGCCTAAATGTAGGCAACTCCGCTCATACCGATTTTTGCTATCTCCGCGCCCTCTCATCAGACTTCCATTCTGCTCTTTTCCTCATACGTAACCTACTTATTTCCACCTCGACAGCTTTAAGAAGAGTATTTTGAATAACTGCATCACTTGCAACATAATTTTATGCACCAACTTCAGATTGTTACCATTAATTACGGTGTATATTATTTTATTCAGAAATCATGAACTTTGTAATAATGACCATGACCATTTCATACAAATTATTTCTACAACAACAATTGAGATAAGACCTTTTACATGAACACAAAAGGGAGCTTGTGGAGAAGACAGCGAAGAGAACGCAAGAATGATACGAAATCGGAAAGAGCTAAATAAAGGGTGCTTGAAAAGGAAAAATTAAGGCTCCTTCCGGAAAAGCTGTCATGTAGTCGAAATACATATATGTATATATTAATTTAATTTCTCTTGGTGTGCCAATTGAAGATTCCAAGTTTAGCCAGGTCCTTCTATACCTCCAACGGAATGGAGGTCTTCCTCACCGTCTGCTTCCCCCGGCGGGTATTGCGTTGAGTATTCTCAGAGCTGTACTATTTTCATCCATTCGAACGATATGACTTAGCCAGCGTGGCCGCTGTCTCTTATTGTCGTCCATGCCTCTGCACCATATAGCAGGACGGAGATTATGAGTGACTTGTAGAATTTGGTTTTTGTTCGCCGTAAAATACTCTACTTCTCAATTGCCTTCTCAGTCCGAAGTAGCAACTGTTTGCAAGAGTTTTCTGGTATTAGTTCTGTTTGTTTGAAGACAGGAGATATTTCGACTTGCATTCGTTCACTACAAACCCATTTCCTCCTCTTCTTTCTGCAACGTAGATAAAGCAGAACTAAAGGCGCGGATGTTGAGGCCAATGATATCGAAGTCACCTTCTCTTTACAGCTCTGCAGCTCGAATCATTTTCTCCAGCAGCAGATTGAAGAAGTCACACGATATGGAGTCACCTTATCCTTCCCGATCTTGACGGAGCTTTTGGTATTTCTCGACGTCAGTTTACACAGCCTTACTAGTTTTGAGGAGATTCCAAATGTGGATCCTTTTCGTGTTGGATCGACGAAGAGGTGGTGTGTGTCGGGTCTTTCGCAAGTTTGGCGCATGGTGAACATCTGGTCAGTTGTGGATTTTCCAGGCCTGAAGCCACACTCATAAGGTTCAATCTGTTTGTTGACGGTGGGCTATAATCTTTCACACAGTATGTTTGATATAACCTTAAACGCGATGTTGAGGAGGCTTATTCCACGGTAGTTGTCGCAGATTATGAGGTTTCCCGTTTCGTGGATTGGGCAGGGCACACTTAAATTCCAAACGTCGGGCACGCAAGAATTCAATTACGTTACTTTAATATTTTCAAGTATTCGCTCCTTTTTTCTTAAAGACCGGATTTGGCGATTAAAACTCGTAGGCACACACTCTTCGATAAAAATACTACAATCGGATGGCTGGCGAAACGTTTATGTCACGGGTGATCGTATAGGGACCCATCCCGGTTTGACGAAAGTTTTTTAGTCGGTTTGGTGGTGAATAGAAACGATGGTTGAAGTGTTGCTGTATAGTGTGGATGGTTAGTGTTATGGCGGGTTATGTTTGTGTTAGGTGAGTGATGTGGTATGTTGCGTTATGTTGTATGGTGTTGCGTCTTGTGATACTGTATTTTGTGTGCGATTAATGCTGCGATGAGGGATTTGTGCTGAAGTGCGAAATGTCACGAGGTCAAAAGTCGCTTGAACAAATATAAATAACATGGGATTTCTTGAAATTGGTAGTGTTTAGAAATTCACCATTTGGCCGATTCATTGACTTCTATATTTCCGAATGGTTAGATAAGGGAATTGGGTAAAGTATGTAGTTGTATATATAAAACTTTCTAATAAATTTACATTATTTCAAAATATTTATACTGAAATTTTCTTTCAACCCTTTGAAAAGGTATAATTTCCTGATTTTTATTCGAAAATTTATTAAGTTGTTAACTTACCGTATTGAATTTTCATTTTTTTTTTAAATAATTATGTGTGAAGAACTTTAGACACTTGAGAATGTTTAAAATTACATAAAATTTACAGTCACTTGGAAACACCCTGTATTTTTAACTTATGCACGCAATGTGTAAATATAGTATATAAGCATTTATTCGAGAAATAATCGAAGATTATTTGGGATTATTTTTGTACGCCTTCAGTGCAAATTATCTGCTGCCACGCAGTTGTGCATTACTTGTCGCTTTAATATTTGCGATTCCGGTAAATCGAAATGGAAAACGTAAAATGGTTAAGAGTAATTATCTTTAGTAAGCTGGCAAAAGTTTTACTTCATTGTAAAAGTACGAGGGTTGTCTTTTGTATTTCAGGATTAGAGAAAAAAACTAATTATTATTATTCACGAATCTCGTCTTGGAGTGATCTAAGATCTACGACCTTGACTATATTCACCTTACCAGCTATAAACACAGTTGAACGATACACTGTTACTAAGTTCATTCACTTCGAAAGCTGTACAAATTGTTTTTCTTTTGTTAACATAGATGAATATTTTAAGTTACTGTAAAAATTAATTATATATTTGAAGACTTTCACATCCTTTAGTATCAATTATAGATTATTGAAGAGGTCTAGTAATACAGAAAGCCATATGACAAGCTAAATCAATTAAACCATGATCGTCTGTCTCTATATACTCATTTGTAGGAACCGCCGTTATTGGACCACTATAGCATAAACTGTACGATAAAAATGAAGTTGTTGTAAGGAAGCTGTTTTATTTTTGAAGTTAACATTTTTCCCTGTTTTTAAAATAAATATTTTTAATAAAAAAATTCCCATTATATTCAAAAATACTTAAGAGTTTTGAATAATTATTAAATGTAATCCCTTTGAGAGTCATGCATTTTGCATAAAAAGTAATTATTACCCATTAAGCGTGATCAATGTGTTTAAAGATAACAGATTCGCAAACTAACCAGGCCATTTGAATGCTAATTGCGACTGTGAGCCGCCATTAATCGAACATCCTTGAACTTCGGCAGCAAATAATGTTGCTATGTTTCAATTGTGGCCATTGAAGTGAGAATAGTTGTTGTTAGATGGTGGCTCAGGCGCTATGAATGTAAATATAAATGCGGGTTGTTAAGATTGTCATTAAGATAACGGAGCACAAAGCATAGTTACAGTTATGGAACTTACACGTCAACAAAAAGAGGAAGAACACAAAAATAAAATTGCCTGCTTTATGCATAATGGTGAGTATTTATAGGCGCGTCCATAAACATAGGCACGTCTAAGCAGGCATTAATTTACCATACTTGTACAAATACCCTTGGATTAGAAGAACAAGGACAAGTGAAAACGTGCACCCGAATGGCTAAAATATTTAAAAACTTTCTTTTGCTGATTTGAGATAGTGGAGAATACGTTCGCATTAAAAAATATATGCGAGTGCATTTGCTCGCAAATTAGTTTGACCAGCGTTTGTTATGCTCGTGCCCTTTTTGCGTTTTATGCTTTGGGTTGCTCGAAGGCAAATTGAACGAGTGACGCGTCATTTGGCGGAATGCGAGTTTTCTTTGTTTCTTTTTCCTTGCTGTTGAGAGGGAAAATTGCCAATACCCTGTGAGACGATGGAGCTAAATTGGAAGTGGTGAGTATAACTCACGGTTTGTTATGGTAGAAGAAATTTCAAGGTTGGTTTTGAATGAACACACTGCCTGGAAAGCAGGAGAAAGGTTTTTTGCACCAAACAGCTCATATCCACCACACTTTCGAATTTTCCCACGAATTACTTTAAGTATCGTTAAAAAGAGTCTAACTCACTGTCATTTAAATAAAGTAGAATGAAATAAAGTTATGTAAATTCATCACGAAATAAATATATCATATCGAAAAGTTTTGAATATCGCTTAAAAGTGCAAAACTCGCTGTAACTGAAAGAAAGCTGAATGTCAATGGTATGTTTTGATTAGAGAGTGCTGCCTGAAAATCTATAGAATGGTTTTCTACCGATTGATGCTTCATCACACTTACAAATTTCACCACGAACTCCTTTGCGTATCGCGTAAAGCAGCTTAACTTACTGTTATTCAAATAAAGTAGAATAAATATAAATTTATGTAAATTCCCCGCGAGGGGAATATCGAAGAATTTTGAATATCGCTTAAAAGACTGAAATTCGCTGCCATGAAAATCTGGAAAATTACTTTGTTCCGATCAACTAATTTCACCACTCTTTAAAATTTTACCAGGCACTAGGATTAAAATAAAACTAAACTTATGCAAATTCACCACGAAATAAGTGTTATAAATCGAAATATTTAGAATATCGCTTAAAAGACCAGAACTTACTCGCTTTTCAAACGATCACGTCAATTCACCACACTTCCAAATTTCACCACGAATTACTGATCATAAAATTAAGCAGAATAAAAATAAGCTTATACAAATTCACCATGGAATAAGAATTTCACCACGAAATAATTTTTTCACCACGAAGTATGTATTTAACTAGAAAATATTTGGAATCTCATAAGTGAACTCACTCATTTTTGACCTTTACTAATTCGAAAATGGTGACATTTTGTGCACAAATATATATTCATCATCATCTGCAAAGCAATGACGCTTGGTCATGTTTGTCTCCAAATTACACTTGTTGTTTTGTGTTTGGTTAGGGTTTTGTGATTTTTTTCTCAGCTTATTAATGAGCTGCAGGGCATATTTGCATTATGTCCACAGATTTTAGGCTACATGGGAATTTTCCTTTTTAAATATTTTGTTTTTCTGTCTTCTTTGTTTTCGCAAAATGTGCTTCTGACTTAGGGCAATACAAACAGCACATATTTACGAGACACGAGACCAGCTGATGATGGCCAAGGGTGAGTCAGTTTTCCATTTTTTTTTTGCTGTTGGATGAAGGAACAAACACATTACAAAAGTAACGGTATTACAGTTACTCTGTGGTATAATTTATTTTTGAGCGGATAAGCAACATTTATTTTTCACTGCACACTTTTTTCAGTTTTTCGTGTTTATTTCGTGGTGTTTATTGTCCCTTTTTTATTGTCGCTTACATTTTCCTTTTTTGCTTTAATTCGCATTTTTTAGCGAAAAATTAATTCAAAGTTAGTTGCGTACTTTCTCGCAAATGCGCAGACAATCAAAGCGCCTGACATTGTAGGCAATGCAAGTTATTGAGCCGAGCCCAACAACACAAAGCAAAAAGAACAATGAACTGACGCACACAGCCTTATATATATAAGTATATGTATAAGTATACATATTTCTAACGAAAAACGCCCGCGGTTGTGTGTCGGGAATGTCGGTTGTGACGCGAAAGGTCGCCTCGACTGGCACGTCTCTGAGAGATATACCAGATTTTCGAGGGCAAATACGGTTGACAGTGTGTTGGCGGCAAGGATTTTGGTCCCTCGTGTATACATGCGTATGTATTTGGGGCCAACTTAATTACTGTTTGCGAATTAGATGCGCGACAAATTGAGTACATGTTTTTACAGGGTTTCGCTTCTTTAATTGTAATATATTTAGTTTGCATACAAAGCAGCCGGAAAGGGTCGTGTAACTGATTATTTCTAAGTATCTCTTTGTTACTTTTGTGCTGGTTCGCTTTAAAGTTTGAGGAATGCGTGCAAATCTCTTTGAAGAGAAATTTGGCTCTTGGAAGTTTTTTGATCAATTTTTTTCTTTTTCTGCTAAAATTTATTAAATTCGAGTTGAAAGAGAGAAGTTAAAGCAAGATGGTTAGTAATATCAAGATATGTTATGATGTTTCGGTTAATAATATATGCAAAATTTTCTGGAGATAACTTGTCAAATAGAAATGTTTTCAATAAAAGTATTCGATTCCTATTGTTCAGTTTGTATGGCAGCTGTATGATATATTAGTCCGATCTGAACAGTTCTTGTGGAGATTGTAGAGATGCTTTAGATTTTTGCCCACGCCAAATTTTGCGAATATATCTTATCTAATAAAAAAGTTTTTCATACAAGGACTTCAGTTTTATCGTTCAGTTTCTATGGCACCTATATGCTATAGCAGTCTGATATCAGCAATTTCAAAAAATGAGTAGCTTTTTGACGAGGAAAGGACGGGTGCAGAATTTTTAATCGACAACTGAGAAACTGAGGGCTTGATTGGCGTATATTCAGACGGATATGGCTAAATCGGCTCACGTTGTTATGCGGATCATTTATATATTTGCTTTATTCATAAGATCTCCGACATTTCTTCTTAGGTGTTGTAAACATCACAAGAAACTTAATATTTCCTTAGCTACTGACAATTGCACAAACTTTCCGATATAAAAGAAAAAGGCCATAAGCCAGTCGAGCTTCTACTCCTCGTCGAAGGTCACTCGCGGTGCGAGTTAGAGCGGGCGGGAGGACAATTCTTAGAGATTGTAAATATTTGGGGCTTAGGTGTGGAGTTGGATATATCAAATAACTAAGGGAGAGATATCTAGGGAGCAGAAGGCTTATAGATGATAAAGTCAGGTGGGTGGCAATAACGTTGGGACAATAGCTCTAACGGTCGAGTGACTTATGAGTACATTCCGGACGTTGGGTTTTTTGAGGATAATCCAGACTTCAGATTTTGGCTGAGTTTAAGTTTTCTGTTTACGGAGCATGGGCCTCTGAATGTATCAGAGGCACCTATCTGATAGGTCGGGTTGTTTTTGTGGTGCGGGTTTAGAGGACTGGGTGCATCTAATTGCAGAATGCCCTGTGTACTCAGAAATAAGGGATCTGGGTGGAATGGGAATTGCTGGACTGATGGACGTTTAGATCTTAGCGGTGTGATCTTCAGTAGTCGGAATGCCAAACAGTTAAGATCGTTTGCACGTGAATTGTTTAGGTGGCCAAGGCGTTTAATTGAGAATGGGGTGGGGTTCTGGTGAGAATGGTGTGTGCGTATGGGTCCAACCCCTGGTCACCAGTCCATAGCAGTATGGAAGCTGGTAGTAGTTTCGGCTACGAGGTCTGACCGGAGACTTAATTCTGGTACCACGAGGAACAGAAGACCCTGTGGAAATGCATTGCAACCGGGTGGCAGACCCAAAGTACTGCAGACTTTCAGATAGGCTTCGAACGCTACCAAGGTTGTACCATATAAAATTTTGAAAATCGCCCTTGATAGGCCATACACTAAAGAAGGCTTCAAAAAGTATTATGAGGAGGTCGCTTGGTTGGAATTCTCAAAGAAGAAGACGTCGAAAACACCAGACAACACCATAGATGTAAATCTTGTATGAGATAAGGGAACCTTGTTGAAGAACTATAATCTAGAAAGCAGTAATAAAGAAAAAATATTCTTATCTATTACGGTTGAGCCCACTGGTAGACCCAAAATCTCTTTCTGGGGAGGGGGGGGGATGGATTCCCTACCAACATATTTATGATATTGACTCTACTTCTTAAAATCTTTCGATTTTTAATTAAAATTTCCGATATCTCTGCGTGGTTCCGCCACTGATATAGCCAATCGGTATTCCCATGGCATTCATATTAGTAAGTCCCATATGGCGACTGGGCTATAATTCATCAATTTTAATTGCCAGCATCCAACCAAATATTTAATCAATCATCAGTTCATCAACGAATTTTTGAATTTGGCTCACGGTACTTTTACATTTCGTGTTTGTTAAGAAGCGCCATTGAAACGGCCACAAAGATACATAACAGTATTTTGTTTGCATCACTGCACATATTAAATTCGTATTTGCATGCACTCGTTTTCGTATTTCGTATTTGATATCCGTTAATATTTCATATGCAGTCGGGCAGCTGGTCAAAGAGTGCTTTCGCAGTGCCATGAAAACACGCCGAGAACTGCAGCTGACACGCTTTGACACATCCTTTAAAATAGCGCATTAAAGCTACGTTTTCGGTTGACTGCACCGGACGTTTGCGCACACACCAACATACATTCAGAGATGTACACACACATATCTACTGGCGCTGGTGTAAATATAGATCGAACAAATAGCAAACAAACAATTAAAAATACACACACAGACACACGTACATTTCTTTTGCGATGCAAACATTTATATTCACGACTGTGATTACTCACTACCCTTTTGCCTTCGCCTTGTTCTGCCTGCCTGTGCGCGCTGCGAAGATGTCTTCCGCTTCACCTTCACTCATACACACACATACATGTTTACATAAATGTGCTTGCTGCCCTCTTCCCCACCGATCTTCAGTTATGTTCGTATTTGCCCAGCCACCTCACCGCTCGCGGTCGCTTTCGGTGCCGAGTGTGGCGCGTCGTCGCTAGTGCTGCGTCGCGACTCGGCTGCCGTGCTCGTATGGCACTTATTTTTATGCAATTTCATTTTAATTGATATTTGCACAAAAATCAATGAGAAACAGTCGAACACAAATGAATTCATGTTTGCTTTTAATTTGTTGGCGCCAGCGGCGTATTGGCCACTCGGGGTTATTTGATTTAAATGAAAGCGCGAAATGAGTGTCATTTAAAAACGGAGATTCTGTAGATTTTCTGTAAGGGCATGTAAATGAGAGTTCGCTTCGGCTACTTAAAAATAATATGCGTTGCAACTATCTGACAGCGGTGGCAGGGGCATGTAAGTTTTACATATTTTTGCTCTGCTATAATGCAAATAAAAATATTACTTGGAGAAAATATTAATTAAAAGTATTTATTTGCATTATTTAATGAATATTACGATTCGTACATATAATAGAAATTTGGGTTGTTCAGGGTACTTCTGTATGGGTACCTACTTAAGCCTTTTTGCCTAGCTTTCAGGCTGGGATCGTACTTTTTATTTTATTGAAATATGGTTCTATTAGCAGACAAGTTGGGTAGATTGGATGTCAAATCGAGTTCCCAAATCTCCATAACTTTTTTTTTAAATTAAAATCACTGCTTACTACCAAGGCTGCTTTTTATTTAGACATGTGGCTATCAATAAGAAATAATGATAATAATGAATGATCCAAGTAGAAGTACTTTTTCAATAGCATTTTTTTGACAGATCACGCTGGAGTCGCGACATCGCTTCCTTCTATGGGCTCCTGAAAAGTTCCAAGAGGATCCAACGTTTTCGAGCCAAATTTTGTTCAGCAATGAAGCCCTTTTTGGCTCAATGGGTATGTAAACAAACAAAATTGCTGCTTTTAAAACGAAGAGCAACTTGAAGAGATTTAAGTGCTGCCATTTCATCCAGAAAAAATAACGGATGGTGTTGTTTGTGGGCCGGTGGAATCATCGGTCCATATTTCTTTTAAAATGACGCCGGTGAGAATGTAACCGCCAATGGCGACCGTTATCGCACCATGATAACCGACTACTTAAAGCAAGAAAATGAAACTTGTGATCTCGACGACATTTGGATTCAACAAGACGGCGCCATTTCCCGCACATCGCGACAATAAATGGATTTATTGGGAGAACACTTCGGTGAGCAGGTAATTTCACGATTTGGGCTAGTCGATTGGCCACTAAGATCGTGGGATATTACAAAATTAGACTTTTTCCTGTGGGAATATAAAAAGTCTTAAGTCTATGCGACCAATCCCGCTTCGATTCAGACCTTGGTGTTAAACATCACGTACATATGTCATTCGCCAGTTACCAGTCAAAATGCTCGAGCTAGTAATCGAAAATTAGACCTTTGGATATACCATCTGAGATGTAGCCGCGGCCATCATTTTAAAGATAAACCTTCAAAAAATAAATGTGAAAAAATGTGTGTTTAAATGACTATAAATATCCTTATTAAAATTAAAGTTTATTTGTTCTTTGTTCTAAAATAAATTGGTTGTTTCCTTAGCTGCATGGCATGTAGCGTCATCTTGTTGAAACCAAAGTTTGTCCACATCAGCATTCTGCAAATTCAGGCACGAAAAACTATTTAATATCAAACATGGCTCTATAATGTTCCCCATTGTCTGTAACATTAAGGCCTGTTACACGAATCGGATTTTGTAAGCCCGCAAACGAAGATATACAAGTAGTAGATAGGCATGATTCCAATTGTAGCGCTCGATAGACTCTAATTTTCTTTGATACTTTCCTCCGCAGCAGTATTGTATCTTTAGTGTGTACTATATGACGTCTATGAGTATGAATCAGGTAAGATCTGGCCAAAATACCAACTCTACAAACACTGTTGCCTCCTTGAAAACTACACTTAAAAACACCAGCTACCGATTTGTTCCTCCTTTTCGATTTAAATGCACCTCTTTTTAGTCCAGATGCTGTATATATTACGTATTCAAATAGTTTTAGATAGTTATAAAGTGGATATAGCTGAAAGCTAAAGAAAATAATATAATATTGTGCCCTCAACATATTATTAAACGTTCAATGAAATGACAAATATCACAGGAAAATGGTTCCAGTCTCGACTAAATTGTTTGCAATGATAAACGGTAAGTTTTCATTTCAGATTCTAGGTAAAGTTTTGCACGAAAGTGAAATTTGTTTGCATAAAATACTTTCACAAATATTATTATTGTATTATTTTTATCTATGTATATAATTTTTTACTATAGGTATACTGATAGCTGTCAAACTAGCTGTAGAAGTAAGGGATGTTTTTGACAGTTATATATTTTGAGTGCTAATAATTCGAAAAAAAGTTTCCAGGTTTCCTCGTATAAGGTTAGATTAGGATAGCGCAGTAAGCTTATAAGTCACACAAAGACCAGTTTTGGTCCTTAGCGATCCCAGCTAAAGTGTCGTAATGTAGTTCATGGGAAGTAGACGTCTTTCAAGATGCCAGTGCTTGACTTGAACTTTATGAGGTTCCGCGGCCTCGCTAACGACAGCTCTTACAGTGCTTATAGTGTTTAATACCGTGGAACCACACAAGTGTTTGAAGCGTTGCCTTGCTAGTGCAGGACAAGTGCACGAGAGATGTTTCATCGTTTCTATGGTACTGATCATTGAGTGTTCCAATCATGTTTCTAAAGCCGCTTTTACTAAGAGTGAGCAGCGAGTTTGTGCAATTTTGATCTACCCAATTGCACATGAACTTTACAGTTTTTCATCCTGATAGATCGTCCATCAAATAGAACCAAATTTTAAATTAAAAATTTTGCCAAAAAACACCTTATAACGAATTTTATCAAGAAACAGATGTATTTGTCGATAACTTATAATAGACTACTTGTTGCGAGAGTAAATCACTGATTTATTAGTTCACTCTTACTAAAACTAAGGACGGATTACTAAGGAGTGTTGAAAAATTGTTCAAACAAATATAGGAAATTTCATTAGCTTTATTATTCGTAAAAAAAAACACACTAAACATATCCTTAAAAGCAAGCACACTCCTCAAAAAATGCAACTCCCACATTAAATCAACGAGCTTCCATGCCATGTTCGAAAGCTATAATTTAAGGACTTTTTATCAGCGCACCCTGTCAATAATTTCTTTTCAATACATAATTCTGCGAAATACAAAATACTTTGCCTTTACAAATTACAACCAATAACGGCACTTATTAATGTGCAACACACCTTTTCAGCATACGTGCTTTTTAATAATCACACCTTTGAGTTGAACTCCTTCAGACATCCTTAAAGCTGAAGTCAATATCCATCATTGTGGCCCTTTGTGGCATGCAACTTAATTAACGCACTTGGGTTGGGCGATTTTTTTTGCGTTCTTCATAACTTGCTTATTAAGTAGTTCGTTGGCAGTCAGTGTGGCCAGTCTAGCAATCACCACGACGCGGCTGCGGTCAGCCATTAAACCCATACACACACATGCAGACAGTGCTGTGCGGCAACACCCCCGTTGCCATTTTGTAATTCTTCGACATGATTAATTAAAAATCACAACACGCAAAGCTCAAAAGTATATTTTGTTGTAGTTGTTTTGTATTCTTTTTAGTCAACTTTTGAGCAATCAGTTTACAAGCTTTCAGCTTCTGGAGTGTCTATAGAGAAGGCGTTATGCGGCAAGTATGCGTTGGTCGTTGACAGGAGGTT
The DNA here is from genome assembly GCF_024586455.1 of Bactrocera neohumeralis. Lineage (NCBI taxonomy): Eukaryota > Metazoa > Arthropoda > Insecta > Diptera > Tephritidae > Bactrocera > Bactrocera neohumeralis. Next base: position 15,128,755 of record NC_065920.1, read on the forward strand.
GCATGTGTTATTAATTTAATGTTTTGTGCTGTGAGTGTTGTAATCGCTCGTACTTTAATGGCTGAGTAATAAAAGCTTATTCCGCTCCCTGCAGCTTTAACACTTTTTCTTTCACAGCAACTCTTTTGTATGAGTTTGTATGTATGTTTGTGCATATTTATGCATGAGAGATGATTTTTTCTTTGGAATATATTGGATTATCGCGTGACGCTTAATGCTTGGCGTCTGATTATTAATACATTTCTTATTAAAAACTATTAAAAAAGAGGTGTGTAAAACACGCTTTTAGGACTTTTTTGACAAGATCTAATAGCTTTGTATGGCTTATAGCCTCCATGTATTTGTTATATATACAGAAATATATATTTTTTGTTTGAGTAATAAATAACATTGTGTGTTTTTTTGTTGCTGACATTTTATGCTTTCAAAGAAAGGTGTGTTGTGCTGATTAGAAATGTTTCTCGTGAACTTTTTATTAATTTATTTGAACCATAAAATATAAACGACGCATTCTCATACAAGAAATATATCAAAAGAGCCATTTGTCATGCAAAATTCTGATACATCTTGTTTAAGTGTATATTCCATTATTTATGATTAATCCTTACAAATATTAATTTTCTTAAGATATATTATAGTGCGATTCGATATCGCCAGCACTAGTAGAGGAACCTCTGCCAAGTTAATGAGAGGCACGGGGTTCCCAGTGAATGTTAAGGGCGCTACTAGTAAGATAATGATGGCAGCTAGAAAGCTGAAATCAGATCGTCTTGACATTCAAGATTATGGAACACTATATCGACCAGCAGGCAGAAGAGGAACCAAAGAGCATGCTAGCACACTTGAGTCGACCAAATGGGTGCAAAAGGCACGGGCAATGAAAAATGAAGACAAACGATCTCCACTTTTCGATGGAGCGGTAGACGTCACAAGTGGAGGAGTCCTTCTTAGGCAAGCAGCCACAGGTCGGTGCGACACTAATGTTTAGAAAAGTAGCTAAACTTGCTAGTTAGTAATTGGCGTGTACAACTGCAGCACAGGAGATAGAGCCATCTCTCGGGGGGTATAGAAGCGGGAAGCGGCTGCTCTTTCTATGAAAGCGGTCAGGAAAAGTCCGGGGCCACCGCCTAGATGTGAGAGTGCCTGGTGCCACCACGGTATGTACAAATGAATAAGTTTTGCAGACGAACGGTCAGGATCTCTTTATAAAAAGCTACGTTGAGGGAAGCATATAAGAAAGCAAGGGTCAAGGCTCCCGATGCGGCCTCGACTTCGTATCCGGGTTCCAGGTCATCCCTCCACTCCAAAATAAATGGAGTCACTCGCTCTTCTCTGTTTCGCAAAAGGGGCATTCGTTAGTCTTCGAAAGGGTGGTTCTAAGGATACTGCCGGTGGCAGCCAGGGTGGAAAACCCGCTGGCTTCTTGGTATAGACCATAGACTTGACATAGCCACACACGAAATAGTCGAATAGGCTGGACCATTTCGTGAGATAACACGTTCACCAAACTTGGCTTTCAATAAATCGATTGTGGCATTCGCAAGTTGGCTTGTGGCAGCGTAATGTTGGAACCACGTATTATTCAAGTCCATATCATCCAAATCGGGTCAAAAATATTCAGTTATCATTGAGCAGTAGCGATTCCCATGCACTGAAACGTGCCAGTCTTGATTATCACGAAAGAATTATGGCCCAATGAAGCCGCCGGCCCATAAACTGCACCAAACAGTAATTTTTTCAGAAGAAGAAGAATGGTGACTTATGGAGTACATGTGGATTGCTGTCTGACCAATAACTCATACTTTGCTTGGTGAGAAAGCCATTCAGCCAGAAATAGGCCTCATCGCTGAAGATGATTTTTCGATGAAAATCCATACCTGTTTTGATGAACATTCATGCTTTTACGGTATCTCTAGAAGAATAATTTTTTAAATATTATCAAATAGAAAGAATAGAAATACATTAAATAAATTCTTTCACTTTCCAAAAAACCTGCTATTTACAAGCGCATTTCGCCTTCATTTCGCGGCTTGTGCCACAACACATGGGTTTCGAGGCGAACCCCGAAATAATTTCGTATCAAAACCACGCGCAATCACGCACGACCACGTCAACGGTTATGTCATTAGCCAAGCGCATATTTTACATTTGCAATTTAAAATTTAGTGCCACCAATAATCATAGATGCATGAGCATAAAATGGCTTGATTATTTTCAAATATATAATTTATCTAAATAAATATTTAAATAAGTCTCATTTCCGCCCACATCCCGCACGGCAATCGCATTAAGACCCATTGATTTGTCAAACGCTAGCAATTTTGTTAATGAATTTCCATAAATAATTGTAAGTGAACTCATTTGAATGTTGAAAAGTTGATTTTATTGTTGCCACACTCAGGCACACGCACGCGAATAAACGCAGGTATGCATATGCGTTCCACATGCTAGTCGCGTGTGCGTCGTCAAACAGGAGGTTGGCAGTGCGCGGCTTGTGGTTTGGCGTGCGTCTGTGAATCTGTGTGTGTTTTGCGCGTCCGTGATCCATGTCACGTCAGCTCCTGCATCTACACATGATGTTTAAGCTTTTAATCTAAGTATAACTCAGTGCTCTGCTAGAAATAACAAGCTGAGAGACTCCGGTTTCGTGCGACTCTTTAGATACGCAGCAAATTGTTATCACTGCCATTCGCAACGCAATTTGACGCCCCATCCTCCATTTTGCGCGTCATAGAATGTCTGACGTCTGTGCGCTCCAAGAAGTCACTGTACGAGTGTAATTTGGTTCTTAACTCATATTGCTCATACTTTAACACTACATGAAGACGCGGAGTGCATGGCAAGCGGCGAGCTCACAGGCTGAGGCGGCAGCGCAGGCGGAGCTAATAGATTGAAATCTCAACACACGCGACGTGACATATATTCGAAGTCTGTGTGTGTGTGTGTGGGCATGTCTGCTTTCCATTAAGTCAAATGTGTTTTCTGACGCATATGTTTGTAGGTGTGTGTGTCCCTTGTTTCGCCGCCGCGTTATGCACGATATTTTTACATATGCAGCGAACGCTTCCAATTATTGGGATGGCACTGCGGTGCGTGCATGACACGCAGCTATGTGGACCTTGCCACCTGACAAATGACATAATTGAAAAGTACAGCAGCACGCAACATCAACGGCGGCAAATGTCTGAGGCATGTCGCTGCTCCGTTGAATATGGTAGTTGCTCCATCAAAAGCAATCTCATGTTCGTAATGTTATCCTTTATCCTTGTTTATTTCTTAACATCAAGTAGCAGTCTATTTCGTGGCTTCGTAGTTGGGAACTGGCAAATTATTTCGGCATGTGTGTTTGTAATTATGTCTTTCTATTAAATTCTAAATATATATATCACGTCTTTTTGGTATTCGTTCGTATAGATGTGGATCAAAAAGATCGTTTGATATCAACAAACATCAAGAACCTACCACATATGTATGGAGATGGATAATACTAATTGCAGCTCATTCTTTGGATTCGTACAAAGTGCGGAAACCGAAATGCTTCAGCCATAGTCTGGTGATCTAGGTGTTTCCACCTCATCTTCTTCGTTACAACTCAGACAAGTTGAGTGCTCCAAAATCGTTATTTTTGCCGCGTTGGGATAACTATCATTGCGGCGATGTGAGCCTTGCTAAGATTTAACGGTTCCATCTGAAACAATAGGCTTTCGTAAGCCCTCAACGCTTGCTGAGCTCGCTCGAAGCTCCAAGATCCAGCCCCCGCTCACTCTTATCCTGATCGAATTTAGGTATGGGTATCTTTCCTAGCGAACGCAACAGCTTTACAATTGTTAAGGATTCCGGTGTGGCCAGGAACTCTGATACGTTTAACATGGAAATAAGTTGATGCTACTGCTAGTGAGGTCGTGCTCTGCTTGACCAACTTTGAGCTCATAGCCAGCGAGTTCTGGATCTGTATAGCAGCTCTGCTTTCGAATTGTATGCTTAGCTCTCTAAAAGAAGCCACACTTCGGAGTAGTACAACTGCTGCTACGTTGATGGCAGCCACCTCTGCTTGAATGACACTATAGTGGTCTGGAAATCTGAAACATGAGTTGATTGGGATCCCTCGATGCAAGACTCCACCTACAATCTTCCCCTTGAGCTTAGATCCTTCCTTAAAAACCTCACTGCGCATCTTTTGTTTCGAAGATTCTAATTATGTGATCTTGGCACTGAACGATAGTCAACCTCGCCTACTTTCCATAGAACTAGATTTCGTGTACGAGTACCATCAGCTTGTTTTGCTATATAAAAATTAAATTTTCATAATTAAAGTACCTGAGGTGGAAGATCTCCGATCCAAAAATGGTCGGAAGCAGCACATAGTCGGACCTTCCCATAGCTCCAGATACCAATCTAAAGATTAAAGTGCCTGACGTGGAAGAGCTTTGATTCAATAATGGTGCATTCAGCATATTGTCGGGCCTTCCCACAGTCATGGATACCAAACTGAAGAAATATCATCAAACTTCTGGTTGACTTTAAACCGGATAACGTAGCAAGTATGTATATGTACTAACTAAAATGGATAAAATCGGTTCGGAGCGTGCACCTCACTGAAACTTCCCTCAAGAAGTTGAAATCATTCATCAATACAACAAATTCTCCGATTTATGGCAGGTAAAAATTTTATATTAAATTTGAGGAGCTCATTATCCCAGAATACTCAAATGTACTAAAAATATAATATTAAAGATTCATGCAAATACTTTTTTTAAACTTTTTCAATGAACTTTTCTTAAATTGCGTAAAATTATGTAAAACGCTTTATGCGTACTGCTTAAGCGGCAGACAAATGTTTCCCAAAAACACAAAATATGTGTCATATAAACTGATTATGCATATTTAACTTGGTGCGACGCTGATTTGTGTGGTTGTTATTATTTTAGTAGTCACTTTAATGCCCCCTAGAGTGAAGGGAAGCCAAAATGAGCAACATCGTGGCAACAACTTGCCGCCGAAGAATTCACCGCCGAGCAGACACACTATAACCAAACCTTTGAATTTTAAATTTGACACACAACTCCGACTCTCGAGGCGTAAATCACATCATGAACTCATAAAATGTTAAAGATGAAGTGTCGCGAGAGAGCGAAATGACGCGTCGTGGTAACGACACTACTACTTACGCACTTGGATTTGGATTTGTACCCAGTAGGGAGGTAGGAAGAAATGTGTCTTACCAACAGGGTTTGCTTTAAGATGGTGTAAGCATAAGTGTATTTTATTAAGTGAAAAGGGAAAATGCATTTTTTTTTACCAAATCGTCCAAGGAATATGGGCAAAAGTGACACAATTACAAATTTTGTTTAGCCTTTCCAAAAAACTTTATGAGTTAATCTTGGAGCGGAACGAGGAAAAAGCTAATTGTTGTGAAAATCGCTTAGAAAGGATATTTTAATTTAATTGCCTAAAGAATAGCTGTAAGCTGTCAATCTTACACAACACAGCTAACGAGTCGCTCGAGTATTTTAAGACTTCATCTTCTGAAATTATAAAAAGTAGCCAGGACATGGTAATATTACCCCAAAGATGCTAAGTGTGTTCCCAGATATTGCTGTAAACGTGCTCTATTTGCTCTTCAATGCAATTCTTAGTTTTGGATACTTTCATGTCGAAACATATTTTCTTATAATTTTCGATGCTTCATAATTTTAAATGTACGTTTCTTATGAGTTAAGATTTCGGTGATTTGAATTTCACTAAATGCTCACCGCCTTTCAAATACTTGATTTTTGAACTAAGTTGACTCTTCAAAGCGAGTTGAGAGTTTAAACCTTAGTACTACGAATCAAAAGTCACGATGTCGGCTTATTAAGTAGTGATTTATTCACGAAAATGGGAGTTCTCGACGTTCAGAAATGTGAGGTTGTTGTTTCTTCAATCTTGAGTTGAGTTGAGCTGAGTTAAGTTGATTTGCGTTGAGTTGAGTTGAGTTGAGTTGAGTTAAAATTTCGTACACGTCCTTACCAAGATGCTGATTAGTGCTAAAAAAATGCTATTATATCTGAAGAAACTTTGTAGATGGAACCACTATATGATATGGCTACCATACATACTGACCAATCAAACTCAGGTTCCTGTATGGAAAATTTTTCGTTCGATGAGATATCTTCGCCAAATTCGGCATGGATTGTTTTCTAAAGCAACTCTAAAATGTCTGAAAAAATAAAGATTTTGTTGTATGAAAAACTTTATTATTTGACAAGTTATCTATACAAAATTTCGAAGAATTTCGAAATATCCGAAGAAATTTTCCAGATCGAGCTACTGAATGTCATGGAATTTCTTTATTACTAAAGGCTAATATTTTTTATCCTTTTTGGAAATAAATCACTCATGTGCATACTTCGATCAATAACTCATTTCAACGTCTCGTAACTAATTCCAACAAAGATGTTTAGCGCTTAATCAGCGCAAATGTGTATGTGTGTATGAGAGCTACTCGCATGTTCGAATGCTTGATGCGCTGACAGAACCATATGAAAATCGGTGTGAAAAATTCATACCACTGACATGACAATGACTTTTGTGCATTTCTAATCACACTCGCAGACCTCAACGGTTCACTGGCTGTTAGCTAACATACATACAAACTTATATTTATATTTACAGCACAAAACCAGTTTTCCAGGCGACGCAGTGACTCGCATTCTACTTGTAAACATCAATTTACATAGACATCAAGGACCTTATATATATGTAGTTTGTGTATTTTTCTACCAACACATGTATAATTGCATTAATGTATGTATGTATGTCCGCATAAATGTACTTGTATGTATGCATAAATAAATGTGCGCGCATGTGAGTCGAAATAGTGGTTGTTGGCTGTCAGCGCATGGTTTATAGACGCCGCTGCTGTTGCTCATTACATGCAGATTGGTGGAGGGTAAACACCTTAGCGGAGAGCATCGACACATCGACGTGGTGGCTGCATAAGTTGGTGAATGTTTTTTGCTTGTATTTACACAGCAGTGTAAATTTATGTAGGATTTAAACACATTTATGCGCGTTAAGCAAGCAAACGGCTTTGCCTTCGTATTTAAGCAGGTGTTTGTATGTGTGCGTGTATTTAGTTTTGAAGTTGTTTGTATACATCAACGTTGACTCTTAAAGCATAAACGTACTTCCGCACTTCGTTGCAGTCATAAAGGGATTGTTGTAATGAGTGGATGGAGGTTGATGGGGTGCTGAAAAAGCAGACAAGGGATAATAATGAAAAAAGTAAACATACATACATACAAACGCATGCATATATGGCCGACTAATGAAGCAGAATGTCAGACTGGCATGCATACGTAACGGTTTGTTGTATCAAAGGATTTACACGAGTGCTGGCGACGACACACACCCACGCACGCGCTACAAAACGAATGCTCACACATGGCGCACGGCGAACTTTTTCCATTTATGCAGGTTGTTTGTTGTTGCTTTTCTTTCTCTGTTTTCCTTTTATTTTTCTGAAAAAGCACAGCGCACTTTTTACCTTCGTTTTCAAAGCTTTTGCCTCAACTTTTTTTTTTGCTCGTGTGCCGCTTCTCGTCTCGTAACTTTATTACAATTCATAACTCTTACTTTTTGCCATCCGCCGTGAAGACGTAGGCGCATATCAAAAGGTGCTTCAATTAAAGGTTTAATTAAAAATGAAAACTTGCTTGAAAAGCGTTAAAGCCTTAAGGCTTAAGCGCGCGCATATGACCACTTACAGTTTCGAATTTCAACGTTTGAAGGCCTCAATGCGGCGCACAGGGGTGCGCTTGGCGATAAATTATAGAAAAGCGATTTTAATGGCACTCAACATTTAATCTCAGTCGAAGATGTGCAGGAAAATACATTTTCACCAAAAAGTTATGAACGCCTCTGGCAGATTTCTAATGAAATCTTCATAAGCACAATGCACAGTTAGGGGTTAAATGAGTCGAGGTGCAGTACAAAAAAGGTCAGCTTGAATGATAACTAAAAAAAATTATGCAAGCTTATATATCATAGTCTTATACTTGAATAATATGTTTTCTGCAAATATTACTCAAATCTTTTAACAACTTATCACTAGTGGAGGTCGTTGAAAGATTTGTTACCCCAGAAATTGAAGGTGAAGTAATATCATTGTCATTCCTCATAGGAACGACTCTGTGAGAACATGAACTTCAAGCAAAAGTTACTCCAAACATCAAAGGAACTAAGATGCTTCATACAAATATTACAGAGAATCTGCGCAATGGTGGCATAATGTTGGTTTGAAGACACTGAAAGTACTTGGTGCTGACGTAGAACGAAAAATAGCCAAACAGTTTCAGCGTTAGGAATGAATTCGACGATTTTTAGGTTTCTTTGTTTGATCTTACAATTTGCTCGCGTGTTTATTTTCTATTCCCTCCTTCAGCCTGTTAAGCCTTAATCTCGCAAACTTCTTTTCCGCAGTTGGCGTCCGGTAAGATTCTCAATCTAGACTAGTCTTTCTGATGGCAAAGAACTCACTGGATCCCTTACGATCGATCTTTCACTAAAAAGGTCTTGAGACAGTGCATGAATCGAAGGCTCCCGCTAAACCCAGTTACCTAAAAGTATTAGTATTCGTATTAGTAGAAAATACTAGGTCGTCCATCGCACAAGGATCCCATAGAACATAATGGGCTTTACTATGTGGTCATAGAGTCAGAGGTCTGACTTTGGTAAGAGAGCCCATCTATTGCGAATGGCTTTTCTGCAGGAATACAAGACAATCAATACATTCTTTGCTCTCTACGCGGATCTTGGCTTTCATGAAAGCTTCAAATCTAGGACGAGTAACTTTTGGCCGCCTCATTAGTATCCGCTTTGAGATATCCTTGCGTAAACTTATACACGGCACTCAAGAACTTTCTCTTCACCATGAGTGCTGCATCGTCGGAATAGGCAACCATCCTGCAGCCATGATCCTAATGTTTTTTCAGTCGATCGTTGTCGACAAAGATCCATAGGAAAGGAGAATTAACTCCACCTTGCTTGGGGGTGCCCCAACTCACAGTTAGTCTCTTTTTCACGATCACTCTACAAGGTGCTTAAGGTTCGAATAAACCCCCGAGCTCAAGGCAGTTAATACTGCTTCCGGAAAGACGTTGTTGGAAGCTCATTAAATACCTAGAAAGCTTCCAACAGCGAATTCTTTAAACCTTATGCCTTGTTCAGGGAATGACATGATAGACTATGGAATAGTATACACTGATCTATGCTAAGCAACATACATTTCTGATACGAGGTCCTTTTGAATGTGCCCCTTTAGTGCAACTTTAAAACGATTTCGGCGAGAAAGAATAGAAGCTGATGAGCCTTAAGTTCTTGGCAGCGACATGAGGGCTATTACCAGCTTTTGGGATGAACGAAGCTCTGACTCGCCTCCCAGCGCTCGGACTATACTCGGAGTCCCATCCGCAAAATCGGTATTTGGCTCGTGGCAAGAAATATTGAATGGTCAGCAACTGGAATAATCATCATCGTTGGTGGATTTCTTTGATGCGACTGAAAGAAGTTATGTTATTAAGGGGAGTGCAGACGGAGTAAGTCGCAATGCATATACCGCCTTCTTTTATTTTTCTATCAAATTGAAAGATTTATTGTAAGAAGCAGCTTTCATTAATTAACTCGGAATCTTTCGAAAACAATTGAATAGCAAGCTGAACAGATTTAATTTTAATAGCTATTTACTAACCACAAAATGGAAACATAATTTTTCCGAATTAAAATAACACTCTCTCTTAAATGCTCTTTTCAACAAATCAGTACAGTAAATCTTACTCCTTCACCGACAATAATACTAAAATTTACCAGCCCATAGAGCTCAAACAAATTTTGTATCCTTTCAACACAGTTGAACATTGAAACACAACAATCAACTTGGAAGCATTGAGAGCGTCTACATGAGTCTTCTAAGTAATACTACCTTACGGATTTCCTTCAAACTCTTCATGGTCATAAAGCAGCTTTTCGTTTACTTAAATTTTGCGGTCGCAAGTCTTGCAGACAGTCATCGATTCGTCTATGCACGCATATAAGTCGGTTTACCGTTATTATATGCGCCTGTCGCCACATTCCGACCATTGACAAGTGCCAAAGCTGGCAACCCCTTGAAAGCCATTACAAAATTTTTATTGCGATCTATAAATTTTATTTACAATGTAGCTGCAAGGAAACGAAAATACTACATTCATATAAATATATAGACATTGAAACCTGTAGGCTACGTCCCTACGCACAACTGGCTGAAAAAGACAGAGAGTCCATTACAATTACATACGCTTTCATATATGTAGGGATGTTGCCTGGTTGTGTTGTTGTTGCTGTTTGTTTATTAACTTTTCGCCTTTTATGCAGCGTATTCCCCTCTACAATTATTTATAGGATATCTAGGCAAGCGGGTCGTCATATTATGTATGTATGGGTCAGTAGATATCGCTGTGTACCCTGTTGGAAGAACAGAAATGCAAAATTGTTTTGATTTTAATAAAATATGTATGTAGAAAACAATGTTTCAACGCTCATAAAATTTTTGTTCTTTGCAGGCAAAAAAATTGGTTCAAATGTTTTTTTGCGTGCTAATTAGAGATGATGGTTTTCCTGTCCAAATTTTGACGAGACCGAAACAAGTAATAGTCCTAAAGTGTTAAGTCTGGAGTATATGATGAGTCTGTTAGCACATCCCATTCAAGCTCCAAAAGCTTTTGTCGAGTCTGCAAACTTATTTGAGGTCTCCCATTATCCAGCCGGAACACTACACTTTTTTCTATTGATCAATTCTTACCTCTTCTGTTTGAGTGTATCACTTAATCAATTGCTCTAGCTGATCACAATACATTTCAGAATTAATCGTGCTTTAGTCGGGCAAAATTTCAAAACAGAAGATCGCATTGAAATCCCACCAAACAGACAATCTAACCTTTGTTTTGTGACTATCGGCTTTCGAAATGGTTTCAGCTCGTTCATCCAGATCAGACCATGATCTCTTACGCTTGACATTCTTGTAAGCAACCCACTATTCGTTGCCAGTAACAATGTGCTTCAGAAATGGATCACTTCTTTGTCGTTTGATGAGCAAATCAAAATCGTTTATGCGACGAAACACATTTCGTTCCGTAAGAACATGAGGAACCAAGCTTCGAAGTGAATCCTAGAAATTTCATTTTTTTTAGAAAGTTCGCGTTTAAAAAACTAAAGCTTTAAACAATCGCCCAAGTTGTTATTTCAATATTAGCCAGAACATACTCTTGTAGAACCAAGAGGTGTAGGACAAAGTAATGATCTTGTGGCTGATGTTCATAACATACTGAAGTTATAGAAGAAACACTTCTCCAGCCTGCTGAATGGCAGTGAAAGTGTAACATCTAGAGTAGGCGAACCCGATTCCCTAATCGATGACGATGGAACATATGCTCCATTGCCCAACTACGATGAGATTCAAAGAGTAATTACCCGCCCGAAGGACAACAAAGTGGCAGTGGCATCACCCAGATTTTCACGATGCGCCAGTTCTTGAAAAAGGCCCATGAAAGGAATACCGACTCACCACCTCTTCGTCGATTTCAAAGCCACCTTCAAAATGGATCTGCGGCATAGAGCCATGTCTGAACTTGGTATCCCTGGGAAGCTAATATTACATAGTCATATATATAGCTGACGTTGAGCAACCCCGAAAGCTCCGTCAGGACCGAGAAGGACATTTCCGAGCCGTTCGATACCAAACAAGGCTTCAAACAATGAGACTACTGTGATTTTTTAAATTATTGCTGAAGCAAATAACACGAGCTGCAGAGCTAAATAGAGAAGGTACAATTTGCTATAAGAGTGTACAGCTGGATTAGAACGCAAAGTGTTGGTTGTGAACATCAACAACAATATCAGCCCCTTGACAAAATGAACCAACGACGAACAAAGACCAAACTTTACTCCATCATAATTTTCGTCTTCTATCTTGGACCATGACATCATTTGATGCCCGGGTTTTAAGGTTCAAAAGAAAACAAGATTTCAGCATTGAATCCTGCCAAGGGGATGACATAGTTCAGCGAAAGAGATAGAATGTTATCCGCATGGAAGAGAACTTCAGCTTTGAAGGTGTTCGATCCTGTACCCGCCAGGGGTGGAGAGGAAAAGGAGGAGGATCGTTCGAAGGTGGAGAAGAACCTGGCAGCGCTTGTGTCTCGAATTGGCTGCAAATAGTAAAAGTATGAAACGACTGGCGCGTTGTTGTTAACTCGGTTATAAAGAAGATACTTCTGGCAAAAATTAATTTTTCTCCAGTTTCCGTTTTTTTTCCCTGCAGGGTATGTATACCAACCAACACCGCTTACACCAAATGGCTTAGCGGCAGCAGTCCATCTGTACGCGCATTGACCGGAAATGCGTTTCACTTCCATCAACGTGAGACCCGGTCAGCTGTGCAAACCATTCCAATGGAATCGCTTCGATCGAAAGTATTAATAGCAACTAAGCATTTGCCTCTGCGAGTGAGTGTGTGTGTATGTGTGCGGGGAGAGTCTTTGTATTGCTTTTCTTAAGCTTGGCAATAATTTATTTTATTCTATTTTCCCATACAGTCTCTTGTTCACTTTGTTGTTATTGCTATTGTGTTGAAAGTCCTGCAGCAACAACCAAGAACCTATTGACCGAGCAAGCAGTTTCGCAGAATACCCCTTCTCTCACAGCGTGTGTGTGTTGGTCATATTGTGCCCGAAATTGCAATATTGTTTATGGTCATAAAAATGTGCGCCTTGGGCCATAGGGTTACCACGAGTATTACTTTTGTATTTCAGTAGCTGGCTTTTCACTTTTCCCCAGCTACCCGCACATGCTCCCTGCCTTGTCTGCCCTGCAATATCCCTTCGCCATAAAGTAAGTATTTTGTGGCCTTTTGTATGCGCCTGTGTGTGTGGTGAAGGGAGTTGGGGGAGTTAATGGCAAACTGGTGATTTGTTTTATCATAGGCGTAACGGTGCTGTTGACATACTGCCTTTAATGCAATTTCTGTTTTCTTCAAGTTTTTATTCTTATAAATTGTTTTATGCTGCCTCATGCCATGTATTGAGATTTAACGGTACATACATAGGTATATTTGAGTGCCTTGTGTCTTTGTGGAGACGTGGGTGGGACGATTTCATTACATTTGCGAGCGGACTGAGATGATTTAGAGCGGAAAAATCAATCGATTATGGCGATTTTTGTTTCCTTTGCTAGTCGCAAATTTATTGTTATTGTTTTTGTTAACTACTTTGTGGGTTAAAATATGTTGACTGTAAAATATTAACTACGCTTTCGAATTTACGATGTGCCGAAGGTTAACTGCAAGCCTATTTCTAACTACAATGACTATATTAAGTGCATAAATTGTCTGCGAAAATGATTTATTTATTTAAAAAGTGGGGGAGCGGTCAAGAGAAAAATGTAATTTTCAGCTGCACAAAGTAATGCGAGGTGATCGCCAAAAGACGTTTATTGTAATAGTTGATACTCTAAGCTTCATTAAAAAAAATAAGGTTTGCCATGCGAGCTCCCAGAGAACCGACTCTTATTGTAATATACACTTCTCGCGAGTCGATTTTTTCATCAGTAAAATCATTCACCATAGACAGGAAGATGTAATATACATATATGCTGGCTGAATCCAGACCATAAGGAGGAAACATGAGATATTTTCAACCAAGCTTCCGGTACTTCCGAAGAATTTCAATCGATATATATGGGGCCTGGCCTTATACTAATGGAACACAACTCAATTCCTATTGTTTAAAAAAGAACGCTTCTGGTTGACTGCTTCCACCAGATGGTCCAAATAATGACAGTAAAGGTTCGAATTAAGAAGTTGTTCGTAAGAAAGATGATCATATCAGATGAATTGCTGTCAAGCCCAAAATACACAGAAAAACTTTCGTGACCATCAGTCGTGGTTTGGCCATCACTTGAGGCAGCTCACCGATAATCAAACATAACCATTTTTTCTTATTTGATGTTGATGATGAGTGTCCAACTTTTAATTACCAGACGTATAAGTATCTGCTTTAGAACTTATGATTTTCCGTTGACAACTCAGACAGAAACGCGAACCGTTCTATCCAGCTTTATTTGAATGTCTTTTGTCGACGAACTAAGATCGAATTCTACAAGTCTCTTATTATCCCCGTCTTGCAAGACATACAACAACTACGCTGGCTAGGTTATGTCAATTGGAGCTAAACAGCGAAAAGGAGAAACGACTGGCTGTTGTAAAACGGTAAAATATGTGGTATTTTATCTTGCTGTCTTCCATTTTGAAGAGTACTCACACAAGACTAGGTAAGAGATCGAACCTAACAGGGATCTCACTGGAATGGATTAGATTGTCGGTCCATTGTGTTAGCTAAAACTCCTTTATCTCCATAAATCGCTTTTAGACTGCCAAGATGCAATGAACAAGAAATAGTTTCTATATTTCTACATTATCATCTTCCATACAACTTTGACAACTTGCGTTCGCAAGCTTTTAGCCTTTCCCATGAATGCCTGTGGGGCCATGTCCAGTAGGAACTACAACGTTTGCGGCAAGATGAACGTTGCTAAGGAAAATAGTTCAGTCCAGCTAATGCATTCTACTCTAGGTCAGAAGATTCTTGTATTCGCAAAGGAGCGGGCCATCGGCCAACGCCTGCAAAACCGACGCAAGGCCCATTGCTCCAGAACTAGAACGCAAGATGCCAAAGGAGATTTAACGCGTTCCCATTCCGATGTAAACGAGGCAAGGGTGTCGCCTCTTGCTTTCTCATCGGCTTTGCAGTTATCAGCTATGTATTACTCTATGACCCGCCATACAAAAGAGTTTGATGTTGAAGTAGTTCGGTGATATTTCCAGTGGCAGTAGACACTTCTTGACTAGCTTTGGGCACACAGATAGCGAACTCAGCAATGGTATTGTCGGAATGAATACTCAGCTCCCTGAAAGAAGCTTCATTTTGGAGCAGTAAGTCTACTGGTAGTCAAAAAGTACCACTTCTGTCTGAAAAACATAACAGTGGTTCGGTAGCTTAAAGCAAAGATTGACTAAGAGCTCCTTACAGAAAACCCTCTCGAAATTCCCTCCTAGCTTCAACTCATCTTTAAAAAAACTCTCGGTCTCCTTCCCTGTGACCCCTACCCATCCGCATACTCCTTGTCTCTAGTATAATCTACGATGCAGTGTTCCAAGTTTTTAGGGATGGAGTTGAAGACGGAGAGATATATCAGCGTATCTCTGGAACCCTACATATTCCCAACTTCTCTGAGGTTTAGAGCGCACTTCGCAGCAATGCACCTGCTGGCCATGTTCGCAAATGTTTTTGCTGATGTATAGTAGTCCGCAGTGTGCCAGTGGTTCGGTTGCCAATCACAAAACTGTATACCAAGTTTTGTTAGTAGGATTTTTTTTTTGTAGAGTAACCAGATCGCACTTATTCAACGTGAAATACAGTTTGATAAATAAAACGATCTTTTGGAAAAATTTTCGACTTCTTTTTGCTAGACCGTATATTCTATTATGAGTCGCGCCTGTTTGCTTCTAAAATTTTCCAAGAACATTAGAAGAGAAGAGTTACTTTAGGCCACCCAGCAATGTGGCTTGAATAATAAACACAAGAAACACAACAACAATGCCAAAGGTGGAGCATACAGTTGTCATACACAAACAATTCCACACATTGATTTTAGAGTGAGTTTAACAGTTAAGGATCCAGCTCAGTGAATAATAATCCGAACTGCTAATTGCTGCTGGTAAACACAATTCAGATGGTCTATCGCCTAGGCATGAACACATAATCAATGGACAATTAAGCGCTGATACACATAAGCATAATATCGAGTTAATACGTGTACGAACTCTTATATCTACATTCACTTTGTGCTAACTAACGCACATTTGATTGAAGCTGGCATGAGTGTGTCTGTGTGTGTGCGTTAATACATATATGTATAAAATAATTAAATTGCACAGCTGTGTGACAAGCGTACCAGAGCGAATCCCACATGTCAAGCTGTAATTGCAATGCCATCTTATAATCAGTGCGGTGGCACACATGCTTACAAGTACACTTTTGCGCCTGTGTGCATGTGTGAATATGTGTAATTGAAGATGTTAATAAATTCACTTACAAGCGCAGGGGGATGTTGAGGTGAGCACGTAACAAATATGTATGCAAGTATATATGCTTCATACGATTGGGTCCTTCCATGTGTACGGTTCTGTCGTCCGTTGTCCCCAAAGATATGTTGCATGCGGTTATTATCAATAAATATCAAAGCGAATATTTTACATTTGCTCGAGGCTGAAATGTCTTTAAATGAATTTTACTGATTGATTCAATCATTAATTTATACCTAAAAGCACTGGCATTGCATACACACACACATATGCCTGAATATAACGCTCGCAGTTGTGTGTTAGCTTAATATTTACATGGTTGGCCAAAGACCCTTAGGGAGCTGGTAGTTTAGAAACCCTGCTTGTACATTTGTGCAAGTAAAAACTGCAGTCACACACTCACTTTGCTTATGCTCGAGTGTGTGTGACTAGTTTGTATTATTGTTGAGGTTAGTGACTTCAACAGGTCATTTGCCGCCTTGTGTGGTCAGCTGTGTTTGTGTGTGTGTGCCCGAGACGCTTATTACCGGTATTCTTAAGTGTTTCTGTGCAAATTATGCCTTTGGCAATATTGCTGATTCGATTTGCAGAGGCAACAGGCGTATATGACCTACAAAGCGGTGTACAGGTGTAGCATACTGCAAGGGTTTTATACAGTGAGTTCTAGAAATGTGTGGACTTATTTTTAAGCTTGATGTCTATTATGTAATAACTAGAAAAAACGTTCTGCGGCTGCAGGGAAGCTAGAATACGAGCAAAAAAAAAAAAGGTTTCCATACAAGGACTTGATTTTGAACATTCAGTTGGTATGGCAGCTATATGCTATAGTGAGTCGGTCTGAAAAATTACCTCGGAGATTGGAGCATTGCTTCAGGCATTAAGCCATGCCAAATTTCTCTGAGATATCTCGTCAAATGAAAAAGTTTTCCATATAAGAACTTGATTCCGATCGTGCAATTTGTGTGACAGCTATAAGCTATCGTAGTTCTATATGAGCGATTCCGACACATGAGCAGCTTTTTGGAAAGAAAAATATGTGTGCTAAATTTTAAAACGATATTTCAAAAACTGAGGGACTAGTTCGCGTATGTACAGACAGACCTGGCTAAAGCGACTAGGCTCGTTGTTGTTGTGCTTGTAACGGATACCTAATCCACGTTCGGATGGCAAGGATTAGATAAGTAGTCATCAAGCTCATTCAACGGTAGGCCCAGGAAGCGGTCTGTTTCGACGGGATCAGACGATAGCAAAAGAGGTATTAGATGTGTAGGGTTAGCAGGACATGCAAAGAGGTAGTTGGTGTCATGCGGGAACATATGTTTGATAAGTCAGGGTCGATTCTAGGTAAGTAGAAATTTAACCTGGTACATTATCCAGAACAAAGGATACAAGGGACACTCTCGATTTACGCGGCAACTCGAGCTCTTCGTCTGCAATGGGTGGTGTTTTGACTCCAAGTACGCTATTCATTGAGATGGAGTCGGTGAAGGTGTTATTGGCTCCACTGTGTGCAAGTCTACAACTCATCTCATCATGCTGATCATTATATCAATATTTTAAAGGGCTCCGACATTACCTTCAGGGTGTTCTGAACTTCAGTGCAAATTTCACCGTATAAAGATAATAAGCAAAAGTTCGAAGCCGAAAAATTGAAGGAAATAGTCTAGCATATGCAACAACTGCTTGATAAAAAGTCACCTGTTAGATTTCGAGGAGCTTCACTGTCCTCTAAACGAGTCGGTATTGTGAAGTTTATTGAATAATTTGTAATTTGTGTCGAACAAGTATAGAATTTAAACTTAGAAGAATGAACGTTATTTTCGAACCCGGACCGTTGGACAATCTGAGGCATTTATATAACATTCTTGTAAATTTGTTGTTACGTCGGACGAATCCACTGAGGAATGGCTATGTCAATCAGTTGAAGATATGTTGATGGCTTACATGGTAATTGAATTTGTGCTGAAATATTTTCGGGCAGCAAAGGAAGCAGCCAGTTGGACGGCAATAAGAGCTCGAAGTCTACATACAGATATACAAAAAGTTAACTTTTTGAACAGTTGAAGACAGCTAAATGGCTTCTACAGATATGTTGATTGAATTGATTGAACTTATTAGGTTCTTATAGATACTCAGAGGCGGAATCGTGGCGGTTTTAGGTGTCAAACATCTCTCGACCTTCCCAAAGCGGGTATTTTAGTTCAAGTTCACGCTGAGAAGGAAATTCTGGATACTGGTAGTTTTGAGGCATTGCTAGAAATAGAAGGGAGGAGTGAAATATTCATATTGTGAATGAATTCATACTTACATGAGGCCACTGCTACGAAGCACTTAGATTTGTTTTTCTGATTTAATTGATATTTTTCCTAATACCGCTCGCCCCTCAGCCGTTGCATATCATAGTACTAATATAGACTTAGAAAGCTAAGCTGCTCAGCAGTGTCTGTGAATTTAACAAAGGCAGCTGGAAACAGCACAGCCACACCTCACTTTTCCAAAGCTCGTGATTGGCGTATGTGCAATGTGGAAACAAAGGTGTCAGTATACAAAAAGTCTATTCGTACAAGCTGTAGACACGCTTTCTTGTTCCTCAAAGTTGTGTTTCATATGCGCTAATCTAATAAAAGACTTACAAGCAGTCAAAATACAAAAGCGAAGCGACAAAATCTGCCGACGGTAGATTGTAGGGTGTGTGGGCAAAGTTTTCCAATTACATTCGACTTAATGGCAATTTCGTAGAAGAGCGCGCCGGCGGATATGCATAAGAAGCCAAAGCCGCAAACCCGCCTTCATTAAAACATGTTTATCTCATTTATAATGCATGTAAGTCTATATATAAGGACACAGTAGACCTCAGGTCGCGGGGCAAGCCTCAGCTATTTATCTTATATACATACATATATACATATGTACTTGTACACTAATGTATGCATATGCGCCGTTATATGCCGACAAGTCACTTATGCAGCGTAACTTAGACAGCAGTCACAGAGTTGCTTTGCAGTGACGTTTAAACGAAAGAAAATACAAAGCAGCCAACTTCGTGTGTGTTTATTTTGGAAGCAGCTGCTGAATTCTGTAGGACGACCAGCTTAAATTGATTGTTAAGTGTTAATGAGATTGTAGGGAAGTGCGGTTGAAGACTTCAGAATATTTGTGAAATTGTAGGAACAGGGTTGAGGCGTCGGACTGAGGCATCGGGCTGATAGCGAGGCGATGGAGATTTTCATGTTTCAATATTTGAATGAAAGTCAGTTTGTTTTAAAATTTATATCAATATTTTCGATAAGGTTAAAGGAACGAACCGTTCTGAGAGAGTGGAGATAGCTGCAAGTTGTGTGGTCGCTAAAGCTGCCCTTAGACTCAGGGATCTGCGGACTTAGATGACTGCGAGCCTGGAATTCTCGTACATTTTGATTTCATTCTAAAATACTTATATTCCCTGGTCTCTGAGCCTAGCGTTTATCTGTTGTTTCTCTACTCACTTACATTCCAGAGAGGCAAGGACGCGCTTGTAAAAAGGGACGGTGAGGCTTTCTTACGCAAACTTGGCGGAAAGTGGAGTAATACACTATCGAGAACTTTCCATCAGTTCAAATTTTAGATATCCTGATAACTGCAGCGACTTCAAAGCGGAGGTATGTACTGCTCTGGAATGCCTGTCCCACAACAGTCGGGTCTAAGTAACCGGAACGGGCCCGGATTTTTTTTGACCAAGTACTGTCAACTCGGCACCATGCCTCAAAATAAATTCAGGAATGTTTTCTGCAGATACAATAACAACTGTTCCGGAGTGCAGTCTACTTCACTGTATGAATAAACTGGTTCGGATACCTGGACACATCGGTATTGACTCTGTTAACTTCGTTTGGTTCACTACTGAACTGTTGGGTCTCAGATCAGCTCAGCAAGCGTTGGTTACATACATACCGACAGCAGGGCCGACGCAGGGCTTTCTGACTCAGTGTAAATCATAAGAGGTCTTCACTCAGCATGAACCACCATTCAATGGTTGTAGGAGTCCTAACTGATACTATTCATTCGAAATTGATGCGGTAAGATTAAATTTCTTACCGGATGCCAGCTGCATCGGCTGTTTGGAAGAGGAAAGAAAGTTAGAATCACCTCAACACTTCCACCTCGAATGTCGCGCTTTAGCAAGTTCATAGGCAAATTGTGAAATACCGGAAATATAAATTAAACGTTTAGTAGATTTTTGGAAGATTCAGCCAACTATTGTTCCGTTCCCATGATAGTCGGGTCGATTGTCGGGTCTACTTAACTGGAACGGACCCGAATTTTTTATCCAGTCAAAGACTGTTAACTGGAAAGAACTCTGCCGCTAAAACAGCAACAACAACAACAACAATCGACCATTGGAATTTCACGTCTAGTTTCACAAGGAACTGTACTTAACATTGCTAAGGCAGTCCCATCTAACCTAATCTAAACTGACACTCCCAGCTAACTTTCCCTTAAACAATAAGCTTTAGAAATCAAAAACTATAGCTATTTATATTTTCGGTTTTTTGCACTAATCGCTTCTTCATTTTCAAAGCAACGAACCTCTTTTCTTTCATTATCTAAAACACCTTAAGTTTCAGTGGGTGCGCTAATTAATTCTAAATAAACAATTGTGCCGTCGATTTAGCTCAAAATATGTTAGTCGACTACAATCATCACTCAACCGACATATTTTGATGCTGGCACAAAAATTCCTCGGCAACAATTCGAAAGTTTTGCTAGCGAAGGCGCCGTAGCTGGAAGGTAGACGTACGTCTGCACTGCGCTGTTGCCAGAGCAAATGTGGCTAATCTTTTAATTTTCATGAAATAAACTTTTTCAATTAATATTACCACAATTACTGTGGTAAATCAATTTCCTTTATTTTCTCTTTACTATAAATAAAATGTCTTGCGCTGCAGACAAGCTGCACACCTCGCCGAGCCGAGCCATCCTTCCATGCTGTGCTATGCCTTTCGCCAAGCGATGGCGTTCAGCTTACGTTATGTTCGCTACGTGCTCATAATGACGAGGCCAGCGCCGTTAGTGGCTAAGAGCACAACATCACACCATCTTTGGTCAGCCGTTGCGCTTGAATACACTCCAATGAGGCTGGTGGTGTGAGGGGTTAGGTGTACAAGCGGGCAGTGAGGTCTCACAACTTCTATGAACTTTAATACACAACGATTACATAAATGAAACATAAGCAACAATAAGAGCAACACTTATTTGCTGCTATGGATAGACCTACACACATACAGGGTGTGTTTTCCGGAGCATGAGTGCTGGCAATGAAAAATATTGCCATAGCAATTTGACAAATTGTTATACTTATCCGGGATTTGCGGCCTCAGTTAGGGTTGCATTACCTACACATTGATGTATGTATTGAATACAAGTATATCGGCAAAGAAATGAGTGCGAGTTTGCTTGAGGTTTCGGTATGCGGCAGCAATTTAAAGTGCCGGCAAGCACAGCATTTAATTACCTGAAGAACCTCGTCTGCGCTGCCGAGACATCCATTACCCGCTGAGGTAGAGTTATTAGTTAACGTGCGTTATATGTATGTGTGCGGTGGTGTGAGCGGGTCATGTGTTTTAATGGCAAAGCAATAACTTAAGTGATTGAGCTTTGCATTGGGTTCGGGTTTCACAATCGGTCACTTATTCGCTGTTGCCAGGGATTTATTAAGCAGGCAAGCTTTTAAAGGGTACCAGCGCTTTGTGGAATTTGTGTGGCGAGAGGTCGGAAGCCGTTAACATTATTGTTCGGTAAATTGAAAACTTTTTCAGTAATATTGTGTTGAGCATGAAATAGGATTTCCTAGAAGTTTTGAGTTGAGGTCACATGGAATGAGATGAGTTCAAAGGTGCGAAAGTTCTATTACTTCAATTAAGATTACTATAACTTTAAGTTGAAGAGCAGCCATATGGACACTATACGATAAGAACAATATCTACGAAATAAAGAATCTAAGAAAAAAATTTGGAACAGTAAAGGATAATGACGAGTAACATATGTATAAAGTAGAACAGTTAGCTTTATAAACATCAGGTTAAGAAAGGTAAAATTTTTGTAAGTTTTTTTATGGATCGACTGCATTTACCACTAAAGCTAAAGAGAAAGAACGTAACCAAGATTTATTGACGAGAAATCAAGAAAAACATGAAGCAGCAAAATATGAAATAAACCGCGAATGGCCGAGTTAATTGGGGACCACATGTGCAGCATCCCAAATCTCCAAAACTGATGACGATGCTAACTTTAAGTAGCCTTCTAATAATTAGTGTAGCACTACAAAGGCTTGTATCATGTTAGCTAGAAGTTGCAACAAGGCTAGGTCAGGTATAAAGACGGATCTAGGTTGGAGATATGTATGTTTGTTAAGATTTGGTAAATTAGCTGATTTCTCATGAAGCCGTAAATAATCTCTCTAAAACTGCTAAAGATGCTTGTCAACTGTGATGGCTAGAACTCATAGTTATGGACCAAAAGTATCGTCGTATATTGGCAAAACGTCTAGAGTCTGACACAAAATTTTTTGATTTGGCTAACACATATACATTCTAGCTAATTCGTCGCTTTAGTAAAAAAGTATGCAAACCGAGATGCATCAAGCTTAATCGGGCGCAATCTGGACAGTTGAGGAGAAAGTGTGTAGATGATTCCACCCCATTTTCTTCATTGGAACTTTGACAAGTTCGTCCTCAAAAATTTTTGGCTCTCACCGCGTGAGTGTCGTGAAACAGTGTCTCGTTAGAACACTTACCAAGGCGATGAGAGCCTTGTTAAGAGCTAACAGTTCATAAGATCTTTTACGTTTCACTATAGGCCAGAAGGCTTTCGCAACCTCACAAGTGCTGGTTGCTGAGTTCGCACGAAGCCT
Source organism: Bactrocera neohumeralis (assembly GCF_024586455.1). NCBI lineage: Eukaryota > Metazoa > Arthropoda > Insecta > Diptera > Tephritidae > Bactrocera > Bactrocera neohumeralis. The sequence continues at coordinate 15,151,800 of NC_065920.1, forward strand.
ACAGATCCCGAATGCACTTAGGCAGGGGCTCTCCATCTCATTCCCATCCTGATGGTATTTTGGTAATATTACTGCCAGCGAGCTCAAAGTCTTCAATTGGTCCCTTAAGCTTCGATCCATCCATGAAAAAACTCACTGCGTCTTTTCCGATTCGCTTCACCCACACATCTGTCGGATGTATCAGCGCGGAAAAGAAGTCACTAGAAGTAGGTTCCGCGGGTCAGAGGTCCCCGTTATCAGGGGTGCAGTCAAAGTGAGATAAGATTTTGGAATAACCCTCTCTGGGACCTTTAAGTCCTAGTTCCAGTTCCCCGCAGGCCGATGGCAACCTTCGGAGCAATCCATTTGTTACCTATTTCCAAGGCTTGTAGGGTTTGTCCGGAATGTAAAAGGACTGGTTTTCTTCCACCGCGACTGTAATTCGGATGTCATGGATCTTTGAGTATGATCCCGACACAAAGAGGGAATCTTCCGAGTGGCACACGTTAGCGTCTCCTCACCCAAAAATGGAAGAAAGAGCAAATTCAAAGTGAAAACGATGCTAATTGTATTTTTTGACATCAAAGTCATCATTCACCATGAATTTGTTCCTCCTGAACAAACCGTCAACGCCAAGTTTTACGTGGACGTCCTCAGGAGACTCAAACGAAAGGTCAATTGGGTCCGACAAAACATCGCAGCTGATTGGAAGATGCACCACGACAACGCCTCGGCTCACACCGCCTTTCTACCTAACGAAGACCGGCATCCCAACGCTTCCGCAGCCGCCCTATAGCCCAGATGTAGCCCACCGCATTTGTTTTTGTTTCCTTGCCTGAAAAGGCCGATGAACGGCAAGCATTTGAGTCTACAGAGTGGTTCTAAGCAGCATGCACCTCGGCTCTCAAGCCCGAAGAATGCCTTCCGTGACGCCTTCAATGCTTTGCTGGCAGCACTGCTCCGACTATTTTGAAAGTTTTTAAAGAATTGTAACGATTAGTTAAATAAATTTTTTTAAATAGACTCAGTCTTTATACTTTCCGTTGCACACGTTCCAGCTGTTTAGCGAATGTGATTCTACCGCGGGTCTTTTACCAGACAAATACATCATAAAACAGTTTTGGCTTAACTGCGATTTCGTAACGTCACATCACATCTTTTGATGAGAAATCCCAACGCTTCTCAGTAGCTCCTTTACAACATTATAAGACAACATCTTTTCAGCAGCGGGAAGTCAAGAGCCCGTAAAAGAGGGAAGGAAAGAAGTTGGGGCTTTAACCCTCCCATTAAGTAAATCCAATTCAGATTTACTTGGACAGCTAAGCCGCCTGTTTCCACCCAGTTAGCTACTACAGTGAAGTACCCTTGCATTAGCGCGTAACCGGAATCTAGGACTGAAGATCACGGAGGTAACAATTGAATAATTGAAACATCGGTTCTTTGTGTTGAGAGAAACCTACAACTTGAGGGTTTCTGGTAGTGCAGCGCCATCTGTTAAGGATATGAAAACCCTCTGAATCATCTAACATCACTGAAGGCTTTGGAAGTCTAATAGAGCACTCCAGTTTGACCACTTTTAACACTAACACGTTCTACGAGCGCTGCTAAACCCAAATTTGTATTTAAACAAGCATTATTATAATCAAAGGACACGCAGCTATAAACCAGTCGCACGTAAACATGTTTGCAATTAAATTAAATTTATGATTATATACCACCACACACACACACACATTCATATAATTTTGCACAAATTTGCATATGTTAACACACGTTTAAATTAATATAGACGCACACACGCACAGGCATGCAAAATGTATGTACTATGTATTCAAACAATTTATTCAAATGCACGCATCTAAGCATGGCATCGTGAGTACCCTCTAATTTCACGCCAGCTAGCTGCTAGCTGCTACACAATTGTTGACAATTTTCGACAAGCATCAACACGGCATTTGCAACATTTCACCAGCGGTGGCAGCAACAATAATAATAAGCGGCGAGGCAACGAGTTCATGTACCACAATTTTACGATCCCTCCTGGGGAATCACGTAATTTTATTGCATTTAAATTATGTCTGTAATTTGAAATGAAATAAAATTCATTTTATGCACCTGCATTTAGTATTTGTGCACGTCCCCAACCAAGCAAGCTTTGCTATATGCGCATATAGATATATATGTATGGTTATATAAGTCTGTATGGGTGTATGTGTGTTTGGTGCGGAATTAAAATGAAATAAATGTGAATTGCTCAAAAGAGAATAAACCAAATTAAGAAAAAATAAAAATAACAACAAATACGCCAGGGTATGCAGTGAAGTTTAAATATATATAAATATGTATAATGGATGTGTACGAATTTAAATATCAAGTAAAGGTGAAGTATTTAAAAGTGGCAACGTACCATACAGGAAACTTTCGACAATACTCATTTTTGTCATAGATATTGTTTTGGTAATCATTACCATTATTTAAACCTATCACAGTGAATATATTGTAATCTCTAACATTATTTATTAGCAGTACGACTACCATTTACACTAGAATGTCAGAAGGATTACCATTACTCTAGCCTATCAACACCACTACCGATAATAAAAGCATTACTAATATCAATACCATTAAAATTACAAATATCATTATGAATACAATACCGATCGCAATAAATATTCCAATGTCATTACAAATGCCAAGACCAACCGAATACCAATACTCATCTCTACGTAATTACCATTACTTGTATCAATATCATTATCAATTAAAGTACCATTACCATTACAAACATCAATACCGGTAACAAAACCATCACTAATATCAATACCAGTACCAATACAAATACCATTACAAATATTAATAAAATACCGATAGCATCACCAATTCCAACGTTATTACAAATACCAATATCAATGCTCATATTATTTTATGTAATTCCCATTACTGGTATCAATGTCATTACCAATTAAAGTACGCTATCATTACCCAGCCAATACCAATAAGAAAGCTATTTGTAGTATCAATATCTTTACCAACAAAAACACCGTTATTAATACCGATACCAAAATTAACATCAGCAATTATTCCAATGACATTACAAATACCAACAGAAATATAAGTAAATAGTAATCCTGTTTTTCTGGCAGGTAATTACCATTCCCAGCATCATTACCATTATCAATTTAAGTACCATTATTTCAACGTTGATGACGATAACAAAACCATTATCAATTTAAATACCATTAATTATACTAAAACCATTACGAATACAATACTTATCGTAATAATTATTCCAATGCCATAACAGATACTAAGACCAACATAAATACTAAACTCTTCTCATTGTAATTACCCTTATTTGCATCAATACCATTAGCAATTAAAGTACCACTATCATTACCAATGTCGGTGACAATAACAAAACCATTACTTATATAAATACCATTACCAATATAAATTCCATTACCAATACAAATGACATTACCATTACAAATACCAATCAACATCTTTTAAATTACTATCACTAATACTTGTATATCACTGCACAATTTTTTCAATGGTTGATAATAGTCTCACTGTCGCAAATACTTTCCAAAGGGGCATCGCTTTAAATACATCACTCTTTTGCATACGTTTAATATAACTTTAACTACATAGGTGAGTGAATGCAGCTAATGCACGCGCTCATAAAAATTAGCTATAAAAGGGCTTGTGCAAAAAAAGAAAATAAACACAAATAAACCCAAACTCTGGTACAACCGTCACGTTTGCAAAGAGACATAAAGAACTCTTGTGTTTCTAAACCCAAGTGCAACTTCAGCGAATGCGTAAAGTGTGATTGTAAATTGATATTGACTATGCATTATCATTTTCACAGAAAATGTATATATTATATTTATTTTTTTTTGCATTGTTGGATTGAAATGTGGACAGACAGTGGAAGAAAGCTTCCTGAGAAATTATCATTTAACCTTTCTCGGCATAGAAAGCGCTTAAATAACATCCAGTCTAAGCCTATACTGAGCTCTTTCAACGCTGGGAGCTTCAACGATGTGCAGATATGTTCAAAGAGGTACACCTCAAGTAATCAATGAATAAAATATTTTAAAAGCAAAAGAGAAAGGGGTACACATTGTGGTAAACGCTGATGATGTGGCGCTTTCGGTATCTACTTGTAGATATTTAATATACAAACATGTTACATATGAGGTTGAGAATCGATGAAGTCGATCACTGACTTCCTCAAAAAGCAAGCAATCTTGACATGAATGGAATATGGGCCCACATTCCAACAATTAACACTGAAAAATAAAAACATTAGAACTCTAGCAAGGTTGCTTACAAGTTGCTGCCAGCAGGCCAGGAAAACCTTATAATGAATATTGTAGAAGCGAATGCAAGGTTTTGTATAGGAAAAGAATCGCAACTACTTTTCGAAGGCGACTTTAGTCCCATTGGTATCATAATTGGTCTTCTAAAGGCCTAAGTGCGTCTTCATACAGACACTCCACTTATCTACCTCCTTTTAGCACTAGATTTCTTGATTACCAGCCGTACTTTTGCCCACCTTAACTGCTCCTTTTATTATGTGCGTGCATTTACCTTTCGTTGAGGTAATGTCTGGGCTCTGAAATGAGATGATTAAACCTATTATTTTTACGCATCAATAAAATGTAAAGCGAAATTCACAAACCGAAAAAATTAAAAGCCTTAATGTGGGAAAAAAGTAAAACAAATATACTTATACTCGTATATATATGTATATGCGCCGAACATTTGTACGATATGTACATATGCACAGAATCGGTAGTGTGAGCTGTCATAAAGCAACAAAGCCGTTAACGGAGTGCAATTTAAAAGGATTAAACGTTGTTGAATGAATTTTTCTCACCTTAAAGCGTACACACTTCATGCTTTTGTGCTGAGCCTTTAGGGTGTGTGAAAGAGCCCGCTAAGGACTGAATGAGCCGCGAATGAGTACGAGTGGTAGAGAGCGAAAAAAAAGTTTCAACTTTTCGGTGTGAGTGACCTCACTAATAAATTGTTGTGATTTGTGAATTTTCAATGTGGCAGCACCAACACCACATGCAGCACCTTCTCCCATCGCTTGTCCTCCTTTTTTATATTTTTGTGTCTTCACTGTGCCTTCTACAACTGGCAGTTAGAGCTTCAAGACGGGCTTAATGCTGCCGCCAAACAAAGTAGCTAAGTGGATTTTTAGTCGCTGGCAATCGGAGCACGCAATCGTGCACGAGCTTCTCTCTTAGCCAGTCGTAGGTTATTAGAGCAGCCTAATCTGTTTCTAAAATGTCTGGAGACAAACTTTTCTATTTATCTTGCAGAGAATCACGCATCGCATTCGCTTTCTCATACTTAGTCGCATTTGTCCGCGCAGTTGGTTAGCGTCTCATCTTACACATTCTAAACTGTTGGCGGCTCCCCCTCCCCTCTCTAAATTCGCAATGACTTTGCGCTGTTTTTGAGCTTAAATTTTTTATTCATTCTCCTCGGCGTTGTTTCTTTTGTGTTTTTTTTTCAACTTTATTTTTGCGCGGCAAATTTTTTGCCTAATACTCTCGAGTATATTTTGGAGTCTCATGTGACAAATTGCTTGAGCACGTGCACGGCATTAGAATACTTTTGCTTTTCGAGTTCTGCCTACGCTCTCGCTTCTCTCTCTCTCTCTCTCTTTCTGTCTTTTACTTACGGTGCTACCTTATTTGTTGCCCTTCCCTCTCGGCTCTCTCCATAATACTAAATATAAGTGCTGCGCCGGATTTTCCAAGCCTCAACTGCCTCTAGCTGCCAGCTTGTACGAGTGTGTATGACTGTGTTCGGTTGTGTGTGTCGCGTATGCGTGTGCGCTGACTGGATTTCGTAGTTTTCACAGCATCCATTTCAACTTTTGTTTCATACGTGCTTGCTTGAGATGATGGATTACGAATGTCATTACCCACATTCCTGACCATTGTTCTTACCTTTGGCAAAGCAAAGTGTGAGTCGGCGGCATTCGCAGCAACCTCGTATATTTCATGCTCAAATGCGCCAAATCTAAAGTGATTGTGCCATTTCGTGTTTTACTTTAAGTTTTTTTCATAAGTAAATGGCTGCATTGGACGTGGAATTTATGAAAGCTGCACGCTAATATGTAGATCTCTGTTCTGTAATCCCTTACATGTGACAGCGTTTTTAAGTTGAATGCCGCACCATTTTTTTCGTTTTAGTGAGTCAGTGAGGTAAATGGTCGCTATTTTTTGAGATTTTGATGTAATAAATATTTTCGGTTTTTAGTCGTAATATCCCTTTTTAGATTTTAGACTTTAAATCCCTCATATTTTTTTAAGCATATGTAGTATTTTTTCGATTTTTTAGGTTTATGGTTTTGCAAATATGTAATCCATAATGGAAGATTTCCTCAGTTGCAAGATTTCAAAGTGCTTTAATGGTAATAAATATCCATTTTTAAACCAAAATTCCCCTATATCCGACTTTTAGTTTTAGGAAACCCTTTTATGAAACATTTATTCCACTACGGAGAAATTTCCATTAATATTTTCTACTTATTTTTGTAGTGCTATAAAAAATCTGCACCGTGACATTATTCAGTTTTATAAGAAATTATGAAGCAAAGTTGTTTATTCAGTATTCCAGTGTTTCAGTAATACTTTGAATAATCTGCATAATATAGTTCTTTCTTCGATTCTAACTTTGAGAGCTAATTAACTCTTGCTTTAGTTCTCAAGTGGAAACAACAGCAAAGTTAGCGAGTTGGGTGCGATGCAAAGGAAATCTAAGTAAAAAGCCAAATATCGACGTAGCTCGAAAACAGGAGGTGCTGTATCTGCCCACTAATAGAAAAATGTCTACGCCTACGAAAGAAGTACTTTGCATATGACCATATCTAAGAGGTTACGTTAATTCTGGCAATATACTTGAACAGCTGGTGTAGTATGTTCGGTTCTCATTCTTTGATTTCCTGATAGTCGAAGGTACTTGAAGTGGATCCAGCGGTAGAGGATGGTTCTTATTATATATATGTCGGTGAATATGAACAGGTGAGAGATAGCCGAGAGAATCGAAAAGTAAAGTAGGTGCACTTACAAAATTGGTTGGACGGACATTCGCGTAGCTTGAAAGTAGCTGGTAATGGTAAATTCAAAATTCAAAATTTTGCAATATTGCATTCTAATCTTTACAAAAAAACAATAGTTAGAGTAGAATTTGTGAGGAATGAAGTCACACGTTCGCGAAGCGGTTTTGTTTACATGGCGAAATCGCTAAAAAGTTGAAAATGGTAAAATCGTCAGTGACATTCATACTTTAAAGATACAGTGACTCTTTAACTCTGGCAGTGGTAGAGTGTGGAGACTGGAATCTATGATTACAGCAAACAAAGTGTAGAGCTATTTAGAACGAAATCGTGGACAATCGGTAGGAGTTATCAGAAAAATGTGTAAAGGTCAATATCATATGTACAGAAAGTACACAAAAATATGTACAACATTCCTTCCAAGTTAATGGAATATCAAATAGTAATGATAATAAACTTATAGTGACGATCAGCCGGGCGAACATAGTGGCAAAGGTGAGCCGAAGCCGAAAAAAACCACGTCAAAGCAGGTCAAAGTGAAAATTATTTTGATAGTTTCTTTCAATTATCGGGTTGTGGTGCAGTATGAATTCTTTCCGACCGACTAAAATGTCAACAAGAAATACTATTTGAGTGATATGCGTCATTTGCACGAAGTTATTCGTCAAAAGGAGCCAGAATTATTGACCGATAACACTCGGTTTTTTCAACACGATAATGCAACCTTGCATAGTGCTTTGACTTTTCGTGAGTTTTTCGCCAAATTTTCAACCAATAGCATGTGCCAGTCACCCAATTCTATTGATTTAGCTCCGTGTTGTCTGGGAAACCGTTTTGAGTAAATTTAAGACATTAAACGTAAACGGACCTTGATGGTTTTCCCAGAAATTTACTATAACAACTGTTTCGAGGATTAGAAACTGCGTTGGCACTTGTGTACTGAGGCCAAGGGGGATTATTTTGAGGGAGACGACATAGATTTTGAAGAATTTTAAAGTATGAAAAAAGTCCTTCTTTTTTTTGCTCATAGTAGTATACGCGAACTAGTGCCTCAGGTTTTGAGAAATCAATCTGAAATTACCTTTTAATAATTATTTATTGGAACTGTCGATATCGGACCACTACATCATATAGCATCATACTAATTTATAGATGGAAAACTTGTTATTTGGCAATGTATCTAGACAAAATTTGGCATGGCTTATTTGCTAAGACAAAATTACAATCATCGACAAAATTATTCAGATCGGAGCATTATAGTGTATAGTTGTCTTACGAACTTACAAATTAAAATCAACTTACTTTAAGAAACTATTTGTACGAGTATCTGTGAAGAGTATTAATATTTTTCCTGCTTTCTATTTTCGTCATAGCTGCTGCCAAGCGCAGATAGCTCCTGAGAATTTGATAAAAGCCAATGTTTCTACCGCCTCCATACGAGCGACGACAATTTTCGCATTCCGTGTCCTACACACCACCACCTCAGCATGCTGGGATTGTAGCTCAGTGACATACACATACACTGCAAGTGCAAAAATAGCTTTTGGCGTGTGTATGTGTGAGTGGCGACTGCTGTTGCGACTTAATGCTCATTGAACTGTTATTAATTGCTGCGAAAATGTTACGTTTCCAATTAGCACATTGCACGGAGTACGTAAAAATTCCTGCTACATACTGGCTTGCGAAACATTCACTCGCACATGTGACGAGTGGAAGAAATGTTGTGTTGCGCGTTGCGCTGCGGTGCGGGGCTGCGCTGAGCTGGTAATTAAATTGTAACTGCACTAAGCGCACACAGGAAATGCAATTTGCCGCTTACGTCGACTATGTGTGTGTGCGTTGGTGTGCTTGCGAGCGCGCAAATCTCCTGGCACACTAGTGAAGCGCGTAAATTGTTTGTTGGCATTTGAAGCACACATGTCAAAGTTGTAAGTACGCCGGGCGCATGATAACAATGTGAGCGCGCTGATGAGTCAATGCTCAAAGCGCGCAAGTATGTGAGCCTTACGCGTGTATGCGTTGAATGCGCCTTTGATTTTCGATCACAGCCGGCAGTATTGCTATTGGTTGTTGTTGTTGTTGTAGCGGCAGAATTATTGCCATTGGAGACTGCAGGCGCCGACCGAAGGACACGAGCGCAGTGCGAACTGGCGCGCGCGCTAAGTCGTCAAAAAGTCCGCACTTACCACGCGGCGACGGCGAGCGCTGCGCCCGCGGCAGAGGCCGTTTGCATGCGAAAAATACGCAACAGTTGTTATTGTGTTGTTGTTGCTGTTAACATTCGCTAATTTCTATGTTTCTCGTGACACTTGACAATTTGACTGCCGTTGCGCACCAGTGCCCCGCCGCTCACCCCAATTGTGTACGCATGGTTGTCGCTGACGGTTTAACACCCCCCAGCAGTGCTGCTGGCCCGACAGCCGGCCGTTTGTTTGCCTCATCGATGAGCAGTTGTGCTGACATCCACAAACATACATACACATGTGATTTCACTAGCGCGTATGCTGAAGTGCATGTATGTATATTTGTATAGGCGTGTTTGGTAGTTCTGTTATTTTATCGCGTTGAATTGCACCCAACTGGGTGTTTTGACAGTTTATGGTTTTGTTGACGCGCATAAATTACCAACATGTGGCGTATATATCATCCCTGTTAAGAGGAGTCGCGACGCAACTATGCGCGCAGACAGTTCATCAAATACTCACCACAAGGTTATTAGTGGGGTGGGGTGGGGTGACACAAGGAAAGTACATAAATACATTAGTATGTTTGTGTGTGGGTATGCCCAATTATTAAATGATTTCAATGAACCAAAGAGATTTAAACGGTTAAGTAAGATAGCTGACGTCTGAAACTATGACAGATAAATGAAAAAATGAAGAAATTTAAACTTTTTTGGAAAAGTAATAATTTTTCACACTTTCTCAATGTTGCAGTAAAAAATCAGCTTTAAGTCGGAAATAGTCTTGTAATCGAATATGTTACAAACTTATTTGACTGTAAAATTTTCTTTTCTTGAGGACCCGATTATTATCTTTACCTCCCGAAGAGAGTCAATTGCTGTATCTACAGCCTTACAAGGTATGTCCGAAAAATAATAGGGCTGTTGTTACCCGCACCGACTGGATTTGGTAGAGGGCGTTCCGAGCTAACGAACGACCGGCTGATCAGTTGTCTCCGAGCACCTGGACTTCGGCAAACACCGAAAATGTGACTCGTGGGTGCAAAATTTCGAGCTCAGTCCTTCGACTAAGTATTCGTTTAATGGTCCAAATGTTAATTATATCAGAATCTGTAGTTCATGACATTGTGACGGAGCACTTGAACATGTGCAAGGTGTGGAAGTTGCACTACGACAACGCCCCGGCTCACACCGCCTTACTTGTGAACAGCTACCTAACCAAGGCCAGTATCCCAACGCTTCCGCAGCCGCCTTACAGCCCCGGACTTTTTTGTTTCCCTGTCTGAAAAGGCCGATGGTAGAGGATCCAAGCAGCATGCACCTCGGCTCTGAAGTATATTCCGAAGAATGCCTTCCGTGACGCATTGAAAATCGCGCTGGCAGCGCTGCGTCGACGCAAAACAAGCCTATTTTGAAAGTTTTTAAAGAATTGTAACAATTGGTTCAATAAATTTTTTAAATCGACTCAGTCCTATTACTTTCGGGATAAACCTTGTAGCGTCTTTTCATTGCACATATCTTTTGAGGTGACTAATAGATATTGCTATTCTTTTGCGATCGAGTTAGTTAATTATGGGATGTAAGGCAGGTCTCTGCGCGGTGAATCCTGGGTAACGCTAATTGACCTGTGGCCTTCAAGGCCTGTGAAAACTCCTAACGAACCCAACCTTGGATCGACGCAAACTATGATCTCAGGACTGAATCTTTCAGATTTGGCTGAACTTTGGGCTGGTTATAGAGGCTTATCGTCACTTGAATTTGTGGTAGTGACATCTTGCAGAAATGGCAGTACACCCCACTTCCGTCATCAATAAATTGATGAATTAGTTAGAGGCTGGTCGGCTCTGAAGGCAGTGGCCTATAAGGATATGTGTTAACTCTCGGCTAAGCGTCTTAACAGAGATAAGTTGGCGGAAGTGCGTGGTGAAATCGACAGCACCAGCAGAGAAACTTACGCTAAGTTAATAGTGGGTTCGGGGATCACAGGCAGCTTAGAAGTTGAAATCCGTTCCCCTGACAGCCGGGTTTAAGTAACCGGAACGGTTCGGCCAAGGAATAACAACTTGACACTATTCCTTGAAATTACTTCAGGAATGTTTTCTGCCGCTTCAACAATAACAACATGAAGTTAAAGTAAAAATTCAATGTCCGAGAGCTGATTCGCCTAGGTTGTTGACTTGAATGTATTCAGAGAGCAGTTAATTCCAAAAGTTAGTTTTCAGCACTCACGCATGCAATCCATTACCTTAAAGTCATTTAAATACATACTTGGGAGTAAATACATATTTGTTTGAAGAAAAGTTTCATGATATATGTACATCGATGGATTTATAAGTTACCTTGCATATTTTACGTCCTCTTCGTATAGATTTGAATTGGTTTATTAGTGCTTTCAATAGTATACTTCAATATTTTATAAAACTGTCGTGCGATAAGAAAATTTTCTCTCCGTATTATTTTTGGATCAAAATTTTTTTCAAAAAACTTGCTGAAAAAGATTCTTATTAAGAAGCTTCCAATAATTTTTTGGAAATTTAATAAATTTTCTCTCAATACTGAGATAACTCTTGGGACTAGAATCTGTAAATATCTCCATTAAATCTTAATAATTAAATAAGTGTGCATACCAAAAAAGCACTTTTTGCAATGTCCGCGCAGTACGTGCAGCTAACGCTGTAAGTTAATTTCGTAGAACGCGGCGTATGAGTAACCCGCTCGCTTAAGCTGCATGCAAATGTGAGTCACAAAAACCGAATATTAAATATCATATTGATTTAACCAATTCCGCATATATTTTGCAATTTCATATTCGTTGAGTCCGACGCTTGCTGGTGTACACCAATACACATACAAATATGTTTAATGATGGCAAACGGCGAGCAAACGGTTTTTTATGACACGCATGAGTACTTTTCAATAGCAATTTTAATTATGCGCAACGGTATGTGTGTGCTTTTTAGTGCAGGCACAGGCCAGCTCACATTTGCACAGCTTTTTACACTCTCTGATTTTTCGCCATTTTTTCTATTTTTTTCATATTTGTCCGCACTCATTTCCAATGCTTGTTTGCACCGCGCAGCTTCTTTCTTTTTGCATATTTTCCGGTCCCCATTTGCGGTTGAGTGGTAATGAAATTTTCGCATTTACTTCAGCAATATGATTCCTTAAATGACTTATGACCCGCCAGCCCTATTAAATGGCGAGCGCTATGCCCGAGTGTAAGCACAAATAACTAAAGCACACTATGGAAAACATTAACAGTAAATGAAATAGTTGTGCTGAGTGCGGGAAATGCACTTTGAAAATGTACATAAACAGAAACCAATTGAGAAGTAGGGTTATGCTCTGGACTGAGTTTGAATAAAACTTGAAGGGCTTAAAGTTGAAAGAACTGAAATTTATTGCGTTAATTAATCAAGATTTTTGAAAAAATATTTTTACTTATAAATTTAGTACACGGTGTCAAAGGTAAGAGGAATTATTTCAATAACATATTGTGTTGGTAGGTAGGTAGATTGGATCTTTGACAACGCACTAGGGCCTTCAAGAGACGCGTTGTGAAACTACCAGGACTAACCTCCTATACATAGTCACGACGGATTCCCATAGCAGATCTCCTGCAGTCTCGTCTTTTTCTTCTTCCTGATAATTTCTACCTATATATACATATATATATATACAAATATCCAGAATAATGATAAAACCCTAACAGACTTTAGCGGTTTTGCAGCCGCTTGGCTTTTTGGATTTAGAAATATATTCCTTGTTGTGAGCTCACTCCTTGTCAGAACAAGAAGGCATTTTTTGATTGCTGTGATCTGGTGCATGGAAGGCGATTCAGGTATATAATTTTGCTAAAAGAACACCATATCCCACTCGGTTATCTAGTTTGTACCAATCCCTTTATATGGGCTCCCCTCTCTATATGGACTCCCCTCTCTATCTACCTCGGCCCTTTCGCATTCTTCTCAGGATGGAAAGGCAATATTGGGAACGCGAATTTAAGTTCAATTCTAAAAGATTTCAAAAATTCGTGGTTTTCGATAGAAACGGGAACTTACTAAGTATCTTCGAATCTCTCTTATTACAGGCGATTATTAGGGTGGATTCTCCCAGTGCTGACTTCGCTGCCAGTTGCTTACAGAACAAGCCTGTTGACAGTAAATATAAAATGACATTAAGCGTTTGACCTGGTGTTGTTATTGTTATAGCGGTATAAATCATGTCTGAAATAATTTCAAGGACAGGTGTCGGGTTAACAATCCTTGGTCGAATAAAAATCGGGGTCTGTTTCGTTTACTTAGACCCAATTGTCGTGGAAACGATGGCGTCTTTCTTAGATGTTCACTGTTGCATATACTGGCTGCTCTTGCATGTCTTCCATATGCCTTCACGCGTACTCATTTTTCATTATTGGCCACCACAACAATATATCGTATGTCATAATCGGTCTCCCAACTGCTATGTACAGACAAGAAGTTACACGAGGCGTTAGTTCCCATTTGGTCCCCTCCATACTTTTACTAGTGTAAAGTAGTTGCATTCTTTTTTCTTTACCCTACCGCATAAATGTGGTTTCCACGAGAGCTTCCTGTCTGAAAATAGTCTCAACTAGCTTGCTTTCTTCTTCATTGTCCAGACTTTGCAGGACTGAGGTTGGAAAATCTCTGGCAGTCTTACCTTTTGCGAACCAGAAGACATGTCGAAATTGACATTAATCGTCTCAGCAAATTTGCGATCAGTTCGAAGACCTTTGTCGGTTTGTGAGGGTCTAATGATCGGATTGGAGCTCTAGGTACCATAACAGACTGGCGTTCTAAGCTGTATAAGTGATTAATCCAGCCCTACTTGGGCTCCTATTGTAACACTTACATATTATTTAATTTTAATCATAGATGACAGATCCACATAAAAGACCTTGCTACCCTGCATTGGTAAAGACTACGTTTAATCTTCAGCATTGTCTAAGTTTTTTAACTCCCAAATCATCACCCTTTACTTCTTTTCGATGCTTTCAAACTTACTTTAATGTAACAATATTAAGCCAACATCCTTAAGCCGCTTCTTTTGAGTTATGAAGAAACACTATTAAATCGGCTTAGCTCACAGCCTGTTGTCTCTAATGCCCAACTCCAGATACATACATCAGTTGAATTAATTATACTAACAACTGTGTCTATGGAAAGTCAGCAAGCACTCCATCGTTAAGCTATAAACACTTCTAAATAATTCATTAACTTAAGTACTCGCTCATAAAACAATCAATCAAGCGGGCTTAAGGTAGATCAGTGCGAATATATTTAAAGCTTGCAAACTGTAACTTGCGCAGAACATGTTTACGCTTACTCAAAAATTTAACGGTATTATGCAATAATCGCAATACTCTGTAGGATATTAATCGCCAAGGTTTTGCTAGTTATACAACATCAGTTATAGTTGCGTTACATAATGAATGGGAGTGCGTATTTCTTACTTACATATGTGGGGTTGAAGCAGGCGTTAGTGGTGAAGTAGGCTTGTAGGAAAAGTCATGCGGAATTCCAGGACGAATGGTGTTTATAACTGTTAAATTGTGTTACTGTTAGTTTTTTAGGATTTAACACTTTTCATACATTTATATTGCGGTAACTTGCTGGAAGGAATTTTTAATTACGAGTAATCGGCTCTCAAAACTTTAAACTCCTTCTTCTTGAACAGTTTTAGTGAAAAAAATATAATTTTTTATTGTTTTTTTAAACTCAGCAATACATTTAGAATACTGTTCTAAATTTTCAAGTTGATCCGAGTAGTAGTTTCGACACATCCTTGAGAACTTGTGAGCTCGAGGCTAGCGAGTTTAAGTGTGCCGTCTTTAAAGGCGTTTTTTCGAAACTGAGTTTTTGGAGTCGGTTGTCAAGATTTCTCCACCGATCTTCATGAAATTTTACAGAGGTCGTTGAGATACAATTTTTGAAGGCTTGGACGAACGATTTTTTTCGATTATAACTATTTGAAAAAAAAATGTCGCAACATTTTCGCTGAAGTTTTAATTTTTTTTGTAAAAATGTCTGCCAAAAATCCAATTTTCAGTTTTTTTCCTTGGTCCAAGTCCTAAGTTAAGGTTTTTACTAAACACGTATTTTTTACTTTAGATTATCCTTTAAGGAGTTATCCTGATAGCGCGGGTGCATCTTTTTTCCGAGGAGTCACTGAAAATGGCTTCGAAATGGCAGAGCATAAAATATTTTTCTCCAAAAATTTCAGAATTTCTTTGTTAAAAGCGTATATTTGTAACAATAAGATATTCTAATAAAATATTTTTTTTTTATATGAGAATAACTTTTTGAAAAAAGACTGTTTTTTACTAGAGGAAACCCCTTAAAGTTTTCAAGTTACCGTTTTAAATAATAATTAATTATAATAATTTTGATTTTTTAACCACTCTTTGGTCGACAAAAATCCTTCTCTGAACCAACCATCCTCGCGCGTGCCGACTGATAATAAATAACAAAGTATCACCAATATGGCAGGGACGCAGGGATAGGGTGGTAACAGTTCACCCCCGGTGCAGGTGAGACGGCTCTTCACAACATCTGACTTTTTTAAAATTTTAAGTTTTTTCTAACATTTTTTTAAATATTTAAAAAAAAAATTTTGGAACAATTTTTTTCTTACTTTGTTTTTAATTTTTTTTTAAGTTTTTGTTATTGTTTATGTTAAGATCAACTCATAAATAGCACATTTAAATGGGAAATCTAACCATAGCTGATGAATGGGGGCCCTCAAATAGCCCATAGTGTCGAACGAACTTACGAATACCTTGCATCCTCCATAATAACATATCCTAACTTGCCTAGTATTGGCTATACGCAATCGGACTTAACTACCTCTAGCTTTAGAATAAGAACAAAGGGAAACATAACTTAAATAACCGGCAAAAGGTGTCCGAATCTCATGAAAAAAATTCGGAGGGATCCATCAGTTTCATGAAGACGACAGCGTTTACAAAAGCCCGAAATCAAACAGCAAGCTCAAAGGCAGGAGCTACACTTGATCTGGCGTAAGTTCTAGCTCTAACTCTAGAGCTGAAGCTATCCTCAGCTCATGGGTGACAACAACACCTGCGGTAGCCGGAACCAAATCCAAAGCCAATTTATGGTTACAAAGCATGGGAGCATGAAGAAACAAAAAGTCCAGGAAAAATTTTCCTCAACGTCGGATATATTCAATCGGAAGTTCTGTTGGTGATTGTCTGCAGGATCAAGGGATCCAAAATTTATCATATAATAGTAATATTATCTTGACATTCCTTCATTACAGTATTAAAATGGGCGAAAGTGGACTACAAACACACTAACTTTCCATCCAACACAATTTTATATTCCGACAATTTCTTTCACTTTCCAGTATGACATGCCAAACAATATATTCATTTTTATATATAAAAATTACGTGTCACGTTGTTTGTCTGCGATGGACTCCTAAACTACTGAGTCGACTTTAGTAAAATTTAGCACATTGTGTCCAGATAGAACCAACTTAGATGATAGGGTAGCAAAGAAAGTTTATAAATAAAAAATAGTTTTATTAATTTGACGTTCTACTAAGCGAACAGCTCTATTAACTGGACAGAAAAGCTGGTAGTCAGACATTTAGAAAGCAGCCTTAAATTTGTTATTTTTTGCAATGGAATTTATGAGCATAATGAAAATTAAACCTCAAGTACAATCCTTTCGATTCTTAATTCGACAAAAACATTTTCGCCTTTATCCTTTTTGAAAAGTTTATTATATGAAAATGTAAGTTTACCACAGCAACGCGTGGCCGGATCCACCAGTATCTATATAAAACTTTGCATGAATAATTTGAGCCTTACTCGTATGATCAAACATCATGTAAATCGGACCAAAACTTTTCAAGCTCGCATATACCGAAAATATGTACTCCATTTCCAGTTGCCAACTTCTTATCGAAAATTTCGGTCAACCTGTCAGATATACTATTGAAATTCGAAAAAAAGTTCCCGCTTTGATTCTTGAAAGTTGTGGAAACTAGTTATTTATAAAGAGAAAAAATGCCCCTTCAAAGTAGATACACAAAAATTCCCAGCAGAGAAAATAGTTTCTTGCGAACACATCATTTTTCAAAGAAATGCGCCCTGTGCCACACATGCTAGTATATTACTATGTTCATATATATATATATATATATATATCTAATTTAATGCACATTTACTACTTATCCTTGGATAATAGTGTTCAACAACTGTCAACTTTAGGTATCTTACGCATGGAATATAAATGATGTGTCTTCACGGAGCTGTCGCCAATGATTTACGCTAAATGGTATGAAGCTATTTCTGACACCAAGCCAACTGTGTGCTTAAATTCTAATGTTGCTATATTACTACTTATATAATTCTCTATATATTCACTACAAATTCAACACATGTGAACGCGCCTAAATAGCGATACCAAAGCACAGAGAAACATACAACAAACAACGAAACGCATCTAATCTTAAGTTTACATACACAGCATTATTCTCAACTTGTATGTGTTTGTGCTTATCCATAGATATGTACGTGTGTGTGTGCGACCTGCCTATTTTAATATTAATTAAGAAAATTTCGAAATGTGTCAAAGAAAGCAGACTACGCTGCTTATAATGGCATAACAAGTCATAAATAAACTTTTGGAAAATTTTCCTAGGCAAATAAGTCGTGGCACTGCCGGTGTGTGCGAGATGTGCCATTATCTTTCAACGAGCTACTCAAGTATATTTAAAACATTATGAGCTCAATTTGTTCGCATAACTTTCGGAAATTAGCAAAATTACATAAATTAAATTCGGTTTACAGATTTCTGCTGTCGGCACAGCGCTTATCTGTATGTGTTTGCATGTGTGTAGACATGGGCTTAGTAAGGTTCATCTTCTGTGTATGTTACCATAATTCTTGTGTGCTCACGAATTAAGATATCAAGAGCCGATAGGCATTTCCACACAATTAACATACATTAAATAGTAGTTACCTGCCACAAACACCGCACAAGCGCCACTCTGGCGTGGGCGTTTAGCTGCTCTGACGCTTCTTTCGCCGAGCTGCTTTGCTCTTGGGCTGTTTTGTGAGGCGCGACATTGAGTTGGCTCTCTGTTGGTGTTTGCAGCTCTGGGCCTTAGCGCCTAAGCGAAATTACAATTACGACGAGTTGTTTTGGGACCTGCAAAGAATATTTTAATATTTAAAGGCATATTTTTTGATGTCGAAAGATGAGCTAATAAGTTAAAAAATATATATATAATGACTAATATTCTTTATTTGGAAAACTTCAATTTTGGTTATTTAATATCAAAACTATGTAGTTAACCAGAATGGATAAAGCAGCGAGTCAAATGGGTCTGGTGATGAACGTGAGCAAGACGAAATATATCCTGTCATCAAACAAACAGTCGCCGCACTCGCGACTAGGCACCCACGTCACTGTTGACAGTCATAACTTCGAAGTCGAAGATAATTTCGTCTATCTTGGAACCAGCATTAACAGCCGTAACTCTTGCCCAGACAACTACTTCGGACTGAGTGGGTAATTCAGAAGTAAAGTTCTCTCTGGATGAACAAAAACCAAACTCATTGCATAGGAATGGACGATGACAAAAACTGAAGAGTCGATGTTGTTAGTTTTCTAGAGAAAGGTTCTGCGAAAGATTTGTGGTCTTTTGCGCGTTGGCCACGGCGAATATCGCATTCGATGGAACGATGAACTGTATGAGATATACGATGGCATTGACATAGTTCAGCGAATTAAAAGACTGCGGCTGGCTAGTAAAGAAGAAAGAGAAGTTAACCCAATTTAGACGCTATCGATAATTCCATACTTTGATTTGGGAATTTTGCAATTCGCGACTTCGAGTTTTCGAGAGTTAGGTTCGGTAAAGTTATTCATGGTGCCACTAAATGCTTGAAGCGTTGCCTTGCTAATGCAGAACAGATGCGCAAGGGATGCTCCATTGTTTTCCTGGTGCCTTGCGTTGTCAAAGTTTCCATAAATACTTATGTCACTAGTAGTTGTCTAGTTGATTTTGCTGCAGGTAGGGTGGTTCTTTGCACAGCGAGCCATTGGTAGCTCACCGCACCATAGCACCTCAGGGCCCGTATGCTCCCTGTTAAGGGGCATAATTAACTCCTCTCCAAGCAGGTCCTACTGGGGTGCTTTCGAAAAAATCATCTCTGCTGCCACCTGCTTGGAGCGGAACCGACACCTCGGAGCATCAAGAGGTCATTCCTCATCTAGGTCGTCGACATCAAAAAATGCGCCGACCAGACTTCGGAAGCAACTAAATTCCAACAAGCACTGATCACCGTTCACAATGGAGCCATTAACACCTTCACCGACTCCCTCTCAGTGAATAGTGTACTTGGAGTCAAACCAACACCCATTGCAGACAAAGAGCTCGAGTTGCCGCGAGAAGCGAGACTGACCCTTACACAGCTTCGATCTGGATACCGTGGCAGGTTAAACTCCTACTTATCCAAAATAGACCTTGACATATCAAACATACGTTGAGCATGCAATGAGGCGCCGCATGACAGTAGCCACCTCTTTGCATGCTCTGCTAACCTTACTCATCTGACACCCTTCTCCTTTTGGTCCGACCCCGTCGACGACAACTTATCTAATCCTTACCATCCTAACGGGGATTAGTAGGTCATTTAATGAGGATTGAGTAGGTCTTTTAATGAGTCCTCAGAGTCGTCTATTCACTTCCCGTCTCTTTTTGAGTCGCATAATAATTTCTTGAGTCTCGCTATCTCCTTTGTCTTTTCAAAATCGCCACAAAAGTTTTTCCAGGGCTTCAAGAGTTAATTTTTACATTAAAATTATAGACCACATTCCGGAAAGACTGTCTCATTTATGTATTTTTGTTTGGCCGGCTTGAAGATTGAAGTACTCTTTGTGCTCATATACAAGTATAAGTGTACAGTTATATAAGCACGAGATCGTATACACTTTTACTCTGTGCATTTATTTAATTTCATTCGCAGCTTTATGACTACAAGTGGCAACCACTTATTCTACTACTTATTTGCTATTCCGGCCACATAACGGGGATTTATTAAAGAGTCAACTTCACTCAACCGCATGCTCCCACTCTCAATAGCACCGCAGGTAGGTAGGACAATATACACATACATATGCACCTATGCGTGTGTTGAGCAATGAAGCAGTTTGCCACACACCGCACCCCGCTCTCTGCAACGCAGCTGACCAGCAACTTTGAGGTTTGAACTCAGCATGACCGTGCTGCATTGACTCTGCTGACTCTCCACTTTGTTGCCGCGCAGAGGTGACGGAACGCTGAGTCAATACGTGCATACATTGCTCTGGACATAGCTTCCAATTTCATCGCAAATTTCTGGCTTTCGGGCTTAAGCTGCGTCTTAGCAAATCTAATCTGAATCCAGAAAATGCTCCGTGCTTCAATGCTATTTTATTGCGGTGTGCGTGGAACGTAAGATTTCTTTGTGTGATTGCTCTGTATAACCATAAGTTTGCATTAGCGTTTCAATCATGCGTGTGTATGCTCTTGAAAGCATTCGAAATTTTAAATTTTCTCATAGTTTGGCACAGTGGTTTGAAATGAGAAAATATTGTTCATATTTTAAAATGAAGGAAAAAGTTCAGGAAAGGTATTTTCGAATCAGCATCTGCAAAGTCGTTCGAGAGCGGTGAGAGAGTACCGGGCGCAAGGATCTGAGATTTTCGACTTAATGTTTTGTCCTTTAGGTTAATTTATGGCGAATAAAGAGGTCTGACTTTTTCGAATAATTTTTGTCATAAGATCGCGAGAGTTCATTAAGCTTACGGAATAACTCACAATATTGAGAATATTGTGAAGAAGCCTTTATAGGCTACTACGAAGACCGAGGTAGCCGCAAGAGAACTCTTAATCAAAAATCTTCGAATCTTCAAAATTCGTTAAAGATTTTTGATGACCGAAAAAAATGGTTTATAATTTATAATGACAGCATACATAAGTGGATCTACATCATAGTCAACATATACAGTTTCGAATATCAATAATTATATGTTTCAAATTCTTTACAGATTTTTAAAAGCCGATAAATGCTTTAAATGAATAATGGTGGGGAAGTATGTGGATCTACAATTCGATCAATTTTTGCAGTTTAAATATTTTCGTATTTTATTTTCCGAAATTCGTTAGAGACTTTTCGACATTAAAACATATCTTTTATTGAATATCACTGTGAAACTTTTCTAAGATATCTTATGGTGGATATCTATGTCAAATATTTTTCAAAAATTTTCTATTTCGAAATTTCGAACTTAGGCACAAATTTTTCTAAATTAAAAACACCTTACATAAATAGTAATTACACATTTTTTTTAATATTTTATAATTCGAAATTTCGAACTTTGGTAGAAATTTTTCCGAAATTGAAATATATCTTGAATAATTTATAGTGGATATTTTTGTAACACTATTTTCAAAAATTTTATAATTTGTAATTTTGGACTTCGCTACAGATTTTTCGAAAATGAAATACATATTACATAAATTATGGTGGTTGTCTCTCTCAAACTTTTTTCAAAAATTTTCTATTTCGAACTTCGGTATAAATTTTTCGAAATTAAAAAATATCTTACATAAATTATAATTATACATTTGTTGCAAAAAATTTTCTTATTCGAAAATATTTTCCAAAATTTTCTAATTCGAAATTTCGAATTTGAGTACAGATTATTTTAAATTTTCGAAGTTTGTTACAGATTTTCCAAAACATTGCACTGTGCGCCTTGCTAAACCACAATACCAACTATAATTTGCCATACGCCAACATTGTCAACCGTCAGCAGCTGCTGAGGCATTCCGCACGCCACTCACTCACTCGCACAATTTGAACAGTTCTAGTTGCGATTGCAATTTGGCAAATTCAAACCGTTTCACAGTTTCTTTTCATTTCGTAACATTGTCATTTTTACAATTTGCCGAATTCATTCGACGACAACTTCTGAAATGTTTGCCATTTTGCCAATCTGCGTGGCGAACGAACTTAACGGCGTCGAGGGGTGGGGGCAGTGCGTTGCTCGATTATTTTTTTAAATTAAAGTGTCATTTTGAAAATTTCGAAAATAAATTTATGGCGCTAGTCGAGTGCGTGTGTGTGTATATAGATGACAGTGAAGAAAAGGCAAAAAAATACAGCTGAGCTCGTATAAGCGCCACTCGCACATACTCAACAGAGAGAGAGTGAAGGTGCTCGATTGGCTTGCGTTGCGGCGTGGAGTGAAGCTATGGCTCAATTTTGATTTGCAGCAGTTTACAAGTACTGATGTTTTCCAAGATTTTCGCTGTTTTACTTTTTATTTGCATAAACTTTTCCACTCACCCGTCTCATTGCTGCGCTCGACGCTGCTTAGGACAATCAATTTGTGTAAGTGTTGGTAGCGACGAGCACGTCCGCTTGAGATTTATCACTTTTGATGTTTGCATGTGAATTGGTTTAATTCAATTATTTACAGACACGCATACGTGTACGCTTAGTAGCACCAACACACACATACACATATACAAATTTAGCCATAAACATGGCAGCAATGGACGTCAGCGCTGGCGTACCTATGTTCGTATGCACTCGTGAGTGCCTTGAGCTGTAATTTTACGAGCTACAGAATTTTCGGTGGACGCTCCGGGTCAGGTGGTATGCATACAAACACACATATATGCATACCTGCATATATACAAACATACCTACACACTTACAAAATACATGCATACTGACAAACATGAATATGTACGCTATGTGCGCCTGTATGTATGCTAATGCCTCGCCTTGGCTTTCTTAACAATTCTATGTTTAATTTTCTTCACATCCCTTTTGAAAAGGCATGCCAATGAAACTTTGAAGGACAGTTGCGCTTGTTGTGCACAACGAGCTCAAGTTTATATGTTATTTTAGAAGTGCAAAAGTTTTATTGGATTTACTAAAGTTTCTTCCCTTTTTCGTTTTCGCAAATGCGTTTTCCAATTTTACAAGTGTTTTAGATAACTTTCAATTCGCTCAAGCTCAAGCTGCTGTCACCAAACACACACGCACACATATACATACAAATAATCACACATATACAAGTGTATTTACACAGTAAGCAAGCGGAAGCCGAGCGAGGGATGGCATGTGCTAAGCGCACAAATAAGTAATTGCATTTTGACAAGCTTTTCAATATTTCCATTTGCTTGTTTGTCTGTTAGTTAGCATTCATAGCTCTGCTTTTTACTTCAAACTCTTTTTGCACCTTTTATTGCAATTATGTTGTCTTCACAAAGCGTTTCGTTTGCATATCTTAATGACTGCCAGAGATTTCAATATTGGCTTCGTTATGCAGTGAAATGCCATATTTGAGGTTGGTGGACTTTGGCATTCACGCTTTTTAAAAATTCGCATGATTCACTGAAAATTCAAAGAGTTTAAAGACACTTATATACGTTTAATATCTTTGGAAAACCATACTTATATTAGTGTAAAGGGTGATCCAGCGTTTTTTTTTTTAAGAAAACCTCAGAAACTTCAAATTTCAAAAAATGTTTAGTATCGTTCAAAAAAACATTCTTTGCAATTACTTTTTTTTTTGAATTATCTCTTTCAAACGTTTGCCGCGGCTACATTTCAAATGGATCATCCATTGAGTCCAATTTCCGATGAGTCGTTCGAGCATTTCGACTGTTAACTGCTCACCAAAGTCTTCTCTCAATAAATCCATTGATTAAAGATATATGGACCGATGATTTCAGCGACCAACACCCATACCACCTCTTCTTGAATCACCCTTTATTAAAAGAAACCCATTATTTTCTCATTGAATTGAATATTGATAGACATACGGCATAGACAATCACAACAATCACATGAAGCCGGGTTTGGAATATAAAGAGAATGCATTAGAATCTTCCAATTAAGCAACCGTATCTTCTGGCGTGTCACTATCAATGTGCGTGTGGCCTGTCGTGGTTATGAAGGAAGTCAATTAATATCACTTTCTATGCGCCTACCAAACTCATACAATAAGTTTTTCGGCAAAAAGTTGGAAAATCTAGGAGCCACTTTAGATGAAGCTGAGGCGGAGTCAACTCCAATCCCGCTGCGAATTACCAAGAGAGCGCTTTATCAGCATTTTGAAAAAATAGTTCTGTGCCGATTGAAGTCAATAACAAGCTGGAAGATGGCAAAGTAGATATAGCTCAAATGTGACAGAAATAGAAACAAGGATCCTATATATTTGGATCCAGAAATAGTAAACTTGAATGGATGTCCACAAAAAAACAATGATTATGAGTATTTTCATTGAGAGCACCAAATCGCCCGATAAAATGGAATAGCAAGACTATAAAGTCCTAGCACCAAAATGGCACATTCAGTGCGGAGAGAACCCACGGAGGCAGCAATGCTATCGCACTACCTCATCTCCTATTGACTTACTACCTACTTGGGTCACCTTTTAAAGAAATATTTGGTTTACTTGTATTCCAAGTCTGGGACACAGAAGTATATCGCTACTCTAAGCAGGCTTGTAAAATAATTATCAGAAGGAATACAAAGACTTTAGACTAAAGCTGAGTTGAAAAGTTAACGTTACGCTAGGTTACACTGGCAGCTTTCATGCCAGATATAGAACCTTCGATCCTTTTTAATGCCAGTTGAGGGTTCTTTATTATTACATGCTGAAGTTTAATAAAGATTTGAAATCAAATTCTGATATTTTTTTTAGTTTTTGCACTGCAAAGCTCCTACATATCTAAGCCAACTGCTGAATAAGATGGAACATAAGCGGTGGCAAATGAGATGCTTAAGCCCTTTTTTCACGGCTACTTACCTGCCCTTTCTACGTGTGTCATCGCCAATAACGCCCATTACGCTCGCATGTGATACCAGTAAGTTGTGATCAGTAGCTAAGACAACACCCATCCTGCGATATCCTCGAGACGTGTGCTTGAGTGTTTTCCTGCCGCTCCTTTGCATATGATCTTGGTGATCCTGCATGTCCTTTAGCATTTCATTTTACTCGGATCCGCCTGTAAACCCTTTCGGAAATTTGATTTTTTTTAGCAACTTGCGTATTTCCCCGAACTGGTCCGGTAACCAAACGGATGGGACTATTGTCAATATCAACAGCTATATCGCTGGAACCCCTTTATGACCTAGGACACAGTAATGTGCAGCTGTTTTCTGGCAGCCGCTTCTGACATCTAACTCCGCTGAATAGATGAATAGATCCCGGCACCCACTCCATCAGCCAAATTTGATACGTCGGTGATAATGCTAAAAGTTCCGCTGATGGTCGCATAGCTTTTTATTTTTTATGTGAATCGAATACTTCTTCTTGTGTAGAGTTCACCTAACGTCGGCAATCCTGCAGCTGAATAGTTTGTGAATGAAAAAGAATTCTTCACCAAATTCTGAACGTAATTTTGCTACTTTCCTTAATGATTTCGTTAATTATTTTACTAACATTAACATCGTTCAAGCCTCCCAAAAATAACCAACAAAAAACTTCAATAAATTATATGGAATTCTTCACTTTGGTATTAGCAATCATCAAAAATTCAGCTTAAACATCTTCAATTCCTGATTTTTGAAAGCAAAAAAATATGTTTACGCTTGCTTGAGAGCGAATTAAAGCAGCTGCTATGTTCGTATACTATGTTGCTTTACTTCCAGCTGCCAAATAATCATCCACAAGTGTCAATAACAGCATCAGTATTCCCATCACAATAAGTTATTTTGCTGGAGAAAGACAGCATTTGAAATATTTTATATGAAATGTCAGCGTTTGAACTAGTTGAGACAAAAGGAATGGAATGAGTGCCACAACTGTGGAGTGTTTGTATGTATCATAATGCAGTTGCAACAATATAACAGGAGTTTGAAACATTTTTACGAGAGTTTTTTTTTTGCTCTGCTAAATGCATGGCAAAACAGACTCACGCAGCATAAAGATATGATTAACCCGGCGGCAATGACGGTAGGCCTTCGAGACCGACAAACTTTATTTTTGCACTATTGTAGTTTTTTAATATTATAGCAAAGAAAAGGAGACGTTATTGGAGTATGCCAACCGCTCTGTAATATTTTAATCCAGAAAAACCACTTTCTTTCTTCCCAAAAATTGCATCGCCTAAGGGTTAATTGCAGAGCATATGAATTCATACATATATACAGACTCACACATATAGAGTGGTCGCTTACACTAACGTCGGGTCAGCGTTGCATTGGACGGGGTTAAGCGTAGTGTGAAATCATAAATGACACATAGTTACTTATGCACATCATATTAACACGTGATGCGATTTAAACTTTTGCAGTGGCATTCTGACCCATACCCACCGCACAAACACACACTCACACATATAGTAAATAACGCGCATGCAGCACTCAGACCGGTATAAATAGCTATTTGCTCCGTAGGAGACGTGTCACAAAGGCAACAACTACAAAGTGTGTATATCAGTCGCTGCATGTGTTTGACTTTGGCAGCACCGTTATTATGGATAGCCATAAAAATGTGTAATACCTTCATAAAATACTACTGATACTTTTGCTGCTGCTGCTCAGCTTTGGCATTTCATCGATTTCATAGTTTTACGCTTGGCTACCCGCTTGATTGTTGAGCATTTCGAGCTACTGTCCGCAGCGCGCTGGTTGGATTCTTTCAATTGTGGTTGCGGTTCATCAATCGCAATTTGCTCTTCGGTCCATTTGTACAACTGTCTCATGCATTACCGTTAATGCTTTACTTGTATGCGGACCTTTAGTGAAGTCTGATACTTTGTAAGGGAGTTTTGAGTCTGTTGAGGCATTGTAATGTCACCTTGTGGATGATGATGATAAGGAGTCATTGAACTGTCATTGAGCTTATCGAAGGGAGAGAGTGGCATGCATGCAGTTTGAATGAATTTCAATTTGTGGTGATAATATAACTTTCGTAATATGTGCTTTTATCATTTTTCTTTTGGAATTACACTTTTTACTAGATGTGTTCTTCGCAAGATTAAAGTATTTACGCAAAATAAGTGAAAAAGTTTTCATATATTTAAGCTTAATATATAGTAAATGGGACCTGAATATCGAGCAATGTTTAGTTCATTCTGCACGACGCTGTTTCATTCTTAAGTGTACGACTTGAGATTGTAATGTTACGCTTGATTCCCTGAATCCTTTTACCATATGTCATCGGCATTCCCTAGCAATTGTACACTCTCGGAAAGGCTTATCCCACCGGAGTTTGGGGGTCTCCCTTTTTTTGTATTGCACGTCTAAAACACTAGAGAAGTGTCTTCCGTTATCACAAGGTAATCGATTCGCAAGAATCTAGGCGGCTTTTGCGAATGTGATCAACCTCAACCCATTTGAGGATGTTGGATTATGGAGGCTGAATTTACCGACCATTGTGCCAAAGATATCATTTTTTACCCATCCTGGCATTAAAGTCGTCAAACACGATTTTGACGTCATGGCGGGGCCAGCTCCCATAGGTGCGCTCCAAGCGGGGGACAGCCTTCGTCCACCACATCGTTCTTCTCTTTCGTCGGGGCGTGGGCGGAAATCAGCGAAACGTTGAAAAACCTAGCTTTGATGCGGATTGTGGCTAAACACCGGGGTGAAAACAAGGATCCGGCGACGGAGTCTCTGTCCCACCACGAATCCCAAACCGAATTTGCGCTATTTATATGGCCACTGTAGTAATTTCCTCAAGGACTTACTCGTCTTTGTCCCGTCCATCACATTTCTTGGACGCTGGTGATATCAGCCTTTACTTTTATGAAGACATTAACCAGCTGGGTAGCAGCACCTTCCCAATTAAGGGATGCATGCCCTCAAAATCGTAGGCCTTATTACGTTTGCTGTGGTCGCCATCAAAAGCGGGGTTTCTCTTCCAAGACTGATGTTTCATATTCATTGGTGGCTTTTTTTCGTAGTTGGTTTGCCTTATCACTTTAGCTCGCCTTAAAACGGATGTTCTTTGGCTACCCAGAGGATACTTGGTGTAAGACCGGAAGTCGTGAGCTTCTTGAGCCATATGTAAAATTATCGTTTCTGGCCACTCCCAAGTAAACTAAGGCAATAAGGGAACCTTCCTCACTTGCGAGAACTTCTACACATGACTCCATCCCCCAATTTTTTTAAAATTATCTCTTTCGAATATTGACCGCGTTCAGAAGGTCTATCCGTTGAATGCAATTTTCGCATTTCGATTGAAAACCGGCGAATGATATGCAAGTTTTCGCTTCTTTACACACCTATTACACCCTAAAGCGTCTCATCGCTGAACAAAATTTGGCTTAAAAACGTCGGATTTTCTTGCAACTTTCCAATAGTTCATAGAGCGACTTCAGTTCCTGTACAAAACTTTGTACGATTTCAATTGAAGATCACGACATAAAATGCGCCAAGTCGTTTTATACTTCAGTCAGACTTGCTGCAAACGGCGCTGAATCGACTTCTTCGAGTACACTTTCAGCTATAGCTGCTATATTTTCTCCACTTCGTGTTGAACGTGACCTATTCGGTCTAGTGTTACCCAATAATGAATGCTGGATCTCAAGATGGGTGATGTTGTTGCTAGTACGCTAGTACGCTTAGGAGGACGATTATGTTGACCATAAGTTGAGCGAAGCGCGCGAAACATATTCTTTGCAGATGTAAGATCATACTGCTGATAAAATATTTTTCGAAAAATTAGAAACTATGCTATGATTGATAAAAGGCAGCAATAAAGCTAAAAGCCATAAAGCTCAACTTACTGAAATCCGCTGCCTTAAGCCAAATATTGACCAGGTTTTTGAATCTTAGCTTAAAGCAACCATTATATTGTTTTAATTAATTTATTTGTGTTGAAAGTATTAGTCAAAATCCGTTAATAATAATCCGCAAATAAACTCAGTATTAATTTGCCAGATTAAAAGCTACTGCTTTCTAAGCTTTACTTCAAAATTGCTTCTCCGTTTTTTACTTCTTCAAAACATTTTTAAGTAAGTGCCGTCCGAGTATTTTCAAGCTCAACAAGACATTACAGTTTTCCACTTCGCCAGGATATTGCTGCATTAAAATGTGCCATACGTCTTTGAAGTATTTACCAATCGCATTTGGAGTGAGCGCATACATACAACCGTTAGCTTAACTGTATAGCCTTTTGCAGCTGAAAACTCAAAACTGCAAACTTCATACTTTCTTTCAGCTGCTGCTGTATGCTCACTTGCAGTTTCAAGCTTTATTTTGGAATTTTTCGGAAATTCCATTAAATATGAAACTACTTGTATGTTATATGACACCGAGCACTGGGAAATAGTTACACGCAGACATACATGACACTTGGCACGAGAGTATATGAGGTGAAGCGGCTTCCCAGTGTAAAGTGTTGAGAATAAATTTTTGCTTTAAGGAATTGGGTAGCTGGAAATAAGTTTTTTTTCTTACTTGTATAGCAAGATTTTTGTGAAATTCCCAAATAACAGGTAGAACCTGTTTCCTCGGAGCTCAGGCTTTTGAGCTGCGCTCCACTACTGTATCTGTATCGAACTCCATGTAAGTACTTTGCAACTAGTTCTTAAAAGTTTTTGTGTAAGTTTTCACCAATCCAGTGCTCACAAGCAATTGCTTATGGTCCCTCAAATGGGAATGAAATTGGCAGCAAAGCGAGCAACGGAAATGTGAAAAAGCTGCACAATGCGAGCGCAGCGCGAAACCAAGCGGGGATCCACGCCATATCCGTCTGTATGTGGCATGTCTACATTTTTCTGCTGCACCTGCGCTTGCACCTACATACGCGTACATCTGTAATTCTCAGCCCAGCACTCTATATGCGCACACATACAGGCGCACACAAATAATGCGAACTTGCCTGAAAGTGTAAGTGTATCTGTGTGACACTCAGAACTTGTTAGAGATCATAAGCAGTGGCAAGTTATTGGCGCAAATTTCCCACGGGTTATTTGTGTGCCAACATTTTAAGTTGCCGGCAACATTGTTGGGTCTAAGTGTGTTTGTGGCTGCCAGTCGCAGTCGGCAGCTGGAGTTATGGCTTTTGGCTGAGTTTTCTTTTAATTTTTTTCACATTTTTTTTTTAATTTTTTTTATATTTTTTTCGAAGTGGCAACGCTGCCATTGCATTTTTTGACAAACGCAGTCTGTAATGCCCGCACGAGTTGCCACTGCGCTGGGAAATGAACAAAAGCTTATATACGCAGCTGAATATGTATTAGCTGGGCGCCGGGGCGTATGCGTAACCTGCTGCGGAAGCATTCACTTGCCTGTACAAATAAAAGAGTGCTTGTTGCGGTATGTCTTTAATAATATAAAAACTTTGTATAAACGTGCTCATGTGTGGCACTTTCTTCTAAGACTCTTTGGTTGCTTCAAATACTCGCCAATATGAAAAATCTGCTGTGCACACACACAGATACATGCGCAACTTTCATAGTTCGAGTGCGTTAAAACTCTTGAATTTTCCACAGCAAGCAACATAAATGACACTGTTGTGTGGCAGCAGTTGCAATTGTGGCGACTGCTTAAGTTTGTGCTCGCCGCTTTGTGTTGCCATTTGTCAGCGGCAGTATTTTGCTCGAGTAGTATTATTTTCTTACGCTGGTCTTAACTTTTCGCTGTTTTTTTTGGTGCCTTCGAAAATACTTAATAAATATGAGTGCTTCTTCAAGCGTTAGACTTCTGCGCTCACCTTCTTATTGCTGCTTGGTAGTGGTGGCACAGCTTTGCAGCGCTTATGTACATTTTTTCGTAGTTGTTGTTTTTGTGGACAAGGGCTTCAATGAGTCATTGCACTGTAATGCTTTGGCCATTGCGAGTATAACGATTACTCAAAGCGAGTGAAATTGGAGAGTATAGTTTAAGTTATTGAATTTTTGATATAAAATTGAAAAAAAGTACATTTTAGTTGTGAACTAATTTCTTCAAATAGTACTCCGAACAAGATCTTTACTTGGTCTGTAACTTTGAGCTAAAAGAATTATTGATGGTGGTACCTGGTATGCTGTCGCAATACTTTTTGAAAATATGGAAGTGATATTGCCAGAAGGGTATGAAGCAGGTCGCCTCCAAATTGGTACATTCTTGCTAACGCAGGTTATTGCACACACAGCCTTACCAACTCCTGGGTTGCACTTTAGCTTAGACATGGACTAATAATTAGGAATTAAAGTTTTGGGATTTCGATTTGAAGCCTGTGCTGGAGGTTGCGACATTCTGCCATTTGAGTATGCTCGGGTGATATTCTACAGAAATGGCTGTGGGGCTAGTTTTGTCACTGTCCGTGAGTCCAAGATATCCGAGGTGGCCATAAGATACGACTTTGAGATGTTTTTGAGCGGTTGTGCCATCGGTACCACCAAAGTAGAATAAGGAGGATTCGGGTGATCTCAGCCTACTTGCTCGAGATGAGGTAGAACCACTTCCAATACTGCTGAAAAAGTGCCTAGAGGAATAATGTCAAAAAAGGAGTAGTGCCTTCTGACGCAAGGTTTTAGATTCATTATACGATTTCGGGAAGCTCAGATCCAAATTAGATTAGATGATGAAGCTCTATTTATATGCCGCAAGTTTAACTCACCCTGTTTGGTCACGCAAGTCTGAGAGAAGTTCCCCGACCTCAACCAAGCTTCAAATTCAATGGTACCTCTGATCTGCGACTGGAGAGTTTTGGAAGACAACTCATTCTCTGGCCACAGGTACAAAGTAATCAGTCTAGATGCAGCGCAGCCAACATGAAAAATATAAAAGAATTTTAGAAACAAAATATTCCAGAAGACTATGACATCCCTTCCAGGCGCATTATAACAGACATCCCCTCTCCTGAGGTGCTGGATAACTGCACCAAAGTTTTCAGCACTGCTTGTAACGATTCCTTAGAGAGCTTTTGACTAATGACATTAGAAAATGGGTAATGGTAGCCCTTCTTTTGAAACCCTTCCAAAATCAGCGCTCCTTTTAGACGATTCTTTAATAAGACTCATAAAAGTGGGCAACTAACGATTGCAGCTTTTGTAATGCAAAGGCAGGTCAGGGGACACTGCCTTGCGCACTCGTGTCTCCTGGCTCGGGAGGACCATGAGAAACAAGGAGTTTGCATTCAACAACGTCTAAGTGGTTATATGCAGACCAGTCTAAATGTCTAACTTTAGACCACACACTCTTACTGATAAGCTGAGGGCTCATTATTTCTCCAAACCCATATTATCGGTATTATCAATATAAAGCGTCTACCAATAGGCATGACGAGATTTTAACAGCCCGCGGCGGCCGTGTTTGTTTACGGTTTTGTGTTAAATTTAGCCAGTGTGTTCATCAAGGTTTGCCATTTCATTAAGGTTCTCGAAACTTAAATGCATTCCTAAAACTTTACGTGAGGAGCGGATTGTGGTAGGGCTGCATGTATCATCAAGCTTTATTTCTTTCCTTCAAGGCTGGAAGTGCCGTCACCATTAATAGCGAGCGTTATATATATGGACCGATTTTTTCCCGAAATTTGATGGCAGCGTGGCGAACGATATATGTATATTTCCAACAAGATGCTACACCGCCTCAAGTTACACGTCTACGCATGCAAAGTTTGGCGACACATGAATTTCGATAATTCAAATCGACCTCCAAGGTCACGCATTTAACGCCTAGAGATTATTTTCTCTGGATATATGTTAAGTCAAAGATTTGAGCCTATGAACCAGCAACATTTAAAGAGCCTGGAGATAACATTCAGCGTACTATAGCTCAAATGTTGAACCAGGTCATCAAACATTTTTTTCAGCGGGTGGAGATATGTAAATGGTGCGGTTTATGGTATGAAATTATCTGGTACGAAGGCAAAACAGTAGTTATTTTGTGTAAATTTGAATTTTTCATTTAATTTTTATATCACGTCGCTTTTGCTTCATTCTATGTAGGCACATGTTTTGTGAGAAATTTAAGACTATAAGTTCCTCCCTGGACGTTCGTTTACGAAGAATATATTTTTTCCTAGTTGGCATTGATTTATTATATTCTGAGAAATACTTTGTTATACTGACTGGCTGATTTTGTTCTATATGACTATGTAAAATAATTGTAAATTCAAACAATATATGTATGTATTTTATTATCGTATACTCGTGTATCTAGGGGATGCCTTTAGCTGCCTCCTATGGAAGACTTTGATTTTGCACGTTCACTATTTATTGTGCTTTTGTACTAAATATCAAAAATATGTACATATATCAATATTTTAAAATAATAAAAGTATTTAAAAAAAACATTAAAAATTTGGGAAATTTGGAAATTTTACTTCAGCGCTCATAAAGTGAATATTTAATATCAAGCGAGTAATTCAACAACCTTTAGGTGACTTCAGAGCAAACAATAACTGCAACTACCCACACCAGCATGAGCGACCACTGACTAACTTATATTTTTGTTTTTTGCATTTTGAGTTTTGTTGCCTTCACCTTACTTTGAACTCTTGATTATATGAAAAATATGCATGCCTCTTTTGCCTTTGTGCTCGCTCGGAAATTGCAATTACTTATGCATAAGAGATGCACAATGCGAATAAGTGATGGATAAAATACACATGCTCAATTATCATGGTGCAGAGCAAACAACGCACACACACTTGCATACATATGTATGTATTTGTAGGTAATATGATAAAGCTACACAAACTAAGTATATGTATGTATATGTAGCTTACAAAGAATCCTTTGTTGGGCAGCTACTAGATTGGCAGCGTACACGCACAGATGTACACATTTATGTATATAAATGTTGCATCTACTCAACTTTCATTATATGCGCTCAGCCTCACTATTCATGCATTAAATGTTCAAGGCTTTCTTCATCATTGTTAACAATCAGTGCATTCAATATAAAAATGCACAAAAGCCATAGTAACGGTAATAAAATAAAGATCTACACGCCACACGCACACACTTATAAAAAGGCATATGTGCGTTTATAAGCTTGTGTGCCGCTAAGAGAAAACTGTATGCTGACAACACACTAGGAAACTTCACTTCATACCACTCAAACACACACATGCATATATACATGCGAGTACTATACACACACCCACACATTTATAATTTTTTGTGCCCACAAGAAAACCTCGCCACCTGAGTATTTGGGTGAAAAAAGCAGGAAT
Source organism: Bactrocera neohumeralis (assembly GCF_024586455.1). Classification (NCBI taxonomy): domain Eukaryota; kingdom Metazoa; phylum Arthropoda; class Insecta; order Diptera; family Tephritidae; genus Bactrocera; species Bactrocera neohumeralis. The sequence goes on from NC_065920.1 coordinate 15,186,226, forward strand.
TGTTATATCAAAATGCCATATCTGCCATAATAAATTCACCTGCGCGTTTGTGTGCGGGGCGCACTGGTGAGCTATTGTGAGCAGCCACACAAGCATACAGCGAATTCGCCAAGCGCACGGCTTTTGTATAGTCCTAATGAAAGGATGCCATTTTATTTTAACCACAAAAGTGGCGAGCACAATGCGTTAAAGATGTAGTTTCACCGAACTGCGAAAGTTTATGTGTATGTGTGTGTGTATGCGGGTTTTAAGTGCACTAAAACGTAAAATTGGATATGTTGCCACAAAAGCATATGAGTTTATTTATTTATATAATGAAAAGTAGTTTTTAGACAAATAAATTGTATGAAGAGAGCGTAAAAGAGATTGAGGCAGTTATGTATGAGTATTAGCTGACAAGCAAACCTCGTATGGAAGAATGCCGTTATGAAATATTGACATCAATCGTAATGCATATTTCAGTGATCAAAAATGAAGACAATGTGGTCGATCGGCATTAAGTACTTTTAAATTTCAGATATAAAAGACACAGACTTGATTTTAATTCAAATCGGAAGCACGTGAATGCACTGCAGAGCTTTATACCGGAAACATATAGAACTAGACACATATTCATGAACTCAGGTAGGTAGCATGAAAACGAGAAAAACTCTTCGATAACTTCGATTCAACCGAAGCAAGAATATCAATACAAATAAAAAGCATTCCAGACAAGAACCTGATTTTTATCGGTTACTTCGTATGACAGCTATTTGTAGTAGTCCGATATCGGCGGTTCCGACAAATGAGCAGTTTCTTGGCGAGACACAGATGTGAGTCCATGAGTTTAAGCTGGCTGAGTACAAAATTGAATAAAATCTACTTCACTACCACAGTTGAAGTGTTTAGGGGTAATAATAAAATCCAAACTGAAATTCAAGGAGCATTTGGCAAATAAGATTTGCAATGCCTTATCAAAAATGATGGCGAATAGAGGCTTCTAATCGCAAAGCAATGACTTCAGTAATACTATCTGCTGCACCAGTATGGATACAGGCACTAGATATAAGCTAGTATGACGCCCGTAGACATTCAGGGAAATCAATTCACGCCATTAAATGAACTATCAGCGCCAATTACAGAAACTAGAAAAGAGAGGAGAGAATAATATATATTATAATTATATGGCAGCAATGGTGACAAACCTCAAACATAGAACGGCGGACTCACAGACTTATACCTCATATCCATACGTGGATAACTAGACAACATGGGGACGTGTATCTCTACCAGACCCAAATATTAAGTGAGCATGGATGCTTCAGAGGGTACCTATACAATTTTCAAAATGATGTAAGTTCAAATAGTTCAATGTGTACGGAGTCCATAGAAGACTCTGAACATGTGTTTTCCATTGTTCTCGGTTTGGAAACATAAGGAAAAAGTTAGAAACAGCACTAGGTGGTAGTTCAACAGTGGAAAATTTTACTGCATTTATGTGTCAGTAGAACGGATGTGGCAGATTGAGGAAGGGAACCGGGAGTATTTTAACTTTTTTCTCTGGATCTTGTGGATCGCGTGGATCTCGTGGCCAACGACCTTTAAAAACCAACTTGAAGAACGAGGCTTTCAGGTGGTTGCAGACGATGAAACTTTTCTGGTAAAAGAAAATTCCTGAACACCGTTTACGATATAAGCAAAGGGTATCTGATTGTAAGTACCAAGCGACGGTTTGAAATGGATAAGCCATAAATCCAAATAAACGGAGTTTTATTTACTAGGGGATACAAAACCTATATTATTACTCTTCTCTCGATGAGAGACTATATTCCTCAAAGGTGGACAGGGTGAAGTATTTGGAGGTTATCCCTGATAGGTAGCTGTTATGGAAGATAACCATTGAAGGATCATCTGATCTGATCAGTGGATTTGTGGACGGGGTGAAGCCGTTGTAGAAGACTGCAGTAAACTTTTTGACTGATGAACCGAAGTTAAAATTAGAGTAGGTGATGGAGCCTCCTGTCGAAAGCTTTAAATCAACTCTAGTTTTAGAATACTAGACCTCTATAGTCTCTTTCAACAGCGGGTAGCTGTGTGCTGATGTGATGCTCCGAAGAAGAAGAAGAACTATTGGCAATTAGCAAAGTCGATCTCGCCCCAGTCAGAGGTGTTCTGACAAGACACAGCCACAAGGTGCGACTAAATATTTTATCAGACGATCTTTGCCAAAGCTGTATGGAGAAAGTCAAGGTAGATTCATTTTCTCACTTCCTGCTCTCTTGCCCAGCTTTGTGGGATCGGGATTGAAATATTTCGGTAGACACACCTTTGGTGAATATCATAAGTGGTTATGTCAGTCGAGGATATTCTGTCCTTTTCATAGTTTTTTGTTACGTGGCTATCCCAACTCGTCTTCAAATGTTGCAGCGCACCTGGAGAGGATGGTTCACCTTCTCACTTTATCTTCAAATGGCTGTTCTTTGTCTACCCAGAGTATAATCTAGCACCGGAAGTCGTGAGGTGTTTGAGCCGTATGTAAAAGAATCGTTTCTATCCTCGTTGTTTTCTCTTGGGTGAACATCTGAATATTGCTCCATCCTCCCTTTCTCATATCATAGTATAAAATATTGATCGGTACAGAAGTTAATACATAAAGTATTACTACTCTTCGACAATTTTTCACACCATCTAAACACTAAATTTCAAATATATCGATTCAATTTCTATTTTCCTTTGCATGAACTTAGAGTTACCCAAATGACAATTGAAACATCGTGTAAACGTCTCTTATCTACGCAATTCTACTCACACCCCAAAAGTTGGCCCAAACGCAAACACGCACTTACGCACGTCTCTACAAAATTACAAAATCACAGCACCGCCTGATTATCTCCCCCAACCCCGGCGTTGCACGCTGATAAAGACAAGATGAAATTGAGGCTACTTTAAGAAGCGGAAGATGAAAAGCAGACAACAACAACAGCATGCAAATATTGCCGAACAACTTTATTAAGATAACATAATTTTTACCGTCTGTCTCTTGGCTGTCACTTTGCCAACTGACAATTAGAGAAGTTTATCATGCGACAGGGCAGCACTGGCGAAATTGGCGTGTTCCACCAGCGAGGAGGTCTTACCAAAGTCACTGCCTAATGAACGACGGAGTGGGAGAGTGCATGCGCTTGCCAGATAATAATGATAATACGGCAATGATTCCACACCAACAAGAGTCATTCGACGTCTTGTTATTGTTGTTTTGCACTTCTTTGTTTGTTTCGCTGAGGAAATGTGGCAGCTTGTGTCTTATGTCACTGCTACTGCTGTTGTGCTCTCCTACTGTTTGATGTTTATAGCAACTATAGATAAACACACACATATACAGATGCAAGTCTCCTCATACCAACTTGTGCGCTGTCATTGTCTGCAACGCCGTTATCCCCGCCAACGTTACTGTTATTCTTGCTGCCACTAACGCTATCATCATTGCCCATTTTCAGCGCTGCATGTCAGCCGGCGTTTATTTGCTCATTTGCCGTTCAATCAGCGCCATCGGCAATAGCACGCCACACAGCGTCGTGTAAAGTCGAAGAAACAAATGAAAATGAACGAGTGCGTTGCTCACACTCTGTGCCAGCTAGTTCCTCCATTCAGCGCTGCTTGCCTTATTGATGGCTCCTCATCGTTTCGCTTGCTCCGTTCACTTCATCATGTACAGCCTACAGCCTATCACTTGATTGCGTGGCCGGCGCTATCGCATTGCAAGGCGTTCATTATAATTGCTGCTAGATGAGCAGGCAAAACTTTGCGCTCGACTCGACTCGACGCGGCCGCCGTGCAAAGTTGCCAATACAAATTTCGAACTCAGACGCATTTGCGCCTGTGCGCTTGTGTTTGTGTGTGCGTTGGCTTCCTACTGAATGCCTGTAAAAATGGTTCAAAGTCGTGTAGCGGCGGCTGGCAGGGGCGCTGAGTACTGCTTGTGGGTGGCTGGTTGGGCCGCTGATGATTATGCTCGGGTGTGTGCGGCGTTGGAGTGTGTAGGAGTGCGCACTTATCGCACGGCTTGCGTCGTTCAAAGTTTTTGAAAAAGTGCCGCCGGCTTAATTTTCCATCATTTGAACATTAGGCCATTGAGGATTAGCAAAAAGGAGGAAAAAGGAAACAAAAAATGCCGACAAACGCACATCACTTTTTGTCGGGATGAGCGTCGACACTGTCGTTGCAGAAAAATAGAAGCGACAAACTCATCATTACCAATAGCACCAGCCTTAGCAGCCTTGTACGCACCAGCAGCCAACATTGATGGAAGAGTGTAAATCGTGTACTGAGAGAAAGGGATGTAATTGAGTGGAACAGAGAAATGGAATTGATACATTGACAAGCATTGGAATTGGAAATGGAACGAAGTGAAATTTAACCAAATCACAAAAGTGATGCCGTAAAGAAGGAAGGGAATAAAGTGAGTTTGTGTATTGAAAGAAAGGAATGGAATCGATTGGAACAGAGAATAGGAACTGAAACTGAAAAATTGAAAATGGAACGATGTGAAATGTGAGACATATCACAAAAGTGATTTGGAACACTATGAATTGGGAAGAGAATAGGGTGATAAAGTATATACTAAAAATTATTGAGAAAAGTATTATAATATTGATGAAATGTCACTTAGTGGAATTGAAAAAGTGAAACAGAATACTATACAAGTAAAATTAATCGGATGAATGGCCCAAATTGAAATGATACGAATGAAAATAAGACTGATGAAGAAAATTATTGGTAAAGTGCAATTTCAGTAATATGGTATATATTAAAAATGATTGAAGAAAAAATGAACTGGAAATAACACAAAGTGAAATGGAACAATTTAAAATTAAGACTGATGGAGAAGATTATACATAGCTGTTGTGCAATGTGGAATGAAAAAAAAAACAAAACGAAAATGGAACGGAATGAAACGGAAGTGGAACAAATTGAAATTATACATTTCAAGAAAAGAGTAGGAAAGAAACAAAACGAAAGTGGAATAAAATGAAAATAAACGGAATAGGAATGGAATGAAGTGGAACTAGAACAAAATGAAATGATGCATATCCAAAAAGAGTAGGAAAGATTTTTTGTTGTACTCCGCAAAGTGCATTGAAACAAAGTGAAACGGAACACCATGAAACAGAACACAGCGGCATATAAGAATTTACTTAAAATTACAATAATAATTTAAAGGGAAATTAAAAATCGAATTTTTTGAAACGGAAATATAAACTGAGAAAACAACAATACTTAGCAAGCATGTATTTGAAACGAAACCTACTTCGACTGAAATGAATGCTGATGATTTCTTACCGCGATATACGATTATTATTGGCAGTGTAGTGTCATACAAATATATACAGCGAACATCGAAGCCACCACAGCAAAATATGCACATCGACATGCCAACGATGACACGGTGCTGGTGTACTACACAGTGACTTGCAGTGGTGAAAAAGCGAGCAAAAAAACAAGTCAAATGATTGTCATGCTGTGACAACAACACAGATAACCTGAGGCCTGATATTGGTCGGCGATGCGTGTGTGTTGCAGAGTATACCTCTTAAGCACAAGGGTTTGGGGCTACCGGGCGTGTTTGTAGGCTGCAGTTTTTCTGTCAGCTGATAGTAATAATGCTCCGTTTTTCGCCGCGCGTCTGCCTTGCTGCACTGTGCACTTTTTGTCTGTCTTTACCGCCCTGTCGATGGCGTTTGTTTGTGTGTTTGCGGGTGTGTTTCTGTTTGTATTCGAGCCAAGTTCTCTTGTACAACAGCAGCTCTCCGGGGAACTTTAACAGCGCGCTTGTTGTCAGCCCGTTTGTCGCGCGCGTATTGTTTAACCAGCTTGCCGCCGCTTTACGGCCTAAAGTTTGCCGTTGTCGTTATGGCCGCCCGCTCGCCACCTGGCGTTTGCCTGTTGGCTTGGCTTGTAATGTTCCAAGTTTCAAGTGCTGCCTGCCAGAGATAGTAAATCAAACAAGCTCAAGACAAATATTGCCTCAGCGTACTCACATGTATGTATGTGTGTGTGTTAGTTTGTTAATGTGCGCGCGTGTTTGATTTTGTTTGCTTGTGGGCGCGCTCCGGGATCAGCCAAAGTAAAAGTGACTAAGCAATCGCAAAGTATTTTATACGATGTGGCAGAGTGGCGGTAACACAAAGCTGCGTACTTCTCGACGCGGTAGCTAGTGAAATGGGGGCGTGTCGAACACTTTGACAATATTATTCATTTCTTTTATGAACTGCAAGCATTTCTCTCTATGATCGATGGCAAATGTGGCAGCTGGAAATGAAGTAATTTATATGGTATAAATATTTGGTAGGGGCCTTCAGCGTTTAGGCACATCCAGCTCCGTACAAATGGCATACAAATCTTTGCGTATACATACCAATAACTAATAAATCAAGATAATGTGGGGAACGGTGTATTTTATTGGAAATAAGTTGGTATTGAAGCAGTCATATCATCCGCATAGATGCAAAATTGCAAACCGCAAGCGTTTTCCTGTTGGTTTAAGGAAAAGAGGGCAGTAGTCTACCCCCAAAAGAGCTTCAAACGTTCTGTCGTTGGTTGTAATCTAATGCACATTGATTGTGTTGCTAATAAAATATGGCAGCTTAGGATAAATATGTCGCCTTGCTGTCTACTAAAGCAAAGCTTTAACGGTTTAAAATATCAAGCTGGGAAGTTTTCTACGTGCAGAACATTAACGGTTGAAATTAAACGAAATTTCAGCGGTTTCAGTATTTTTTGTTGATCGTTGCCAAATAGTCATGTTCTTGAAATACGCTTCGTTGTTCTTCAGACGACAATTGCTACTCTAACTTCTATTGGTCGGGCAATGAAACGTCAGCTCCATCTTCATCGATTGCGGAATCCATCTCCTGAGGTTATATTTTAACTAAAATTCAGTTGGCTGGAGAAGTGTTCTCTCCATAATTTCAGTATGCTGCAGGTTGCAGTTACAAGATCAACTCTGGGGTTCTACAAGAGTATGCTCCGGTTTTGAAATTTTCTGTTAGTCGCCCCACCTTTTCGTATATTTTTCGAGCATTACACCTAGCGGCCAGCTTGTCATGCACTTCGTACTCACGCACCCTCTTTATTTGTCTGCAAATGCGTCTCGCTTTTCTCTTCAAATCTCGGTTTCCGAACACTGCCCAAGGAAAATCAGACAGCAAGGATTGTTGTGCTAAGTTCGGACGAGGTGAGATGAGCACCGAAGACAGTGAAAGCAGTGGACCCCCAAAAGATGAAAGCATCAAAAAATTTCGAGTGCCCATAAAGTGAATTTGGTAGATAAAACAGGCACAACAGATAGCTCTGTGCGAAGTGGATGCCCCACGAGCTCACTTTTGACCAAAACAGCGACGAGTTGATGACTCGGAACAGTGTTTGGAGATGCTCAAGCATAGTAAACCTGAGCTTTTGCGTCGATATGTGACAATAGATGAAACACGGCTCCATCATTTCGCACCGAAGTCCAATCGACAAACATCCAAGTGATCTGCATGCGATGAACCCGCTCTAAAGCGTTGAAAATGCAACTGTCGGCTGGCAAAGTTACAGCGTCTATATTTTGAGATGCGCATGGAATCATTTTTATTGAATACTTTGAAAAAAAAGCTATTATATATTGTTAATGGACGGTTTGAACGATTGAATCGCCAAAAAACATCCATGAAACGAGGTCGAAAATCCCATGAATTGGGTTCGAACTGCTACCTCCTCCACCGTATTCTCCATATCTGGCCCCAGCGACTATTTCCTGCACTCAGGTTTCAAAAGAATTTCCAAATCAGAGGCTTATTTTGAAGAAAAAGACAAATTCTGCTACTAAAATAGCATCGGAAAGTGGAAGACAGTGTAAAAAGTACAGTGTACACTCTTAAAGGGAGCTATGTTGAATAAAAAAAAATCCAGAAAAATTGGCTTTACTATGGTAGGCCGATGACTTTCAATTAATCTATTACTTTATAGAATCTCCAACGTTTTCTTATTGGTGTTACAATCGTGATGGCCAACTTAACAAAATTAACATTCAAGGTATCGAAATTTAAATTAATTGAGCTAACTCATGTACCATATATTTCATATCCCTTAACGCTCTCTCCGAAGGCTTATCTTGTAAAAACATACCTCGTATTGAGTGTGAAAATGCTTTCCCAAAGCGCACAGCTAAATTTTTGTCAATATGAAATATACTTTCTTAAATCATAGTTGAACATATTGTGTCCTCAACATTATATATGCATGCATTTGTCTATATGTATAAACTCGAATTTTGGTTGTCTTTTCTTATATTGGCTTTCTATAAAATATTTCGGTTTGAACAAATAAAATGCAACACTGCTGAAATGAAAATGAAATAAATACTCAACTGCTATTTCAATAGGCGTTCGTTTGCTTTTCTTGGAAATTTAATTGCTGTTGGCACAATTCATCACACAACTTGCTGGATTTTGCCGACTGACTTTAATTGTGAGTGTCAATTGTCAGAGAAATTTGTCACAAAATGTCTTTGCCAACAACACTCAGTTGATATATATGATTGCATCTCTGAGCACATGTATGTGTGTGCGTGTGTGGGTGCATGGGAAGCAATAAATTTAACGGTAACGCCTTTTTACGACCTTTCATTCAATGTTTGCCATATTTATGCTTTTATTTTTATATAAATTTGCAAGTGTGCATGTGAAACAGATGGTATTTACCTTTGCTTGGCTTTGGATTTCATTTCATATTTTCATAATACACGCATTTTTTATACATATTTACGTAGATGTGTAAGTGTGTTTGGTCGTTTTTAAGTTTGTATTTTTATTTTTAATTTTCATGCTGCAATGACAAATGGCTGTCAGTTATTCAATTAACGCCTGACAAAATGCCTGCCGCCAGCCGAGCCCTGAGTATGTCATAACCACGAATCTGATAAATAAAAAATGCGTAATTGTTTGTTCATGTGAGTGTGCGTGTGTGAATTTGTGACTGTAAGGACATGTGGGCTCTGTACGGCGTATCTGTGTGTATGTATGTGTTATAACAAAAAATTAAATAAATTTAAATTGCGCAGGGTTTGCTTTGTGTGGTCTTAAAATTATATAAGGGCGTCGCAGTTTCGGGTGCAGCCGAACTTGAGCTGTTTTTGCCAAAGAAGAGCGACCCCAAGCCTCTAAAATATCAAGAATTCTGCGAGCGGAAATGTTAAAACTTACTGCTACTAATAAATCAAACGGCTTCCAGGAATTAATTATGTGGAAGCTTAAGCGATTCATGGCTTGATTTCGAATATTTTTATAAGAACATTGCAATATAAGCTTTTTTCTGATTTGTACTAAATTTTACTTATCTGATTTAAAAGGGCATACTATGGCCTAAGCAACCGTTTTACCAATTTTGTAATTCCACCAAGATTTTTTCATATTAAATAAAGGAAATCTTATGAATAATTAATATGTATAAGGTACTATTGATCGGTATCTAGTACTAATTTTTAATTAAATTTAACTACTGCAAGGTTTTAACTATAACTATTTAGGGTTGGGTGTACAAATTGGACTATGAGTGAAATCAGACGGCAAACACATCTAACCAACTGTTAACCACCTTCTGATTTTTTTCTACTTGACAGCACACAAACCAATTATCGTGGAAGTTATCAAAAAAGCACTCTACACAAATAGTACCCTCAAGTCATTTCATCTTACGTCCAAAAATGATCGAAATCGGATTGTAATATTTCAGGCGTCAGACATTAATAAAGGGTTCTTTTATAGTATATACCGGTACGGACATCAAAAAACGTCTTATTTTTTTACCGCTCTTTTAACATTTCTCTTCAATAAGGTTCGCCATTTCATCGTGGAGTGATATAAGATGCAACAATGAGTCGAAGTTATTAAAATTTACTACCGAAACCTGAAGTCAGTGCTCTTAACTTTAAAAGCATTCAATTTATGGTAGGCGTAATCGTTCTGTCAGATCAACAATTGAGCGTCTAGTGGTAAATTTTAAATCCACAAGCACAGTAAAAAATTTTCCCGGTCCAAAGAGACAAAAAAGTGCCCATAGTGTCGAGAATATTCCTGCCACTAACGCATCAATTGAGGAAGACCCAAATCAGTTTGCGTTTGGCATCTCTGTGCCGTCGTTGTTGAGAATTTTACGAATATATCATGACCTACATTCTCATAAGATCAAATTGACACAAGAACTGAAGTCGCTTGATTTGAGCAACAACTCGAAAATGATCCGGATTTTCACCGAAAAATCATCTTCTGCGATAAGCCTCATTTCAGACTGAACGGCTTCGTCAATAAGAAAAATATGCGTTATTGGTCAGGCAGAAATCCACGCGTACTCTATAATTCACCATTGCATCCCCAAAGAATTAAGTTTTGATGCTGTTTATTGGCCGGCAGCATCATTGGGCCGTACTTCTTCTGTAATGGTGACGATCGGCACCTTAGTGTGAATGGGAATCGCTACCGGTCAATAATAACCGAATATTTTTGACCCGAATTGGATGATATGAGCTAGGACAATAAGTGATCCAACAGGACGGCGCCACAAGCCGCACAGCGAATGTCACAATTTATTTTTTGAAAGCAAACTTTCGAAATGATCCAGTCAATTGGACGCTTCGATCGTGCAATTTGACGCCGTTAGACTATTTCCTGCGGAGCTACGGCAAGTCTATGGTCTATGTCAACAAGCCAGCGAAGATTGATGAACCTCGTGCGAATATTTGACATGAAATTGCAGCAGTATCGGTTCAGTGTCAAATGAAATCGAGTTCCATACCTAATGGCATCGGATGTATTTTCACAGGAATAAAGAATTTCATTGATATCCCAAGCCTTTTTTCTCTTATTTAAAACAAAGCGCTCTATTGAAAACCCCGTTATATATATTGTGCAATTTGTGAGGTTTCTTGAGGAAATTCAGACAATCTTTCTTTCTGGTAATAGTATATATGTCGCAATACCAAAAATGCATAAAATGTTTTTAAACTATATCTAATATAAGAAAGTTGATATTATATAAGAACTTCAAACTCGTTTGGCTTTATACCATATATAAAGTCGTAAGTACTTCTAGGAAATTTGGCTCACCTTACACTGTTGAGGGGAGTCTCGTCCCACTACCCATCAACTGCAAGCGTCTAATTACCTTTATTGCCTATATGTTCTGGGTATGCGTGTGTATATATGCATATGCATATTCACCGCTTATTTACCTGTGCCTGCGTTTTAACCGGAAATCAATTTAAACAATTAATTTTAATTGAAATCAACATGATGCAAGTATCAATTATAAAGCTATATATCTTTAAAGGAGCATGTGTGCGGTATATTCTGTACGAAAAGTGAATGGAAAATTGTGAAAAATATTGGTGGGGTACATATTTTGCGCAAAAGTTTCTATTCTTATAGATAAAAATAATTATTTTGTTTAAAGGCAAAGTTTTGGATGCAGCTCACGAAAAAATAGTTGTTTGTAGCTATATAAATTAGGTTGCGCCAAAAAAACCAATAATTCCTTGTTGCTTGGTACTCTGAAAATTAAGTTCTTGTACACCTTTAAGAAAGCCTCTTCAAGTTTGACCTCTAAGTTGTAATGGGAAGATCCACCGACTTATATTTTTCTATTTTTTTCTTATTATCAGATTCAGGAAAACTCAAACCTCGTTCCTAGCTACTTGAAAAAGTATTTCGTTTCTTAGATTTTGTTGGAAATTGTTCATAGAAACGCTACGAACTCTCTGTTACCATATATCATAATTGACCGGATGCTTTTTGCACATGTCCAAGTTTTGCTGTAATTACATTTTACACCTCTCATCATTGCCTCCTGAATACACACAATATATGTATTTACTTATGAATACTAATATTTATTTTCATATTTATGCGGCATTACAATATATAAGCGAAAACATTTTTAAATATATGTACATATATGAGAGCATATGAACATATTTATATAAAGATACATGAGTCCAATTATTCACCAACCCGGAAAATGAACGAAATTTTTAATTAGCGCCGTGAAGCGTAAGGAAACGCGGACAATAATTACATGCAAATAGGTTGTTGCAGCATTTGTGGCGACAGCATGGTGCAGCAACGTTTGATAACGGAATACTTTATAAAATTCAATTGTTAAAATCCGTATATAACGCCAGAAGGATTAAGCAGGCTTTTATCGTAACTGGATGCATTTATGATCGCTTTGAACTCAGAAATTGTAAATTTTTCCGTAAACACTCAAGACAACTTTTATATTGGCTCCAGTTAAGCGTTACACACACATTGAACAAAATCTTTTTAGTTAAAAATTTTATCATACCATTTACTGTGGCACACCTTCTGAGCATAATTTGTGTATATTTTATTATAATTAAGCGCAATTGATGCATATTTAATGAGTAAATCAATGAAAAATCTGAAATTATTGATTCTGGTTAATAAATATATTTTAATTATTGTTATTGTGCTTTCACATTGAGCGCGTAAAAGCTGTCGGCTTTAAAAGGCTGGTTAACGTTGTGGCTTCATATTGGTCAGTGGTTAAGTACAGCTCGAAGGTAAAGCCTTTGAGGTAAGCATTGCAGCGTTGCAGGGTGACTCGCATAGTGGTTTTCATTGAAAAGCGCAAAAAATATGATGAACACGAATGGAAGGCTCAGTATGGCTAGGATTAAACATGGATTACCACCACAATTAGTACAAAAGGTCAATACCGTAACAAAGACTGAAATTATTAAAATAAAATAAAATTACATAGATGAAATATTTAACAAATAAATATATAATCCTACTGTGGGCAAAAATTAGTAAGATTTTTTATTTTGAATTGCACGCAAAAACTCATTCGACGAAATATTTTATCACAGTTGGTATGACTGTCATTGACATCAGTGCCAAATATCATATCAAAAGAATCATTATTGTTTAGTGTACGCTTGTCCTTCAGAAGTATATAAAGTGCTTTCGGCGATCTTTACGAGGAATGGAATTATTCAACAAAAGAGTTCCATTGTATTTTGTGTGCGGAATCAAATTTCTGGTGGTGAAACGTTCTCTCATGTGGAAGATACCGGAAATGATGATTTGAACTTATTGATGATAATAAATAACTTTATTCGATTTTTAGGTATTCTAGTACTTACTCAGCGTGGTCATAAATTAAGAAAATCAGCAAAAATTCCAATTTGACTTTTTTGTTTATATTATTGAAGGCATTTGCAAGTCTGCTTAACAATAATAAGGAAGATCCTATGGCTGTTATAAACTTATTTTTCTTCACTCTCCAACTTCATTTAAAGATAAATATTTCTGAATGAACTGCAGTCGGTACTCGGACCCTGATGTTGAATGATAACCTTCGCCTTTCGCATGGTCCAGTTTTACTTATTCTCATTGATTGGAACCATTCTGACAGCTTCCCGCATTACAGAATTTTGACTCAGCTAAATCAAAAGTTGGCGTGGATAAGATGATGCTTTGCTTGTCGGCTACGCCTCTGCACTTTTTGTTTTTGGACGGTGCTTTCGGTTGGCCCTCTCTCCAATGCTGCTTCATATCAGCCATGAGCTTTTCTATGAGGTTCGCAAACGCTAGTTCCAAGTCACTGCACCCATTTCATGTGGTGAAATATATCCGACCATTCTTTACCTCATCTATGGCCCTAGTCAATCGTTTCACCTTCTCTTCCTTTAGGTTGGAGTTACCATCGAGTCGCTTACACATCCCGACTGACGCGTTGTACCACGCCTTAATCTTTAGCCCCTCTTTCTTGTTTTCTCAGGAACCCTCTCATGTTGTCAGAACTAGAAGTATTGTTCACTTCCTCAAGAAAAGCTGTTTTTCGTTTTTTCGTTGAGGTTCACTGCGCTTTCTTAGTCCGAGTCTTCATGGACAGTGGCACTCGCGCGCTGTAAAGCTGTCTTGGCAGTGATACTACAACCACCGAAACCTGTTACCTTGTCGAACTGTTGTGTCCGCCAGTAGCATCAGTCTCTCATGAGTCATCCGCCTAGATTTGAGATCACGACATTACAAGCAGCGACAGCCCTTGACCAATCGACAACCGCGCGGAGGATACAGCTCAGAGGAATATTCGCTGATCAATAAGGGTAGTCAATTAAAAAGTGTTATAGGGAATAAAGCTCTGCAATTGGTTGTGGCACTCAGTTGTAATATAGGAAAAAAATTATTTCCCTAGAGAGTTTTTCTCGAGTAATCAACAAAATTTCCATGGGCAAAGCGTAGTGCGTGGAATATGTGAGGCTGGACTGAGTTTTTTTCATATTGAGCGGAAAATTCAATAGATCTGTTCAGCTTTAATTGGCTTATTTTATAACCCTGCAAAAACTAATGTTAGTAAATGCGCTTGAGCTCCCAATAATTTCTAAAAAATTTTATTAATCCGCATCACTCCTTTCATATCAACATTTCGGCCAGTTTTTGTTCGACTTATTACATGCAATAATAAATAATCGATATATCGATTGATTATTTTTAATATCTTTTATAATCGACATAGTTATCGATTATTTTAATTTTTAATAATCGATACATCTATCGATTATTTTTAATTATAATTTAAATCGATATATTTATCGATACATTTATCCATTTTTTTATAATTATATCTTAAATCGATGTATTTATCGGTTATTTTATAATTATCTCTGAATGAATGTGCAACTTATTGCAATATCTTTAGAACACTCAAATTAAAGGTTCATCAATTAATCTCGAGTGCATATCGCTTACCTATCCCTTACAATGAATACTCTATTCATATTATGCCACCGGCTTTATCCCATCAAAATAACAAATTTCGTAATATTATTCCCGCTGTCGATAACGACGACTTGACTTTGGGTATTAAAATTAAACTAAATGGGAGTGGAAATGCAAATGAAAGCGCCGCAGCGCCTACCTACAGCACAAACTATGTGCGCACCCACCACGGCTTGTTGGAATTGAACTAACAAATGCACTGAGCTAGACAAATACACACCGGCATGCCGTGAAGCGGGCGACTGGCACAAGCTGGCTTCAGCTGAAATTGCAGCCAAGCACAGTTCCTGTGGGCTGTTGCCAAAAGGCGATGGGTATGCATGCGAGCCAGGAATAGTTGCGGGCAAAGCAGCAATGCGACATTGCGACAGTGTTAGCCAAGTGGTGAGTGATGACTGCAGCCCCGCCGCTACACAAATGCTTAATGAAATTGTGCAACCAATCGAGTGTAACGATGAGAAAAGTCAATGAAATTGATGTTGCATTGATGATGTGCAGTCAAATCAGATCAAGCGCGGCGCAACGTTGGCCGGGAGCTCGCTATGCCGGAGCTAAAGCAGGCTAACACTCAAAGCAAGCAGTCGACCAGCTAACCAACGACGCTGCTGCTAGCCGGCATGCAGTCAAACAAATAGTCACAACCCACAGCCGTGAGCTGTCAACCACAGCACAGTCGCTGGTGTCAAGCTGGCATTCAGTCAAACAGCCAGACGGAGTTAATGCAGCGCGAAAAGGCGCGGAGTGAGTGGGTCGGTTGGGTACGAGTAAAAAGCCAGAATTGTGCTTGTGAACCATTGGAGATGTGTGTGTGTGTATACTGCAAATTGATTTTTTTCAGATTGACGCTGTCATCCTGCTGCCACGACGATTGCAACGCGTCCACTCATGCTGCCGCACAGCTTTTGTCCCCCACTCCATGCGCTGTCTTCTTGTGTACTCGCCTAAAAGCCTTTTTACTGCATTGACGCTTTAAAACGCCATCAATATTTATAGAATTGGTGTGACGTTTGATTTCTGGCTGCACCCGTTCTCCTCAGTGCCAGAAAAAAGTTGTCAGCCACTTGAAATCCGACCGCGCTGCGTCAGTGCTGACTGCGAGCAGCTGAAGTGTGAGAGTGTGCGCATATAGCGTGCCAACCCGACCACCTGTGCAGCTATTATCTGCGTCGCTCTTGGTCGACTGCTATTGTTAACGGCGCTGGCTTCCGTTAGAATCTCATTTACAGCATCATTTCAGGTGGTAAAATGCGATTTTTGTTAATTCACCGTTGTCACCGTTAGACTCAGCGCCAGCAACGTTGCCATGACTGACACGAGTCAACCGTTCGTCACATGAACACACACACCTACCAGCACAAGCACAGCCAGTGCACTGTGAAGCGCTAGCAGAAAGATCAGGATACTGTTATGCCCATTGCACTCTAATGCCATTAACTTGATTAGAAGTGCATGTGCTTATACACGGACGGACGGTCAGCGCATACTTATTGCGAGTAGCTGCCAAATATATATATAAGAATGTGCACACAGGTGTTTGGCCACATCAAAGCAATGCAATATGGCGTCATATCCTTCTTAAACGGCACTAAGCTCCAGCTAACGGTCACTGGACTGCCTGTGCCAAGCCAGTAAAGCGTTAATGACCAGCTGTCACCTTCAGCGGAATCGCCTGCATTGGCACAAAAGCTGATTCCGATAAAATTTAGTGTGGCATTAAGTTTTATTTGCGCCATTTTGGCAGCTATGCTTGTGTGTGTGTGGGGCGACCGTTTTAATAGGATCGATTGGCTGTGCTGTGGCAGCTCGACAGTGGCGCCAACTGCTTAAGCTACCCAATTATTTTTTGGTGTTTTTGTGGTGTCATCACTTTACGCTTAAATTTTAATTGGGTTAGTGGGTGTAAGCAGCTTTCATGTGTGTGTGTGTGTAGATGTGTTGGCAAGCCATTGAGTGAAATGCATACCTGTGAGTGGTTGTTGGTTGGTTTCCGTGCGGCTTGCTTGGCTTTTAATTTGAATTACTTTACTTCTGTGGCAACATTGTAAATTTAATTTTATGAGATTTGTTAGCAGCAGCACTTTAGTTCACACCGACAGTTTCAACTAGTTGGTTGATATGTTGTAACAGTATAAATGTTAGTTTAGCTATTTGAGAACTTTTTAAGCGTTGGGTCATCATATATAATGGTGATTGGAAGTTATGGTACTTTAATGTTTCCAAGAGTGGGTTTTGGTTTTGTAAATGAATGCTAAGGACATTTAAATATTTGAATCACAGTTTCAAGGGTTGCATCAACGAGCTCAGCTTAAAAATGGAATAATAAATCGTTCGAAGATTTGATATGAATGATACGAATTTCTTAGTCTATCTGATACACGTACAACACCAACAATGGTACTCAATGCGGTTCTGCATTTATCACCTGTGAACATAATCGACAAATGCAGACTCCTGGCAGCCGGACATATTATGGGTCATAACAGGACAACGCCTGCCTGCTGACGAGAGCCTTATCCCACGGCGCACAAAAGCACAGCCGATCATCAATCAATACGTTATTCAACGTCCTGAAAATACCAGGAATTTTCAGTACCAATTGGCAGTGAGGTGTGGACACACGAACCACCTTGGTAGGGTTCGAAGCTCATCTAAAACTCTGCCGCACTTTGGGCCTGGGACCCGGTTGCAATGTTACTCCACATTCAACTGACAAAGTGTCAGTTCGTCCCGAATTCGGGTTTTAGGACTATTGTCCCAACGGTCTTGCCACCTACATTTGACCTTATCATCCTGAAGCCTCCTGCTCCCTAGATATCCCTCCCTCTTGACATCATTATCGGAAATCCAGTCATTCCGCAGCAATGACAAACTGAAGTCTCTTTTTAACCTGACTGCAATAGCTCGCTGTATGACAATCAGGTCAAGAAGGGGTGCACCTAACAAAACCTGCATAGATTCCGTTGAGAAGCTGCGACATACAGGCTGTATTGAGAGGATTTTTTGGCAACCCAAGACTACCACGAAATTTGGTACGAACACAAAAGCTAGTCAAAGAGTGCATGCATGACAAGGAGCATCAATCTTCTACCATATTACAAAATTCACATGGCCGCAATGACTAACTAACTGCACACTGTCCCATCGGCATTCACACTGTGAAACTAAAGATTTTTGTGGACGCAATTTGTCAAAATTGCAATGAGGAAGAAGAGATGGGCAGATTGAGACACCTCAAGTGCGGAAAAGAATTTCGCTTTGTATAATGGACACTGGCTATTTTTGACGGGTTGATATTTAACCCTACCGTATTGCACAAATCCTTTGTTAGACAACCCTCTTTGAGCTATGTCGTAGAGAGTGTTCTCAAATTTACCTCGCGCTTTATGACAATGTTATCGGCATACACATCCTACCGAAACCCATTGTTAGTGAACATGGGGGATAGAACTCAGTCCCTGACCTTCCACTTCAGACAGAGTAAATCGTATGATCCTGTGATCTGACATTGAGGGTACTTGCGACACCTGCCACTGCGAGATCAAAGCGGTGTATTCATTGCTGAAGTTTTTGTTAAAGACCTCTCTTCGAGTACTGGTAGCAGCTATTTGATATAGGTTTCGATATCTCTTTACCCCATTTACTAAAATTACAACAAATCTCTTCTAAAACTAGCAGAATTATATTGCCGAGCTATTTTATTAATCGAACGTATTGTCTTTTAACCATACTGAACTTAGAATCGAACTTTGCACTATTTTCGATGGTTAATGCTTACTTTTGCAACTAATAGAATAGAAGACAGGTGCGTAGAATTAGAGTAAACACAGCGCTTAAAAATATTACTGCTCTTCGAAAACTATAATCCTTAACAAAGACTTTCTGTACCATTTCCTTTAGATATTTCTAGAGTATTCTTCCTTGAGCCCACTCTGTTTCTTTATTCCCTTTTTGTATGCCTTTCTGTATTCTCAGCTGCATTATTAAAACACAATCGTTTATCACGAAGTGTCAACCGAAAAGCAGTAAATTAGCAGTGTTTAAATTTAAATGTATGCCCAATTCACCTCTTGACACATTCATTATGAACAGAATTAACAACAACACAATGCGACACATCATTTATATAATCGTCGTCAATTCGGCTGATGGCCGTTGTGACATGCGTACTCTTTCGGCGACAGCTGTGGGCTTTGTCGCTTTGTTTCACAACTTTCGCATCACTCGATTTCATTTATATATATAAATATGTATGTATGTTGGAACCAGTATACATATACATACAGTTACACAAAGCGCTCCATTATTTTCATTATGCTGGTGTCCTTCATCAAATCGTCGGACCTTGATACATCAAAAGCTTGGCGTGTCCTTTGCTGCCACAGCCTATGCTTTCGCTTTCAACACAATCGGTCAGCAGCATCACTTATCATTTTTGAATTGTTACTTCTGCCATTAGTGTGTGATAATCTGCACATGGTTGCCACACTGTCACACTCCGGCGCCGAGCGGCGTATTCAATTTCGTGGCACTTTCAGGCATTTTACCCACTTTCATTTCGCTCGCGCTTACATAATTTACGTCATTCCGTTTGAAATGGGGTCGCAGCTTCTTCGAAATGTGTCTCCATTGGCAAGTGAAAAATGACTTTGCGAAAGACGCTTATTAACATGGACAAACATGTTAAATGACTCAATGGAACTCAAGGGATCAGCGCCGGCGCTGGCGTCAGCAAACAAGCTCGCTCTGCTGTTGGCGATGAGTTCGGGCCAATGCGATATTTGGACATAAGGATGTGGAGAAAAATTCCGCTTGGAACACCAGCGCCCCTCTGCTATATTTATAGAAGGCACCATTTAAGCTGTCAACAGTACAAAACGGTTTTTATTAATTACACACACAATGTTTTGGTATAATTGGCTACTTCTCTCTCTCTATCTTATGCATATATGTATTTATCTATGTGTATGGTTTGTAAGGAACTTACTTTCGAAATTTATCTTTTCTACTTTAATGGAAAAACTTGATAAAAGACAGTCGAAATACACTCGAAATTTTAAGGGAACGTTTTCCGATACTACTAAATGGCGAAAGCAGTGCTGCGCCGGATGAAGAATCCGCATCAACAATCTGACGTAACAACATTATTGTACCGCCACTTGACCAAGACGAGTCGAAAATAAGTCTAAGGCGAATTAGAAACAACAAAGCTCCAGGAGTCGAGGGATCACAGGCTGAGCTGTCTGAAACCGGTGGCGAGTAGCTGGGAGGCACATGTTGTAGCTGCTAACCATTGTTCGGTCGGATAAAGACTGTTGATTGGAATATGAGTGTACTCTGCACTAGCCACAAGAAGAGAGATCCCGAAGTGTGCATTAATAATCCAGGGATTAACCTGCGGATCATTGTTTATAAAGTTTTTTTGAAAGTTTAGTATGGAAGTGTGGTTTTAAACCTGGAAACCCCGCTACACACCAGATTTTCAGAAGACCTTAAATCCTGGTGAAGACCCTTGACCAAGAGACCTGTCATCTTTTTTTTGATTTCAAGCAGTTTTCGATAGCACTAACAGCAGGATCGGAGGATGTTCTTTTCGAGCGGTTTCATACCAGACTAGGTTTTAGACCGGGTGATTCTCTCTCGTGTGCCTTCTTCAATGTAATGCAGGAAAAGGTGAAACGCGCTCCTAATCTGAACCCCATTGGTCCTATCGACTATAAATGTACAATTCTACTGGAGTAGACAGATGGTTTTGATATCGTAGGCCTTACAAAAGAGTCTAGAAAAAGAAGTGAAAGCACGAGTGTAACACAAAGTACCTGCAGGTCACACACAAAGATTTCTGGCGTCTTCGGAACAACTACACCTTTGGAAGCTATAAATTCGAAATAGTGAAAGACTTTGTATGTTTTGGAAGCAGCATAAATTCCAACTGTCTAAGCCTGGAGATCATATGCAAAATAACTTGAAGAAACAGACGATACTCAATGTGCAAATGAGAAGTAGATTCCTCTCTTGATAAACAAAAAATACGCTCCATAAATCTCTCACCATTCCCGTTGTAGTTGTTGTTGTAGTTACTGTAGCAACAGAATTATGCCGAGTGGACAGTCTTTGACCGGGTAAAAAATCCTTCTGGTTAAGTGAACCCTACTATCAATTCCGTACCATTATACGATCCAGAAACATGGACGCTGACGAAGAGAGATGAAAAAGCACTTGGAGTATTCGAGGGAACTGTTATTTGTAGGTCTTTGAAACCACTCGCTTGAGCGATAAGTATAAGAGAATCACGGACTTATGAGCTTTACGGTGACATGAATATAGTAAATCGCATGAAAATCCATGCTGGCTTGGCCATGTCATTGAAGATGATGTTACAGGGAAGAGCTCCCTTGATTAGAGAGCCAAAGGTGGACGACGAAAAGGAGGACGACCACACATCACACGGAAACCCCAAGTGCATAGTTCTGCACTTACTGGTGTAACCTTGCAAAGGATAGAGATAACTGCTAAAGATTTGGGTTCTAAGGAAAAAGACCGCCAAACTTCCATTATTAGCCACCTTTTTTAACTTGGAGTTACATTCTGTTTCTAGTTTTTGTTTGAAATACGAAATACTTAAGACTAGTCCGCCGCCTTTCACAAGCTTATCTTTTGTCGTCAACACCTGATGCTGATATATAAATTATGAGTCTACTTACATATATCCTGGTAGTGTTATTTTCAGTTGCATATACACTAAAAGCCAACAAAATCTTGAAAAGTTTTATAAAGATTAAGCCTTACGGGCATAAATCATGAATCATTTATATCAATTAGAATATTTTCTAATAAAGTGGATTTTTGACATCCATCAACCTCCTCACCGGAGATGAATTCCTAATCAATCAGTTTTAGTTTTTTTTTTCATAAGCCTTTCATCTCGAACAGGAGAACTTTGAGTATCTTCTTACATGAAAAAATACTATTTCTGTTTGTGTTGGAATTTGCAAAGCCGCCATTGGTCCTTTCATCCTTTGCAAGGCGACACGTGCCTTTGACTGTCATATGAAATCACTTGCAAGCGACTTAAGTAAAGTTTAGAATGGCACTTTGTGTAAATAAAAATCGAATTTACAGTGAATTCAATTGAAATGCGATTTAATGCAGTATTGTGAAATTGAAGTGGAACACAAATAAATTGAAACAAAAAATGAAAGAAAGGAGTCCAAGTGCGGGAAATTTTAGTCGAAAGCTTGGGTTTGCAGTGGCGACATTAAAGTAAAATAGGGATATACTAAGAAAAAGGAACGAAGCATTAGGTACTGTTAATAGCCCCTTATTAGAAGAGATGGCTGAGTAAGCCTTTTCTGGTAAGCTCTACGAAACCTGGGATATTTCTTAACTGAGCATTATTTGAGTGTTATTGTTAATGAACTGTTTATCGTATTTCAACTGTAATTATAGCAACAACCCCGGTGAATGTTGAGAGATATGAAAAGTACAAATGAACAGTAATTACAGGCGAACTCTCGAAATCGCTCATAGAAATTTTTCTGTTCGCTCTGGTTTCGAATTTATCCTTTCTTCAGTTCGAGGAACAGTGCACTTTTACTTGATATGAGCTATGAACAGTTCACCAAGCTAAAATCTTTGATGGTTTCAGCAACAACAACAATTTCCAATGGATTCTGAGATAGAATTAGGCTGGTAAAAGGGGTTTGGAACTTCAATCCGCTAAACCAAATCTACACCCAACTCCAGACTCTCCCACGGAATCACTTGATTAAGTATTGCTTCATAGGAGTAATTTTAGTCTTCTCAATGCCACGGACAATACAGAACAGTATTACTATTACTGTTATTTAGAACCGATGTTAGCTGACAAACACGATAGAAATGTTTTACTGAACTCACCTACACAGCTATCTAGCTTACTTTTCGACGCACATATGTGTGTATGTGTGGGGTAAATTGCAAGCCGAGTGCGATTGAGTAAAAGTGTAAGCGCGTAACGAGCGTGAACTACAGCAGGTGTTGTTGAAACGGCATCAATTTGCAAAAGCGCATTTCAAGCAAATCGAGAAAATATCAACTGACTAACTGGCTGACTGACTATTTTGCTGCGTAGTGGGTGCTGGTGATTGTGGGGAGGTGGTGTGGGACATACATGTATAATGTAATAAGCAAATACGCCGGGCCGAGCAGAAAAGTCAACTAGGTCTTAGTTGAAGTTGCGGGGAAGAGCGTGAGGCGACGGATGGCAAGTGGATGCCAATTGAATTCAGTCCATTATTATGTCAATTGAGCACATGCAACACTACAAACTCCTCACACACACACGCACTCTTAAGCATGCCGCCACATTGCTGCATTTGTATTGGCACACACATACATATATAATAAGCATTGAAGACTCCTTAACACTGGTGACAAAGTAAAGTAAAGCGCACAATAAAGGAGGAAGCAGAAGAGAAGACGACGGCGGCGGCGAATAGGAGGACGACAATTGCTGCTAGCAATTGAATCAAATGCTGTCGATACAAAAGACAACGCAATTCCATGTAGCCCGCCAAGTGCGGAGCGAAGTTAAAGGCGAACTCATACACACACATACACGCGAGCACAGCCTGTTGTATTTTAAGATTGCTGTAAGTGCCGATTTCTTCTCTTTGTGTGTGTATGTGAGTGAAAGCTCAGCAGTTGTGCGCCCTTTTGTATGCAATAAATTGACGGCATTCAAGTTGGCGCAAATGCCAAAACTGAATTTAGCGTAAAATAACAAATGCGGCAAATGCTATGCCATGCAATGCGAGTGCAATTGCAAGACATTCGCTCAATGCAACACTGCGCTGGCAGTGTGTGAATGTCAGTACAATTGGAGGGCAACAAAAGCAGTTTGTGCAATTGTCAAAGCGACCGGCAATAAGTGGAAATTTGTAGCAGTTGTGACTCGCTATGCCAGCTGAATGCTTATATGTGCGATTACATGAGCAATTTTATATAACTTTTGTGTACAGAATAAAGCTAAAATAGCGGGCATATGCAATAAGCGATACAATGGTTGAAGGAGTGGGCTTTGAGGAAATGAATATGGAACGATATAAGTTGGAGTGGAAAGAGATAGAATAATTACTTCAAAAAATAGGTGAATTAGTTCAACAGTTTTTGAGTTGGTGCACCGAAGTTCTATGCAGAAAACTGCTCATTTGTTGGAAATATTAGTAAAAGACTGCAATAAGCTATGACTGCCATACAAACTAAACGATCAAAGCTAAGTCCTTGTATGGCAAACTTTTTTAATTGACGAGATATCCTCAATAAATTTGGTATGGATTATTGCTCCAAGCAATGGTATAATCAGATAAGAGATTGTTCAAATCAGCCTTTTATAGTATCCAGTTACCATACAAACTGATCGATCAAAATCGAGTCCTTGTATAGGAAATTGTTTCAGTTCACAAGTTATCATCACGAAACTTAGCATAAATTTTTGCAGAAGTCAAGGCTACAACGTCCGAAGATATGGTTCAGATCGGAGCACGTTAGCATACAGCTAAGCGCATATTTAGCATATAGCATCCATACAAACTAACCGATTCGTATCAAGGCAAAAATCTTTTTATACTCTTTATAATAGTCTAGTATGCAAAAATTTAATTGTATTTGAACTTCCATAACTTGCATTTCTATAACTCAAAGTTCTCCATAACTGAAATACTTAAATTGGCAATAGAAAAAAAATTTCATACAAATTTCCATAATTGTCCCAAAAAACTTTCCTCTTTAATCTATATATACTCTATATCTTTCTTATTAAATATAACAATCATTCGCTTGGAAAAGCTATTATAAACTATGCAACGGGTTGAAAGAGTATACAAATTGGATCTCGGAAATTACAACTCGTTTTTCTCTAAATTTATAGGCCAATTACGTCTATAGAGATGCGCCTCTGGAAAGATCCACATTTAGTCTTTCGACTCAGATTATTTGTCCACATAACTCAAACATTTTCAAATGTAACAAGCCAACCTTAGGTACAGAATACTATACATTTCTCTCCGCCACATACCGCTATAATTAGAAAATCATAGATATTCAAACGCAAATGACGTGACAATTACCCTAATAAATAAATAACCGCAATTAAGGGAAAACTAGCTGAGTGCTTTGATTGTATATCGAGTGATTTAATATTAGCACGCTAATTCATCAACTAATTCGCATTGATATTCCTACTTTAAAAACCACAAGACTGATTTATGGCGCCAAAAAATGCATGAGCCAGCAGACAGCAGAGTTCAGTGACATTTGTCAAGTGTTTGAAGTCTAATTCCTCGCATTAACACATCCATATATTTTATTTTTATATTTACGCCAACGTATTGATGTATTTGTGTAAGTGTGTGTGTGAAACTGGTTCATTGAACGCTTAAGCACTTTATTTTTGCTCTTCAAAAGATATTTATAAAACAAACACAAGCATCCTCATAGTCAGCTGCGTGTGTGTGTTGGTGAGGAAAAATAGTAAATGAGTAACTACTACAGTGGTTGTTAAACCATGTGAACCAGAAGTGTAAAGGAAAGTAAAATGTATACTACTTTTGGAGCTTTTCAAAGTGTAATTTTTTAGTTTTGTTTCATTTGATTTCATTTAATGAAACTAATTAGTTTGATTAGAATTATTTAGTTTAATTTTTACTATTATAATTTTTGTTTTGTATAATTTATTAGAATTTAATACAAATTAATTTATTTAACTTGATTTGGTTCAAACAAATTTTTCTTAAATTATTTTAATTTGAATTTTATTTTATTTCATTTTATTTTATTTTATATTATTTGTTTTAATTTACACCAATTTCATCCAAAAAATATTTTTTTATATTAAAATTAAATTTCATTTGTTTTTTGGTTGCATTTATTTGATTTAATTTTAATTTAAATTTTATTTTATTTTACTTAATTTAATTGAATATAAGTTTATTTTCTTTTCGATTCTTCACTTCTCTTTTTTTCTATCACTGCATGACATGAAAAGTTACTCATACGCAGCGGCATCCGCACCAGCAAGCATTATATGCTTTGTAGCTATGCATTTTAAAGAAAATTTAAATCAGAGACAAATTCAATCGTTTCCGTGAAGGCGTTGTATCATTTTTCATATATCGGTTATAAAACATGTTTTCTTGCCGCTATGAAACCTGTTGTCGAATATTTTCGAGAACCGCTCCCACAACGAATGGCTCTATAAATAACCGGAAGAAACTCGGATTTTTTACTAAGGTAAGTGCTGTGAACTCATCAGCAATCAAACATGTTTTGGGAAAATGCAATTTCTCTACAACAACAACAAAAACACGATTAATAAAATTTGAATCCACGACGGAATTCTCCCCTAAGCAATTTTTCTCGAATTCTATTATTTTTTCAGTTACGGCTTCAGTTTATGTGTTCTCCTGATATTTTCAGTGAATTAAAGTTATCTCTTTTAAGTTCATAGCAAACAGCTCCAGCATCTATTTATCGCATTTGAAGTTATAATCAAGGAAATAAGCTTTTTCCAAAAATAACCTTTCAAAAATATTTTAAATAATTTAGCTACGCTTCTCACATATCAATTTGGATCCCTTATTTATGAATGTAAAGTCAGATAATAAGTTGTCGCATCAAAATCTTTCCATTTTCAACCAATTTTAGCCACCACTGTTGGCATACTTAACACACGCTTTCATCTTTTTCATGCTTTCTATCAGCTTGAACCGTTGTATTAAAAATATGGACGCGCTCATAGATAAATGCATAATTAATTGCTTTGCTTGCAACTTGCACCAGCGTCCAAACATAGCAACATAAATGTGTGCTTGTTTACTATTTCTCTCGAGAATGTTACTTTAATGCGCTCAGCATAAATCAATTTCCATCATCGTGTGCTATCGCGCGCTGCACTATCCGACACATACAAGCAAGCTTAGCTTTCATTTATACGTATATAATGCTAAAAGCCATCGCCAGCTACCAACACACCGCTACTTGGCGCCAACTCTGCTCAATTGGCTGAGTACGCTGCGCTGCCGCCGACAAGCAACCATATATACAATATACTTGTATGATGGTATATATTGCAAATTGATGGTTGTGGTATGGTGAATTTCAATGAGCTATTGAACTTTTATGCACATCTATTGAACTGTTTTAGTGGCTGAACTGAGTTCAGCTGAGATTTAAAGTGGTAACTGTTGCAGTCAGCCAGGAGTGTGCATAAGTATATACATATACATATATGTGTGGAGATATGTTGTATTTGTATAAGAGTGTAATATATGTTTATATATATGAAGCTTGTATGTGCAAATAATATATGTGGCACGCCAGCTAGCCACTTTCTTATTAAACAAGCAGCAATGCGTGGCAACACATGTGGTCTATATGCAACAAATTTGAAGACACTTAGCTTGGAATGCCATTTAAATATATTTGTATATGTTTCTATACCCTAAACAGTAACATTTATATTCATATATGGTATAAATGATCAACATGATGAGCTGAGTTGATTTTGTCATGACCGTCTGTCTACATTTTGGATAGTCGAAAAAGTATGTCTCCAGTACTATTAATCACATTGTTTCATACCATATGGTGTTGAAAAGATGATATTTTAAGCTGCATTAAACAAAAAATAAAATAAATTCGGAGAAGTCGAAAAAAAGTTACAGCTGTTAAAAAATGAGTGAAAATAATGAAGAAATTCGCTAGATTTTGAAATTTTTGTATAAAAAAGGAAAGAATGCCACGCAAGCCACCAATGAAATTTGCGAAGTTTACGGATACGATGCTGCGTCAGTTCGTGTAGCACAATAATTTACCAAAATGGTACATATTTGTTTATATATTTTATAATATTTATTATTTATTTATTTATAAAGATAAAAAAAATAAGAATTGATTAGAAATACGAAAAGACTTTTTCGACTACGCAATATATATATGTACATAAAGTAGTTCCTCAGTTTTTGAGTTATCAAGTTGAAGTTTTGCACATGTCCGTTTCTCTTCAAGAAGCTGCTCATTTGCCAAAAACGCTGATATCGGATTACCATAGCGTGTAGCTGCCAAACAAACTGAATGATCCGAATCAAATGCTTGTATGGAAAACTTTTTAATTTGAGAAGATATTTTAATGAATTTTCGTACAGTTAACTATCTAAGACAATGTTGCAACATACAAAGAAATTGTTCAAATCGGATCACTAGAGCATATGGCTGCCATACAAACTGACCGACAAAAATCCAGTGGTGTCAGAATACCTTGGTATTTGTAAAGGGTATTATAGCTTCAATGCAACCGAAGTGAACATTTTTTCTTGCCTCCTATTTTTGAAATATATATGCTTTATATATTACAATTTTTTCATGCAAATATATTTCGAAATGCCAACCATATTTTAATTAAAACCCTTGTACCCCTAGCAAACTGCGCTGCACACATGTCGACAGGCTGACAAAAAGCCGCTTTAAAAACTTGAAATATTCCGACATAGCGTTTGAAAAACAGCACACCTCGCAACGCTTTGCGCCAAAAGTGTAAAAGTTCTATTTTCTGTCATGTAAATGTTTGCCCCAAATTCATCCGATTACCATAGGGTGTGTCATATATTCATTCATTTATTCACATGTCAAACTTGGCTAAGCCGGCACAGCCAGCCTGTGCCGCCACTGCCACAGACACACATACCAAGCTCTAGCACACATAACAAACTCTCTGAATCACACACACACTCTCACAACAAGATCTATGCTTCGCACACAAGCACACATAGCAAACTATGTGCCTAACACTCCCACACCTATGCACACATGTGAATATTTCCTCATAGGCATAGCACCGAACTGTTTGGAATCATGTGAAAATTTAAATACTCGTAGCTCAAACTCTGTGTAGCTGGCATGCCACAACCGTGCTGCTGCGAAGGCGCATGCCACAATGGCGCAGTGGAGCGTTCGGCGAATGAATGGCAAGGCTTCATGCCGGATTTGTGAATTATGCTGCAGCTAAATTAGACATTCTCGGTACACAGTTGGCAAGCTGCTAGTGGCGTACAGCAACAACAAAAGGCGCTGGCGTTGACAAGGCAAGGGAAACCGTCACAAAAGTCTATGTGCTTATGTGTGTGTGGGAGAAGTGCATGCTTGGCAGGTGATAGAAATACTGGTATTAGCTGAGGTGAGCCGATACATGCTCGAGCGCCCCTTTGTTTTATGTATTTGTATAAGTATGTATGTACACATGTGCATTTTCCGTGCGTGAAGGGTGCTCCATTAGACACACCCTTGAAAGAAAGTGGCTAAGGTTGTTAGTTGGCGGCGTGCTGAGGCACAGGGTGTCATTTCCAAATCATTTGAGCCATTGGAAATTGCGACAGTCAGTGGTAAAAAGAAATGTGGCTAAGCGCGTGGCGTGCGGTTATGCATCTTGAGATTAATTGTTAGAAAATGAGAGAAAATATATTTTTTTAGTAAAAGAAAGTCATAGCAACAAGCATTTGTTGTTTGATATCGCTGCTGCAGCGCTTCGAACCCAGCTTACTACTGTGGGCAAAAAATAGTAAGACTTTTTAATAGTAAATGCTGCTTGCAAGTGTCTATTTATTCGTATCCATTCTTGAGCATTCTGTTGTTATTGTTGCCCAACAACAACACCGCAGGAGGAAGCGTGCATAGAAAGTTTGAAAATGTCGAGGAAATTGCGCTGTGTTGCCGCTTCCGCCAGACGCTTCCTGATGCACTAGCCATTGGCTGTGCTGCTTCGGTCAGCTCGTTGGTTACGTACACAGACACACAAGTGTTAAATATTTGCTATATGTGTGCGTGTATGCGTTTATTGCGCATATTTAGTTTAATTAACAATTCGTTTATAAAAATGCCATGTTTTCAGCTCTTATTTAATTAGCCCCGAAGTGGCATCAAACAACAAAAAGTTGCGTTGATTAAAGCGCCACACCGGAAAAACGCGCAATCCACAGTCAAATGAGCGCTCCTATGCACAACAACATATTGTGCTCTAAACTTTGCAGTATTTTGTTATTAAATTCAATTATGGTCAGCTTAAGAGGTGCTTCATGTAACGGCCAAAGCTTTGTTGTATGTGTGCGTGGCGCACGCAAATGCGGAAATGAGATACGCTCCGAAATGGTTATGGTTAACCACAATTTATGCAATAATTATAAATGAAAATATTGCTTGCAGCTAATTATTTTAAATATGTAAAAACAACAATTTTCGCTGTAGAAAAACAACAAAATTAATAAAACAATTTACGTTGTAATTATTGCTGCTGCGCGCAAAAAGATAAATGCTTATAATTTATAAAATGTATGATTTTTTATATTCAAGTTTATTTATTTGTTTTTTCTCTATCGAAAATAAATATAAATTTTTTTATATAGGTATACATTTATTTTTTTTCTGCAGATGAACTAAATATTTGAATATAATAATTCTTACAAAGCACTTTTTGCGCAAATACTTTAACTAAACGCGTGTGAATGCCACTTCAAATAACAATTCTCATTTGCGCATGGCGATAATTTACAATTTATAACCGTTGGGTAGAACTTTTTGTCACTTTTTGTTAGGATACCAAGTTTTGAAAGTACAAGGTGGTCCACATAGCAGAGAATTAATTTGAGAAGGCACCAGATTCCACTTACATGTCACTTGCATCGACCCCTAAAGAATGTTTCCAAGCAAGAACTTGAGTTTGATCGTTCAGTTTGTATGGCAGCTAAGTATATGCTATATTGTTACGATATCAGCGGTTTCGATAAATGAGCAGCTTCTTGAAGAGAAAAAGACGTATGAAAAATTTAAGATCGCTAAAGCAAAAACTAGTTAGTTTAGGTGAGGTTTAGATTACCTAGATTTAGATTACTTAGATTTACCTAAAGATCCTTTGTAATGCCAGATGGTGGTTGATTATTAACACATCCCGAAGGTTACTTCGCGTAGAACGTCAACGCTTTTGGCTAAATGTAAAAGAGTCTTGATATACTATTCTGATACATAAGCCAGTCCTAGAACTGCGGGGCTCCTGGATATCTCAGTCGAATTCTCGATAGGGCCAGACGTAAACCGAAAAGGTGTTCCTGCATCTCTTTCATACCTACTTCCCTGCACTTTTGTATGTGTCATCATCCATGATGCCCATATGGCTTGCACATAATTTTTTTGTGCTTCCGTGCACAATATCTTTGTTGTCCTGCATGCCCTTAAAGCATTCCACCTCACCTTGATCCGCCTGTCAGCCATTCTGGAAATTTCATTGTACTTCGTTCTTAGTGACATGACCTTTACTGGTTCGATGGCCAAGCGGATAGCACTTTCGACTATCTCATCAGCTATTTCGGTTCCTGAAATGCTCTTGTAGCCAGCCATGCTTCTCTGCTGCTAAGGACCTTCTCTGACGCAATGCGATGTGAGAGTATTTCCTTAATTGCCGCCTGGCTATCGACGTATAGTATATTGGTCCTCTTTAAGAAGAAAAACGACAGGATTCGACAGCGTTATTAGGTATCTCATCAACTTTCCTGACCGGAAGGACTTCTACTTGGAAGTTATTGCAGTATTCCGGCCCTCCAACCTACTTTGGTCTCCTGAGCTCTAGATCAGAGCAAAAGTTTCCATGCTAATACCATCAGCCATTTTTGTTCCTTCCGTGCAGATGCTGAACTTCCGATGGCGGGTGGCGTGCCGCTGCGTCCTCTGCCATCTTTTAGCGTGACTTGAAACCTTTTCTCCTGGATAAACAATGTGGGTCTGTGATCTATTTGAAACACCAATCTCTTGTCTATCGAGCTATGCCCAAAGGTTCTTATGGTAAATTCATTTAACGCCGTAAATCTTGCAACTTATTTACTCTACCCCATTGCGCCTCCAGAGTTTCCATGAAGGGATGTAGTATCCATTTGTAAGGAGGACCATATAAGCTGATCTGTATCACTTTTAGAGCGCCATTTATCAAGCTGTTAATTGTGCCTAGGATTTTACTCGTCACTAGTATAGCTACGACGACTGCATAGGCCATCTGTGTAGGTGCCCTTTCTCCAAATTTTTTCATAGGCTGATTTTCAACGAAATGGCCGAAGAAAAATAAAATGATCATTCACCAAAGCAATTAAAAATGTCACAAGTCAGTGAGACCTATTCAAAAATGCATGGATTGGACTTCGAATTACTTATTCTCTAGATCTAGCCCCAACCAACTATTTCTTCAAATCTCAGTAGAATGCTTGCTGCGAAGATATTTCGCCGAATGAAGAGATGATCGCCGAAACTGAAGCCTATTTTGAAGCAAAGAATAAATCGTAATAACAAATGATATCAAAAAGTTGAAAGTTCTCTTTAATTAGTGTTTCACCCTTGAAGAGAAGATGTTGAATAGAAAACACCAATTTTGTCAAAAAATTGAGTTTTATTATGGTAATTCGGGAACTCTTCAATTGACCTGTTATTTTAATATGTTTCTCCGACATATCCTCTTGGATATTCAAATCTTCGTGACAAACTTAATATACCCTGTTCACGGCATAAAGATATTCAAAAACTGAAAAACCTTAACCATGCTTTTGGACCACCCTTTACATAAGCGAAAAAACCAAGTAAGTGTATTTGTTGTTACATGCGTTAATTACTTGATACATGACAGGTTAATTACAAACGATTAATGTGTACAAACACTTAAAAATTGATATTAAGAGTGACGGCGAAGGCGATAAAAAACAACTTGCAACACAGGGAGCGCACAAAAAATTTGCTGAAAGCGAAATACAAAGTCAACATTTCGATTGTTAACAAACAATTAAAAAAATAAATAATCAACATAAAAAATATTTTTATGTCAAACAACAATTCATTAACAGTTATGTTCTGAAATGCTTGAAATGCTGGTTGGGCAAAAGATGATTTGCAATTAATTGTGTTTGTTCAATTAGAGGGAGAACTAGCAAGCAGCAGCAGAAATTTTAATTTAAACAAACGGTATAAAAAACTCCATTAGCAATCTTAAATATAATAAAACTGCTAAATTTTCAAGCATTTGTTCATGTTAAAAACCCACACCACGCTGCCACAGCAAATAGACCCGACACAAGAATTGGACTGTCTTGCAAGATGACTGTCCAAAAGCACGGCAACGGAAATAAAACTTCCCTTTTACATTTATTGCGTGTTGTACTTAATGCTTAAAAATCAGGGAGAAGCACA
The DNA here is from genome assembly GCF_024586455.1 of Bactrocera neohumeralis. Taxonomy (NCBI): domain Eukaryota; kingdom Metazoa; phylum Arthropoda; class Insecta; order Diptera; family Tephritidae; genus Bactrocera; species Bactrocera neohumeralis. Next base: position 15,219,291 of record NC_065920.1, read on the forward strand.
CCAAGAAGTAGCAGAAAACGGTTCGGCTACTTATTTAATTTCATCGTCGTTGGTCGTCGAAACAGGCCTCCGGAGAAGTGAAGTGAAACGCAACACTGCAAATGAAAATGAAATTTACCTCAATGACACTTGCCGAGTGAGTTGATTTGTGGTGTTGGTGGTGACTAAATTGTTTGCTACTGTTGTTGCTGCCAGGACACAGCAGGGTCCAGTGGCTAGCGTAAGAGCGGAGTAGAAGCCTAATAAAATGGGCAGAGATAAATTTTATGATAAGCAAATGAAAATAACAATTTTTTGCTTGATTTGTTTACAAAGGTAGCGATGCCGTTTGTTCTGTCGCTTACTTTTTATTGTTTCGCCTTCGTCTTCTTTTTCTGCTGTATTTCTGACCACTTTGGCTTATTGGCTTTCTGCTCGGCTGTTGTTGTTTGTTATTTCGCATTTTCATACTTTTCACAATGTTTTGTTTATACATATGTATGTGTGGTGGGTGTATGTGTGCGTTTTTATTATTGCCGTTACATTTCATTGCAATGAAAATTAATTTCGTAGAAAATGAAAAACGTAAAACAATAGCAGAAATTGTTTGAATGCATGAAAATAGAAATAAATTAAGTAAAATTGCATGAAGCATTTTTGGGTTGGCAGAAATCGGTTTGAATATTTTGTAAAGTCTTGTAATTTTATGAGTCTGTGATAGCTGAAATAAAAAATAAAATTAATTTTATAACTAAGAAGCATAAGTTGTCAAAAAAATTTTGATTTTATATAAATTTTCTCACATTTTTTCCAGTGTGGGCAAAAATTAACATTACTGCTTGCTCACTCTCTTTTTAACATGCCTACTCTCAGATATACTATCTCAACATAACAACGTAAGCGTTGTCTACGCCAATAAAGAAGAAGAAGAAGAACTCCCAGAAAACAAGCAGGAATTTCAATTGCTTAGCTTTTCATTAATTTTGTCTGACATAAAGTTTAAATGGCTAGTAAACTGAAAATCTCATTCTTAAATATTAGATATTTATTCTTATTGGGTTTTTTAAAAAATGTATAATTTTTAGCTTTGAGCCTTTACTTTGTAGAATTTCTATGTGAAAATCCAGCCATAATGTAAGTTATGAGTAAGCATTTTGAGAATTGTCTCTCGGTGTAGACAATGAGATTACAGAAAATTCCCCAAAGGTTGTCGTTATCAAAAATTTTGAAAATATATCAGATATATGTACATCTCAAAAATAACAGAGAAATGGCAGACATCTCAACCATTTATGAAACGATTTGTAAATTCCTTTCATGCATATGATATGGGGCCATGTAGAACAATAACTTTAACCTTATTCCTTCTGAAACAAAACAAGATGCCACCGGTTAACATATCTATGCTCAATACGCCTATATAAAAGGTAGATCGACTGATACTGCACTTTACTCATTAACTAAATGTATAAAGAAAGCCCTAGAGCGTAAAGATTTTGTTTCGGTGGTCTTTTTTGACATAAGGGGAGTATTTGAGTAACACTGCCTCTAATAGTGCAATCGTTAATAGTCTGGAAGTCCATCATAGCAAGAACAAAAGCCCTAGTAAGTAGCAGTAAGATTTATCCATAATGAAACGAAAACACTTTGCTCAAATTAATGCGAACAATCACTCCTCAGGGGTCTCCTGTGGTCACTTGTAGCAAATAAGCTTCTGCGAAAATTTGAAGAAAGATCAGTTAAGCTGATAGCCTATGTAGACGACAAAGCTATATATTACACAATTAGCAGCGTGACATGGAAGAAGATTCTACAGTCCTCATGTGGCCTATCACCCACCCTTTTGCATTGCTGTTACAAAGCGATAGTCAAGCCAATCTTGCTTTACGGACCATTGCCAATAAAATCTCAAACAAGAAACGGTTGGAGCGAATACAGAGGCTCTTTGCATTTTGCATAACGGGAGCACTAAGAACCACTCTAACGGTTGCACTCCTCGAAGTTTTCTCAACCAGCCACACTTATGACATTTCAGTGAAAAGCTCGGCAACGAAATCAGCTGGTGATTGGCGAGATTAGGTGAATCTTCGGGCATAGCTCGAAAAGCAGAGGGTCGGTGAACCGTCAAAACTAAAATGTCTGATGGAGTTACCGCTGGGCTATATGGCGCGGAATTAGATCTCAAGCGATCTTTCAAGGTGCTGGAATATATCTTCTAGGTAGAAGTTTTTGCGATCATGAAAGCTGCAGATTTAACTAATAAGACAGAAAACGATATACAAAACATCAATATATTCGTCCATTGTCAAGCGGCAATTGAAATAATAATCACACTTCACATTACAAAGAGGCAGTAAATGTATTAGCTACCGGAAAGCGCCTGCATATGTACTGGGTTGCAGGTCAGAAGAACGTTCCCGTAAACGGAAAAGCTGATGAGAGAGCCAAAAGTGCCATCCGGCAACCGAATCCTAACAGGAAATATGCAAATCATTAAAAATGGTTAATAATAAAATTTCAAAATGGGCCGACGGACGGATCAGGGTGAGTTGGAATAGTTTAAGGGCACGCAGGATTGTCAAGATCATCAGGAACAGACGGAAGGAAACTAAGCGAACTTCCTGCTTACTTTCTTTAGTGACGTAGACAGCGCGCGCTTGCCCAGTTATAGCCGAGTTAACAACAGCACGCCAGTCGTTTCTTCTTTAAGCTCACACATTCTCGAAAGAATTGCAACACGATATGTTAACATTTTCACAAGTCAAAACTTTCAAGCATCACATGCGAGTCTCAAGGGCATTATTAAAGATGTCACGTGCAGAAAGTGCAAAAAAGTAGGCTTGACAGACACTGCAGCACGTCTTTTGCTTATGACCGGCTTTAGCTAGAAATTGCCTAATATGTATGGGAGCTTACCAGTTCAAAGGATTGAATGTAGTATCAGAATTGGATAGCAAGTTTGTATTACACTTTTCCAAAAGAGAAAATTTTCACTTTACTTTTGCACGGATTATTTGTCGAGATTTAGTAAAACTTTCTATAAAATCTTACTATTATTACTCTCCACATCACCTCTTTTACTTTTCGATTGCGTAACATAAGAAATACTAATCTGATTAAGATGATTTGTTAGATTTGTTGCCAAGATACGCAGCGTTCTCGTGGTAATTATTGAAGTAAACTTCGAAGTCGATATGCTTGTGCATTTCTCGGTACAGAGCCAATGGATTAGTGCTCAAAATTAATTAGTGCAATGTCATTGAAAATTGATTGGAAAGCACTAAGCAAAACTTATGAAACATATACATTTGCGCACGCCAACTTTACATACAAACGTGAGCACTCAGAAGTATATGTATTTGCACAAGTAAGCAGTCTACAGACTAAGGCAAGAAGACTTAGCTGCGAAAGACACAGGCATGCTGCTGCACGCAGTTTTGGCAGCGCGCTGCAACAGCTGTTCCAATGTTTCCAGCTTCGCTCCAGCTTTAAAGGGAAAACTTGCCACCGCTCATTGTTGCTCGCACTGCTTACACACCATTCGCATTCGCATTTATTGCCCTGCTTAAAATTCGCTGCTCACGCTGCCGCCTCAACAACTACGCCTCTGCACACTGTTAGTGTAGCTATATTGCTTTTGTTGCTGTTGCGTTCGTACCTTTTAAAATATTATAGAATTTTCATCATCGCGTTTTTGTTTAGAAACTTTTAATTAGTGTTGCAGAAACTTTTTCAATTAACACCACCTGCAAACTATTTATTTCCCTTTAATTTACTACGCTGCCATAAAACCCACACACCGATACTCACACCAACACACAGCTACGCAAGTGCAGCACAAAAATGCGTACAACACTTGGAGGGCGTGGGGTCAAAGGCGCTGCTTAAATAGTTTGCCCAGCAACTGACCCTTCTTCGCCCGCTCATTATCTTTCGCGCTGCCATCACTGGTGTTTTAGGTGTTTCATTGTCGCTGTCAACGGTAAATTACCAAAATAAATACGCAGCTCTACTGAGCATCAGCGTCCGGATCTCCGTATCTGCACTCTATCCTCTACACTCGTTCAGTTGTTGTTGTCTTTTCTCCACCACATGATAAAGTAATAAGTCTTCTGTGGCGTTTCACAGCACCTACTCAGCGCTATTGGTGCTGCTGTTCGGTAAGCTGGGTTGCTGGTTTATCCATCTTAATAAAATGCGTTCTCTTGTGGCAGCATTTAGCGGTTGCAAGGAATGCTGTAATTGAAGCATTGAGTTATGGCAAGCTTTTGCATTGGTTCGGTGAAATGTCTATTACAATTTCTCGAAATTTCTTTACTGATACTTATATACTCGTAAAATATTAAAGCAGTTATAGCGACTGAGAATAGAAATCGGAATAAAGAAGCAGAATTTCACATTGATTGCAGCAAGTCATCACAATGGATTTTTAGTGAAAATAGGCGAATGAAAGGCAAGACTGCTTAAAATGCTGACTTAATTCGTTCGATATTGAGAGGTATGAGGATATATTATTTAGAAAATATTTTATACCAGTAAAAGCAAAATACTACTGTGGTCAAAAGCTAAAAATACTTCTTAATTTAAATTTCGCGCAAAAAACAAACATTCGAAACATTTTTTCTAAGTTTTAATTGTTTGTCGCGAGCAAGTGGTTGGTTCAATCATAAACTGGTGACCAGCACGTCAACAAAATAAAGGAATTGGTGGTTAAGAATCGACGATTAACAGCCAGAGATCTCACTGGCATCGTTGGAATATCGCATGGATCTGTGAAAACCATTTTGAATGTTCATTCGGGTCTAAGAAAAATTAAAGCACGATGGTTCCAAAATGACTAAATAAAACGTTTTATAACTGGCGACGAGTGGCCAATATCGTGGCAAAAGTGAGCCGAAGCCGATAAAGCCATGTCAAAGCAAACTCAAGGTTATGTCGACAGTTTTCTTCGATTATTGTGGTGTGGTGGAAGCGAAAGAGGTCGTCTTATGGTGAACGAAGGTAAGATGAAATAATTGGATACCACACACAAGGATTTCTTGCGTCTTGGGAATTATGGCACTGTTGGAAGATATAAATTTGAGGAAGGGAATGGCTTTTTATACCTTGGAACCGGCAAAGTTTCACCAACAATTTAAGCCCTTAACTTTTTCCAGCAGGTGCTGCTTTGGGATTGGTAGGCCTTAACAAAGCATGTTTTATTTCCAACGAACAAACGTTACGTCGTTATAAAGCAGGTTTCACTTCCGACGAACAAATGCCACGCTCTATAAGACTCTAATCCTTCTAGTCTTATTAGACGAGGCAGAAATAAGCACGATGATATACCGAGCTGAGTAGGCACTAAAAGCATTTGAGAGAACTATTCTTTGCAATGTTTTTGGAGCCTTCTGCATGAGCAATGAATATCAAAAAAGATATAACCGCGAACTCTATGATAAGACGGATATATTTAAGCGTATAAAATTCCATCAAATACCCGGTTAGGCCATATCGTTTGCATGTAAAATCATGTCCCAGCGAAAAGCTGCTCCCATTCAATACTCATGTGTGGACAACAGAAGCAAAGACGTCCTTGCTCCCAATGGAAGCACCAAGTTCAAAGAGAACTGTCTGAACTTGAGAAGTACTGGCGTCACATTGCAAAGGATAAAGACAGCTGGCAAATTTTGCGTTATTTGCTCAGACCAACCCATGCTTGTAGTGCAAAAGAAGAAGCTGGTGATATTAAAATTTTATAATATGTTTGTTTTTCGTTTAAAAAATATTTGATAAGCTTAAGTGTTGGGCAGAAAATCATTTACCTTTCATCTCTCCAAATTTTCCCCAAAATTGTTGGCTCTTCTCAGCGCGTGGAGTTTACCACTTCGTGGAAACCTTTTTTGTGAATCCTTCGCGGGACACAGGCCCCGATTTTGACATTAGATTGGATAATTCTCAATATCTATCTGTAACTTTTGGCAGTTTGCGCTTCTCCACTTCAAATACGACCGTGATTATGACCAAAGTAAAGAACCGCAACAAAATTTTCAAATCGGCAGGTGGCAGTCTTTGGCAACGGAGGATTGTTAATTACACCAGAGTGGTAATGAGCAGAAAGAGAATGCCTCTTAACATCTGGTACTTTAAATTTACCTAACAGAACCAGTTTACATTCTGTTAGAGAGATGCTAGTGTTACCGCCTTAAATGGGTGATTTTTGGTAGTTATTAAAAAAACTACTGCTTGAAAGACTTTAAACTTTTGAAGTTATATTTATACGTATGAGCGCTATTTATGTTGTTCACAGTAACTTAAAATATTCAACTCAGAAAATATAAAACAATTTTTACAGCTTTCGACAAGGACTAACTTACCAACAGTGATTCGGTGAACTTAACTACATTTTTGGCGGTGAAGCTTCAACAATGACAAATGCTTACCTATGTTATGTTCAATTGCATTCAAGTCTTAGATCACTTCAAGAAAGTAGTCCAAAAAGACTTGTTGGCAGCTGTCTTTCAAGATATAAAGAAAAGCAACTGCTGCAGACGTATCCCTTTTCACCACGCCAATGTGAGCTCTCACACATCGACTAAAGCAACAGCATTTTTTAGCACTTAAAACATCGATTTGATGAGTCATCCATCCGAATGACTTATTTTTCGGTACGTAAAATATAAACTAAGAGGTCAACGTATTTCGATACCTGAAGAGGCGGTTGTGGGTTCAGAATGCATGTTTAGGAGATACCTTTGTGCAGAGCTTAATGGTGGTATATTCAAAACCAATAAAGCGATTTTCGTTAATTAATATTTTTTTCATTTTCTAATCCCGAAATATAAAAGGTAACCTTCGTATTAAAAAATGATGACTAAACTGTTACTAAAATTGCGTATTTTCTGCTCTATTTTTTACAAAAAATCATTTTTCTCTTTCCTTCAATTTTACTAAGTTTTATTAAAAAATATATAAAATCAATTGCTTTTGCGTGAAAACAACAAAATACGCTGACACCATTGCGCTTAAAAAAATGTTATGGAGCAAATAATATAGAAATGAGTTTGCGGATTTTCGCAATAACTTTCGGCGCGCTTTTCGCCAAATTCCATTGCGACCACAAAATCCTATAACCAAAATAATATGCATGCAATTGGCTTTGCTTTCTATTATGTATGTGTGTGTGTGTGTTTTTTCTATTACATATATATGTATGTTTTGTATTGCTTATATGTGTTATGCATAAGTATTTGTGCCTTAGTATATGCCTATATGTCTGTGTTCCTGTGTCTGTGAGCTGAAATGCGCCTTTACTTTTCCATTGGCGTCCGCGGCGTTTGGCGCCGACCGCAGGGATATCCCAACAATAGCAAACAACATGCCGCCATTGAAATCGGCAATTTCAATATTGATGATATGCTCACAAACATAGTTGTTAATTACACATACGGCATATCTACACACACATATCTATCTGCGACACTACAAGCGAACGCTTTTATTAGTTAGAGGAAGTGCTATGCAAACAATTATGTACAAGTGCGCTATGAACTGCTCTATAAAACCCGCAAATATTTCGGTGAGCGCTGCTCCTTTGCATGCGTCCTTACCACATTTATTGCCCACTCGTTTACAACACTTAAGCCCACTCATACGCGCGCACAAACACACACACCACAACACATGTGCTGTGTTTAGAGTGCCAAAAACTATTATTGTTGTTGTTAGTGCAACGAATATCTGAGTGTGATTTTTTGTACTCTTGCAACATTTTGCGAAAGAGTATTAGTATTAGTTTTGTAGTATCATCTGTAACTAATCGAGCTAGATATATAAATGATCAGGATGACGGGACGAGTTGAAATCGGAAGTGAAAATTGAGATATGTTAATGGAACTTGGTATACCTGTTCCTTGGCAAAATCGAATCGAAAATTGGTTGAATGGGATCAATACTTCCCTTAGCTCCCATACACCTAATATAAAGATTTTCAAAGTTCCTGTTGACTTTATGCTGCATGCATCGGTTAATATCTAAGTTATTCTGATAAAATTGAGAGAGCGTATTTTTCTTAAAACGGTGCACATTTGTGCTTAGAAGAAATAAAATCGGGTGAAAACTAGATCACATATAATTAACAAACTTAATGTACCTGAAGCTACTTCTCGGTCTTTGCGCTTTGCAACTTGCAAGAGTAAAAAATCTTTGGTTACACCCGATCGTAGCTATTTCCTTACCTGTTTTGTTTCATACGGATATTCTATAATAGCTGGTGTGAGCGCGCTTGTGGGCGGCAGGTCGTGACACGATTGGCATTCAGCCGCCAAAAAACAGACAAAACACTGCATCCCCCAGCGCGGACTTTGCGAAACTTTAGCGAAACTCTCATTTAGTTACACCGCAAATGCATTGGCAATCTACATATCCATATTTATTAAATTGTGTGGGTTCAATATCACCGTTGTGGCACCGTTGTTTCGGCTAGGCCGCCGATTTTCGCCATTTCATTTCTTTTATTGCGAAACTTTTCATATTTAATTTAGCATTTTTGTGCCACATTGGCTTGCAGTTTTTGTTTTTGCTAGCCATTTGCGCTTCCGCTGTGCGCTTTTTATTTAAGCTTGCAAATTTACAGTTATGTTTTTTGTTTATCTGCTTTCGTTGGCACGGAAAAAAAATCCCATGTTTGTTAATCGACTGTAGTGTTGTGGTATTTAGTCTGTCTTGTTTACACAACTCACTTTATTTTGAAAGTAATATTTGCTGCGCAGGCAAACAGAGCGGTCCGTTATTATTTTGCGTATTTGCGCACCTACATTTAACGGTATGTTAGTAAATACTGGTACCTGAATTAAACAAAAAATAGTTGGTAAACAACCCGTTAGGAAAACTGTTAATAAATTGATAATTTTTTACAACTTTTAAATTTTAGGACTGTGCACAAAATTGTCGCCTGGATTTTGTTGTTTTGTTTTTTTCTTTTTCCCGAATAACAAATTAGTATTTGTTACACCAGATAAACCTTTTTCATAGTAAGAGGAAACATCGAATATCAGAATGCGGACTTTAAACCGCTAAGCCTTACCAACTCCTACCTAATATCCCTCTCGCGGAACTGTGACAAAGTATTATTTCTTGGAAGAGAGTCTTCTCTATTGTAAGGACTGACTAACACTTCACCTTATGTAAAGGGGCCGCATACAGTATACTGATCCCATTACTTTAAGAATTAAAAGTCGTCAGCTGAAAAGAACACAGCCTCTATTTGCATTTAAGCTAAAGCTGGACATAGAACATAGATTATTTCTTACTGAGATAATGTGTCTCAGATGTGTTCGGTAGTTTCAAGTTAATTAAATGACTCGACTCTCAATATGTAATAGCTTTTTTCCCAATAGCCAAAACTTTAACAAAAATGCTGTAAGATGATGCCACTCAATATACTTTAACTTGTGTACTACTACTCAGTTTAGCGAGTGGCTATACAGACGTTCTTATTCTTATCTCTTTATTGGCATAGACTCTGTTTGTTTGAGGAGATATTTCGTCTCTCGTTCACTACCAAATCCATTTTTTTCGCTAGCTTATCTGAAAAAAGCCAATAATATCGACGTCAGCGGCTTACTCGACCCAACTTAGGATTCCTACATTAGTTGTTCAGTAAAAACAGTCCACTTAATGCTTAGAAAACTGAAAGCAAATAATGAGTGTCCGTTTGAGTGAAAGCTACTGTATTCGAGCTGTACTTTAGCTTTCTTAATTCGCTGCGAATTGTTTAAGTACTATAAATAATATAGTGAAATTATATTTATCCATATTATTCCTGCTCCTGATGGAATACTACTCACAAACCTGCGAGGGATCTGTCGAGAGCTTTCCATCAACTCTAGTTTCAGGCTACCCGACCACTGTCATAAATGTACCATATATTGGTAGATATATTGCTCCAAAGTGCAATATTTTTGGCGAGCCAGTATGGCTTTGAGTTCAAATATAGTCAAGGAGTGCACGCCATCATTAGCAATAGCTTCAATTTTTTCCATATAAGACTTGTGTGGCTGCCTGGTAAAAGTGGAGTCGCTAGAAATTTCACAGCCGATGAGCTTCTAGGGATGACATCCTTAGATTTGAACTGATTAAAAGCAAGTCGGTTTCCAAAGTCCTTTTGAATTCGTGAGTTGATCTCCAGTGGCCCTGCATGCACTGGTCAACAATCTCTGAGCTATTTACCCTTAACAATTACTACCCTCAGCAAAGTTAATCTTGCCGCATTTTTAGGTGTTTTTTCGTTTGGAGAAACGTGGAGTAGAATCATCTTGTCATTTTTCTCTCCATTGGCGGCCTTTTGCCAGACTGAGTTCGAAATATCTCGGTAGACACAACTTTGAAAAAGCTAGCGAAGTGGCTGGGACTTAAATTGACCGCCTTTATAAGCTTGTGGTGAGCTTACAACTTTTCGTCGATCTTTGAGTTACTGAAGATCCACTTTTAGTAGTTTATGGGTAACACAAAGAACGAATATAAGTCCAAGTGAGATCAATCGAGATTAATATAATATTATTTTTTTGTATATCTTAATTATTTTAATGGAATAAACGATACTAAATGGTGCCAGGCGGTATGGTATAAAAATATTATATTTTGATTTTCCAAGAAGGTATGCATTTGAAAGCGTTTCCCATGATCGTCATATCGGGTGATTTTTTTGAGGTTAGGATTTTCATGCATTAGTATTTGACAGATCACGTGGGATTTCAGACATGGTGTCAAAGAGAAAGATGCTCAGTATGCTTTGACATTTCATCATGAATAGACTTACTAACGAGCAACGCTTGCAAATCATTGAATTTTATTACCAAAATCAGTGTTCGGTTCGAAATGTGTTTCGCGCTTTACGTCCGATTTATGGTCTACATAATCGACCAAGTGAGCAAACAATTAATGCGATTGTGACCAAGTTTCGCACTCAGTTTACTTTATTGGACATTAAACCAACCACACGAATGCGTACAGTGCGTACAGAAGAGAATATTGCGTCTGTTTCTGAGAGTGTGGCTGAAGACCGTGAAATGTCGATTCGTCGCCGTTCGCAGCAATTGGGTTTGTGTTATTCGACCACATGGAAGATTTTACGCAAAGATCTTGGTGTAAAACCGTATAAAATACAGCTCGTGCAAGAACTGAAGCCGAACGATCTGCCACAACGTCGAATTTTCAGTGAATGGGCCCTAGAAAAGTTGGCAGAAAATCCGCTTTTTTATCGACAAATTTTGTTCAGCGATGAGGCTCATTTCTGGTTGAATGGCTACGTAAATAAGCAAAATTGCCGCATTTGGGGTGAAGAGCAACCAGAAGCCGTTCAAGAACTGCCCATGCATCCCGAAAAATGCACTGTTTGGTGTGGTTTGTACGCTGGTGAAATCATTGGACCGTATTTTTTCAAAGATGCTGTTGGACGCAACGTTACGGTGAATGGCGATCGTTCGATGCTAACAAACTTTTTGTTGCCAAAAATGGAAGAACTGAACTTGGTTGACATGTGGTTTCAACAAGATGGCGCTACATGCCACACAGCTCGCGATTCTATGGCCATTTTGAGGGAAAACTTCGGAGAACAATTCATCTCAAGAAATGGACCCGTAAGTTGGCCACCAAGTTCATGCGATTTAACGCCTTTAGACTATTTTTTGTGGGGCTACGTCAAGTCTAAAGTCTACAGAAATAAGCCAGCAACTATTCCAGCTTTGGAAGACAACATTTCCGAAGAAATTCGGGCTATTCCGGCCGAAATGCTCGAAAAAGTTGCCCAAAATTGGACTTTCCGAATGGACCACCTAAAACGCAGCCGCGGTCAACATTTAAATGAAATTATCTTCAAAAAGTAAATGTCATGAACCAATCTAACGTTTCAAATAAAGAACCGATGAGATTTTGCAAATTTTATGCGTTTTTTTTTTAAAAAAAGTTATCAAGCTCTTAAAAAATCACCCGATATAAGCAAAATGAACTTTCAACGAGACATTAGGAAAATAAGAAATTTGTCAATATTTTCTTATAAACTGAACAATCGAATATTTTTATAGTTAGATAGTGAGTATTGAGATATAGACACTCATGTAACACGTGCTTAATATTTTGGCGAGGGCTTGGTCAAAATACAGCTTATATTTGTAGTGAAACCTTTGACTTTTACCACCAATGATAAATAAGGTGTTTCTTACAATATAATGCTGATTCAGAATATGTTTAAAAATATCAGCTTAAGCATTTTTCCAAAAAAAAATTATGCAGCCAGCTACTCCTTAGTGTGTAGTAAATATAGGTAACTAAAAATTCTAAAAAATATTTTCCAACTTTTAGTATTTGCTGACATTACTCAAGCAGCATATTGCGGGGCAATCCTTAGAGTTGTACTGAATCTGTATCTTCTTTGCATATTTGTTTGTGTTTATCATTTATTAGCTCTCCTAAGCTACTTTGTTTTGAGGTTACAATCATCATCACTACATGTTCTATGTGTTGGCTCTCAAAAATACTCAAACAAAACGTTTTTCAAAACAACTTTTCGTGTATGTGTAGGCAGCGCTCGTCTAAACGCCAAACAGTTGGCAATGTAGTATTTGTGCAATAACAAAAATTATGTGAAAAGTGGCACTTACGTAAAGAAAAATTTTGCATTTCCTAAGCGCTGCTACGGAAACCAGCAACATGCACACACACATATTTGTACTTAGCTAGTTTCAAAGCAAAATATTAAACATGTTTTGCATAAGTGCAACGATGGATGCTTAGAAGAATTTATTTACTTTTTTGCTGCTTATTTGTGACTAGCAAGTTTGGCTGTAGCAAAAAGTTTACCAAAACAAAACGTAACTTAAGCAACTACAACAACTATAACTGCAGCTAAGAATACATTAGCACAAAATTTTGTGAATAGTTTTTATATAAACTTTTGGCACATGTGTGCTTACTGTACCGGCATTAAGGTGTAGTGTGTGCAGCTGGGGCGTATGAGTAACATTTTCGCGGTAGACATTTGTTGCAACTCAATGCATCTATTTTGTAGTGTATATGCATAAACGGTCGCAAAAGTAGTGCTGCCACTCATTTTGTACATAAGCAGACAAATAAAGCAACTAATTGCTAGCTTTTGGCGGCACTGAGCGCTGACTACTCTCGCTTGACTTGCGGCACACTCGCACCTTTCAGCGCATACAGTTCACTTCACTGCTGGGCTACGCAAATAAAACTAACCTAAATAACGTATTATTCGAGTTAAATAAGTAATGGAACATTTCTACGCATGTGACCTTCAAATAGAAAAGTTTTCAGCTCTGACTTCCACAGTTCTTGTGCAAATATTTTACTTTGAATAAACAGTTATATGCATATCATAGTTTGTGAAACCAAACACGTGCTTTAGTTGCGTATGTACACATGTGTTGATGCTTATAGTTACCGTGTTATTATAGCAAAAAAGTTTTCTGCCATAAGTACGTACTTAAGTGGTGGCTGTGGATGAATTGTTGCATAAAGGAAAATATTTTAATTTAAATCATTTTGGAAATATTTTAGCCAACTTTGCTATTAGAACTGCAAAATTTTTGGCTACTTGCTGTTTGTGTGATTGCATTTGTTTATGCAGTGCCATTGAAGAATGCTTATTAGCAAGCAAAAGCTACCAAAAGCGCTGGCATAGAACATTTTCAATTTGCTCCTGATTTAGTTTTCATGTGAGCTTTATTCACTCATTCAACCCTTAAGGCGTTTAAAAATTGTTTTTTCCCATATTAAAAATTAATTATTTTATTAAGATTTTTTATTCTTACAAATGTACGCTATTAATAAAAAACACTGAAGTTTTTGGATAAAAATGTTTTAAACGCGACAATTGCGACGCCATTTTGCTGTGACCCCTCGGAAAAAAGATGCGCCCGCGTTGGAAGGATAACTCCTTAAAGAATCATCTAAAATGAATATAACGTGTTTTAGTTACAACCCTAACTTAGAACTTGAATGAAGGAAAAAAAAAGAAAATTAGATTTTTGGCAGACATTTAAAAATTAAAGTTTCGCGATATTTTCTTTCCAAATAGTTATAATCGAAAAAAAAAAATCCTTCGTCCATGTCTTTAAGAATTGTATCTCAAAGTCATGTGTAAAATTTAATGAACATCGGTTGAATAGTTCTCAAGAAATCTGGCCTACTGACTTCTAAAACACAGTTTCGAGAAAAACGCGCTTAAAAACGGCGATCTTAGCTTAGTTGGCCTCGAGCGCACAAGTCTTCAAAGCTGTATCTCCGAAACTATTCCTCGGATCAACTTGAAATTTTAGGACAATATTCTAGAGACAACAAAAATTGGATTTTTGAAATCCCTAAACCCCTTCATTGTCATGAGAAAGTAATCTGCAGGACTCTATTAATACTCTCATACTCATATACATATGTCCCTTTAAGTAGTAGTAAGCGAGAAAAGTTTCGAACCAGTTTCAAGCAGAGATGAAATCATAAGCGCATAGCTCACATTATAAAATAAAATTTAGATTTAAAGCCGGTTCATAATAAAATCCTACAGGAAAACATTTAAGAGCCGCTGTACTTAAGCTATAATACCCTTAACTGATACATTTCTTATATGCTTAAAGGGTATAAAATGTTCTTCATGTTGATTTTGATCGTTTAGTTTGTATAGCAGCTATATGCTATAGTAGTTCGATCTAAACGAACTCCATCAGGAATTGTAGCGTTACTTTTAAATATAATTCGTACCAAATTTTGTGGAAATATGCTATCAAATAAGCCAGGAGCGTTTGATACTTTACTTATATAGAACTTCTCCTGAAGTCACCTTGTAACTTTTTAATCACATCAAATGAACAGATGGAAGCCAGCTTAACCTAAAGTCACCTTGTGACTTCCAAATCGCATTACATCACGGCGTGAACGTCACCTAAGCACTGGCTAGGCGCGGCGCCTGCTTTTCTTTTATGGAACCAGCTGGTAGCTGTCAAACAAACTGACCGAGTAAGGGATGCTTTTTTATTTTACAGGCCAGATTTTCATACAAGAACTTAATTACGATCCGTCAGTTTGTATGACAACTATATTGTATTCTAAACCGTTCTAAATAATTTCTTCGCAGATTGCACTATATCTTTAGATAACACGCCATGCGGAATCTTGTGAAGATAGCTCGTTAAATACAAACGTTTTCCTTACAAAAACTTGATTCCGATCGTTAAGCTTGTATGGCAACTATATGCTATAGTGCTCTGATCTTAAAAATTTCTTCATAGCTTGCACCTAGACAATAACTCAAGCCCAGTTTCAAGAAAAGATCTGTACAAATATAAACATTCTCCATAAAAAAGATTGATGCCGATTGTTCAGCTTCTATGGCAGCTATATTTTATAGTTGTCCGATGTTAATAATATCTTCAATACTTGCATTAATTGCTTAGAAAAAACCAAATTTTGTGAAGATATCTCCTCAAATAGAAATATTTTCTAAACAAAAACTTATTTATGATCGGTCAGTATCCATGACAGCTATAAGTTTTGGTGGTTTAATATGGGTGGTTGTCATAAAAAAGTAGCTTCTTAGGCAAGAACAGGCTTGTGAAAAATTTTAGCTTGATATTCAAAGAATTGAAGAAAAATTCACGCTTTTATATATAGAGCCAGTAGGGCTTTGCTTTATAACACAGCTCGTCTCTTAAATCACTCATATAAATATCTGATGAAGTCTCCATCGTTTCCAACTGAAAATTACAAACTTCTTGACAAAATTTGTGCTCACCTTTCGATGTAATAACGGCTAATATACATTTTTCTAAAACAAATAACTTTTTATCACCTTTTTCTGTCAGAAACCATTAAAAGTTTTCAAAAAGAAAGCCATGTAGCACAAATCACCTAACAGAGACACATCTTCGCCTCAGCATTATCGCACAATACACAACAATGTTTTTGTTTTGCAGATAATACGAAAAATACATATTTAAATTAATATCTCAAGCTTTTGCGCTCAAGCCCGAACATTAAGAGTATTGCTAATAAAAAGCGCGGACCAACCGCGAAATTCGCACTAAAAAATTCGACGGCGAAAATGAAGATAAATTTATTTTAAACAACAAGAGCAATAACAACAAATGCGCATATCAGCATATAAAGCTGCAGCGGCAATAATGGAAAATTTTATAAAACTACATTAGGGTGGCGCAAAGTTTTCGCTGCAACAGCGACAGCGACTCTTAGCACAAAGCTTTATTTATGCTTAAGCCATAACTTTAATGTTGTCTAAACAAGTGAAAATTCCAAATGCAAGCTGCTGCAACAACTCTTTCGCGTAGTTGGCAAAATAATTCGCCATTCGCTTGTATGTGCGTGCGTGTGTGTGTGTTTTGCTGCCATTGTCTGTGTATCTTTTGTTAGCTGTGCTTCTAATGCGCGCTGCTCAACTGTCACCTACACTTGAGTGCGCCGGAAATGTGTATATGGGTGTGTGTGCTTGCGCTAAACTTTCCTCACTCAGCGCAGCTCAGTAACTCTTAGATTATTTCACTGCTCTGCTTCTTCAAGCTGCACTTCAGTCTTGTTATCGCCTTTGCTATTATTTCTATTTTTATTTTACTTTTATATTCGCTTTTATTTTTATTTTCGTTTTCGTTTCGCAGTTTGCTACTATTTAGCGAAATTTATTTTTGCTCGCAATTTTGTTAACGTTTTCTCTTCATTTATCTTTTCTATTCCTTTCCGCAATACACTGTCTCTGCTGTAGTCTTATCTGCTGTCCCCTCGACTTATTTGGCAGCAGAGGCGCTTGCGTCTTCAAGTTCGCTTCAATTTCGCCGAAAATGCGTTAGATATAGCTTAAGACAGGCTTAAATTTGTTTCTCTACATCAGCGGCAGCAGTTTGGTGTAGGAGTAATGGTTGAGCATGCTTTCAGTTAGACGAACTGGCATGTGAACGGCAACTTATGCTGGTGGATATTAAGTGCGCATGTATGTGTGACCGTTTTCAAAAATTGTTAGAAAACATATAAGAGATCTAATAAAAAATTCGCTCAACTGTTATTCGCTATTGAAAGAACTTTAAAATTTTCAGCTATTTAAAGAGCAATGTGACTTTTTAAGTTTTAGTGTATCATTATTTTTCCAAAGCCAGTGAGTGGCTCTTCTGGAATAATTGACACAAACGAAGCAATATTCTTGCTTATCGTACAGTCGTGAAGCATAAGTTTAAGCCTTTTAATCGACTCGTCATAAGTTAACCGGTGAGAAATTAAATAATTTGAGTGTGTGGTTTCAAGTTTCGAAGCGCTTTTGCGTATCTAGCGAAAATACTTGAATTTGAGGCTTCTTACTTTCGTATTCGCCAAAGTTCCTGAGGACTGAGTGGGTCTAGGAATTTTGCCACAGAAAGAGCGCAACACACTTCTTGAGGCGAGCTGAAGCTCCGTACAAATTTCTTGAAAGTATATGACATTCACTGGCTTTTCTTGCATATTAAGACTCCATATTTAGTAGAAATAAAGTATGAACTAACAATATCTTCATCGTGCAAAACGCACTACAGAGTAATATTTTTCTATTAACCCAGTTCACAGAAACTCCTCAGATATTTGTATATTCAAAATAGGAGAATTGTGCGCTTAAAGTGTCCACTAGTACATATATTCATCACACAAAAGTCTCTAAAATTTTATTGCAAAGAAATCGAACTCTGGAAAAGCATATCCAAGAAATTTAAATGTTGTTCCGATGGAAACTTCTGAAAACTAATTAACCGCTGTGTACCGAACACGAAAGTAAAACATCTGTTTTTACATAGACAGCTGGTTTGAAAGGCAACCCTGTAGGAAACTTCATAGCACTCATAAAGTACAATTGTATATAAAAGGTGCATTTTATACTCCTGCAACAAGTTGACACAGAGTATAATGGCTTTGTTCGCCTAAGGGTTGTACGTATTACCTAAAACTAATCGAGATACATATAGGTATGCATATAAATGATCAGAGAGACGAGGAAAGTTGAAACCCAAGTGACTGTGCGTCTGTCCGTCCGCGCAAGCTGTAGCTTGAGCAACAAATGAGATATCTTGGTAAAACTGGGTATGCGCGTTCTTTGAACTTTTGAGAAGTGGTCGTGACCCCGTGGATGTATATACATACATATCTCCTAAGCCACCGAAGCTAGAACAACCAAACTTGCCTAGCATATACATATACTATAAGCATTAGGGTGTGCTATTTTGAGACAACCTTTTTTTCAACTGAAAAACAGGCTCAAAACTTTCGAAATGTGTAAAAAAAAAGTCAATCAAAAGATGACCTCTTAATATTAATATTAAGAGGTGCCTCTTTCAAATTTTCTGCTTTCCATATAAATTACATGGAAAAAAAATCATTTTTTTGTGGTGGTATTGTGCGGAGGTTATTATATGTGCACGCGATGGCTGCCAGTTGGGATGGTAAACTCGATTCGGATTCTACTCGAAAATCGAGTTTTCTCGTAAAATGATCGATTTTTCAGAATCGATCTTCAGTAGTCGAAGTCGATTTTGAATCGATTCTTGACATTCGAAAAATCGATTATTTTACGAGAAAACTCGATCGATTTTCTCAATGAAAACTACATAACGTGTTTTGCTCACAAGGGTGTAGCTTTGTGTCTAAAATAGATAAAATTGAGCGGGAACTTAACCTAGCACACGTATAACTATTATTAGTATTTTTAAACATTGGGCAGACTTTATCTCGTATGATTGGTGATTGTATGTGAGGTACCCTATTGAAACTCAGGGAATATTGTGTTAGTAAGCGGCATGTTAATAGCATATGCTACTAGCAAAAATAGTAAAATCGGGTCGATTCTACCCCAACTCCCATATACAATATGTAAGCATGCATGAATATATCGGTTACTGTAAAAGTTATATAAAATTTTTGTTTAGTTATATAATATTGCTTGGATTTTGATCCTCTCCTAGACGTTTTACACCTTAAGGTGTTTCCCTAGATTTGATTCGTGGAAGTAGTAAGAATATAAAATGTACGGTTTCACCCGAACTTAGGTCTTCCTTACTTGTTTTATATATATATATATGTACATGTGGCTTTCAAGCAGCAAGAAAAAGCGTATGCAATAATGTTGGTGCGAAGAATTTAGCTTCATTCTAAAGGCGAAAGTTTTCTCATATAACTTAAAAATGATTTTAAGCATGTGACCGTCTCGGCTGGTTCCAATAAATACCAGCCAAGAGTCCTATTTTCAATAAATTTTTGCGGAAATTGGCACCGCATGTCAACGACGAACGCTTCGAATATTTCTTTTCAAGGCGCCAATCGTCTCGGATGTATCTGTAGATATAACTTAACATAACTTCTGCTCCACAACAGCAATAATGTTCGCTAGATAAAATGTGGTGGAAAACCGATTTATGGTTGCTCGAATTACCGACTCTGCTTACAAGCCGTGTGCTGGATCATTATTTTGGTGATAAATTTGCATGAATTGCAAAAAATCAATCAGAAACAATATGATCATGTAAAAGAAAGGCCAACTCAGAAAAAAGTGTGATATATTTGTTATTGTAAACGAGATCTAGATATACATATTTAAGAGTACTGAAGAAGACATGTGAGAAAGTTTTTAATTTATTATATCTCTTGAATTACGCAGTAACTGACTTTACTGTCGGTTGGTTGGTCATTACTCATATGACCAGATAAAGGTGAGTGGGTTGTCATTCGAGTGAGAATAAACGCTATAATGGAAGTAGATTAAGCAAAATTTGATGGACTATAATGGTTATGCCAAACAAATTCGAAGTGTTACAATTATATTTTTGAGCGCTAAAGTCATTAAGCAAGTAATTTAGAGGCCCAAAATATACAATCTTTATATTTCTAAAACACCTTACTTGTTTCACTTAAAATGTTATAGCAAACATCCTACAGTCAAAAAAAAAAAGAAACTGATGTGTGCGCTTTAAGCTCCCCGGAAGTGAAATGGAAGTGAAATGCAATTAAAATGAAAGCACACACACAACCAAAGAATATCAAAAGAAGGAGATACTACAAATTCAGTTCGCTGAAAAAATCCTTGAGCCCAGCACGATTCACCATCCACATCAGCGATTTCACCATCTTTGAAGTGTTGCACGTCCAGCCGTCAAAACACGTCTTTTTCTTATAACTGCCACACAGCAAGCTGATCCGCTACTCAAGCCGTAACCAGCAAACAGCCACTTTACTAACACAACCAACTAACGCAACCACTCCCCACTCGCCCACACATCTCCACCCATGCACAGCATGTGCGCGCTACCAAAATATGCACAAAGCGTGCTCGGGCGGTGAACAGCGCTTTGTATTGTCAAGTCCTTCATGGCTGGCAAGCAGGCAGGTAAAACATAAGAACACAAGAACGTGGTGGTGCGTTCCGCATAACATTCAACCAGCCAGTGAGCCAGCCAGGCAGTCAGTTACACGGCCAGGCAGTCGGTGCGCTTCAGCAGCAGTTTCTGGTGTAACCTCAACAACTCGGCAACAACTCAACGCGCGGTGACTGAAGTGGCTGTTGCATAGAGGAAGCGGCGCTGCGTTGAGTGGCAGCGAGGTGAAGTGGCATGTCAAATCAAGTACAGATTGGAAGATGGCAGCGAGTGATGGTGCAGCGTGTGGCCTGCAGCTTGCAGATGCGTGTTGCATATTGCGTGCGTTTGCCGTTGCTTGTTAGTTGTTGTGTTTGTTTTGTTGTTGTTGTTTGGCCGATGACAGCGTTCGAGCAGAAGAACGTGCCGAGTAAATTCTTATCTATTTGCTTTTTTTCCGCCATGCTAGAGTGTTGTTTTTGCTTGAGTTCCTCTTTCAGCCGTTTTTTTCTTGCGCTCAGTATTCCTGCGTCGCAACACCCAGGCCTGTCGAGGTGCATACTAAAGTAGCTAACCCGCAATTGTTCACGTTTTTGTTGTTGTGTGTTTATTGTGGTTGTAGCCACGGCATGAGTCCATGTAATATGTATACGACTAGAATACACACCCACACTCACGCACGCACACATACTTGAGCAAGCTCCATAATGTAGTCAATATTTGCGCTAACATATTTATAAGCAGCTGCACATACACATGCATACATACACATTTATGTAATATCTGTTTAGTGTGTAGTGTAGCATAGCTCTCAGCGCCTAGACTTCCTTCCGCGGTGCGACAAGTGCCTCGGTGGCTGGTAACTGGCAGTTTCGTTAGACAGATTACCTATGTTACCGCCGCCATTATTATTGTGGTGTTGCGTTTTAGTCTCTGCGCTGTTTTGTTGCGTTTTGTGGCATCCCCACAGCTTGGCTGTTGCCTTGCGGCGTGAGAGCGAAAGCGCGCATTAGTAGTCGTTAAGTTTTTAATGCTCTAATGGCGCTCGTCGTGCGTGCAGTGCATCGTAAATGGCCTTGAACTCGCTGCCTGAAGATGCTACACTGACGCTTTAGTTTTCACACAGCATAATATTTGCTAGTTGCACCCACACATGCTTTCCTTGGCGTGTGAGTAGTTAGCATTCACTGCTGCTCAATTTATAAGGCAATATTAGATTTAATATTTGCTTTGGAGTTGCCGTATGATATATAAAAAAATATATTCTTCGGCATAAAATTAAGTTTATGTATGTTTTTATGTCATTATTCGAGTAAATATTAGTTAGAACGAAGATATTATCAATTCCAAGCAAACTCTTCGTTAATATTTTTTCCATGATCAAAATCGCCAGACATGTGAACGAACATCCGTCAAACACACACTTACTAACTTATGAAACTTAAGCTACACACAAGCTTTGGTAGCACAGAACTCAGCGGTTGTACTAATCTAGAAAAATTATTTTATCTAATAAGTGTGTGCGTGCCGTTTATATGCACCAGTCCGGGTCAAATTTGATCATGAATGTATTTTTTCAAGCAGGTGATATTTTCTATCAAAAACTTCAAATCAAACGTTTTCAGCCTTGAAATTGTAGTAAATCATGAATTTGTGTAAACATGTATATCTACAGTGAACCAAAAGAAAACTCGTACAGAAAGACTTAGACTTTCAAGTGGCTAAGCTTTTAAACAACTTAAACTTTTAAGCTGCAATCTAGCGTACCACAATATGAATTTCCGACACGTGTCGGACAAAGAAGCAAAGCAAATGGGTCTGGTAGTGAACAAGGGTAAGACGAATTATCTCCTGACATCAAGCACCTCGCACTCACTGTCTTGGAACCAGCAATAAGACCAACAACAGGGTCAGCCTCAAAATCAAACGCAGAATAACCCTTGCCAACAAGTGTTACCTCAGACTGAATAGGCAATTGAGAAGCAACGCCCTCCATCGGCGAACAAAGACCAAATTCTACAAGTCGTTCATCATCCCTGTCCAGCTATATATCCGATAGTTTCCGAGACAAAGATTCTGCGGAAGATTCATGGTCCTTTGCGCATTGGCAACGGAGAGACCAGCTGGAGATGGAACTGGCTACATTTGGAATCTCCAATTGGCGCCAGACAGCGTAAAGGCAGAACCACTGGCGCGCTGTTGTCAATTACAAGTATAACCGCGTAATCTGTGTATATGCCAATGAAGGAAAATTAATAATCAGGCTTGATATTCTTTAGAAACAAAATTGGTTGTAAGCATTTATATATGTATATATCTTTGTTGTGTTCATAGCCGGGCGACAATACTAGTCTTGGGTTCACTAACCGTGAGTTTATGGCTGGTTCCTGATAAACCAGTATTTGTGCCAGGCCAGAACAGAATCGAAGGCAGCTGTAAAGCTGATGAACTGACGAACAAAGATACTGTAGCCCTGACATTAGTAGAATGGAAACGGATCGGTTCTTCACTCTCCCTTCTACTACTGGATAGCAGGTCTTCTTTGACCTTAGGAAAGCTAGCCTCCACCTAGTTGGAGTACCTCTAATCAGACATTGGTTTAAGGTGGAGAATCTTATCAGTCGCCAAGTGCAGAAGCTGTATAGAAGAAGTAGAGATTTGATTCTCCTGCGTTAGCGAAATTGAGGCTTAAGCAGTTGGGAGCTTCCACTTTCAGTTGTCCCAAAAAACTGGTGAGCATAGAAATTAAACGGCTGAGGAAAGTTGTTTTGGCCGCAAGACGCTTTGCTGTTATACAATTTTGAATTACAAGAGTGCTATTTTTATAGCTTTACACATTTTAGTTCAATCATAAAACCTGGTCTAACCTAACATATATGTCTATGGAAGTTTTGTGACTGAAATAAAATCTAAAAAATATGTCAAAATTTGCGGACGCAACTTAGAAGTGTCATTATCGAAGTGTTCTTTTGATGACTGAGGATGTAATTGAATTCAGCAGTACAAGGTCTGTAGGTATGAAATCATATTTTCTATGGAAAAATTCAAATGATTATATGACAAAGTTATCTAATTCCGATTCATTATACTATAGATATAAGCAATGCTAAGTCATACACTGTGAAAGCCTGCAGTAGTTATTTTTTCGGGTTAGGCTGTTGTAACGCTTTTGACCTACTATTTTTCACTTGTTCGGAATTTTGGTGGTAACAAAATATGTTTGCGGTGAATTGACCAAGAAAGTCATATTTAATGTAAGTAGTCTTCAGGAATGTGAGCAAACTAAGATATCCTCACGATTTGAGGCTTTCAAGCAACGAATACTGTATTATTAGAAATTTTAACTAGTTTATCATTTGAAATATTATGCTCGTGATCTCCTACATATGTATATCTGTATATCCTTTAATGACTTTTAAAACTCCCAGAATCATTCGCTTTGATTGCTATTAGATGAAGCTTATACTATCAAAACCGCATTGCAACACCAAAAATATATTTGAATAACTTTTAGTGTGCCAAAGGTGTACACAGCTCTACAAACACTTTGCAATCTCCAAAGCAACAACACCATCCCAACAGGCAGGCCTCTGCCGGCGCATTCGTTAATTATTATGCATAGAACAAATCATTTTTAAAAGTATTAGATAGAAGCTTCACTGGATAGTATGCCAACAACGGACAGGACAACTACAGCGGTGGGCAGTCAATGTTTGTATTGGATTTTCGGTCCATAAATTTTGTCGCAGCACTTCATTGGATGAAGCAAAGACTATAAAAGAAGTTGGAAACAGATGAAATGAGCATACATACACAAACACACCTACTAACGAATACATTTGCGCCGATGTTTGTGTTTTTCAACGAAGTGCACACGCAAAGAAAAACCCAAAAAAAAGGGGCACTAATGAACCACCAACAATAAGCCTGCCAACACATTTTGCCGGCTTTTTGCTTTCAATGTAGCCAACAGTAACGCGCTTGTTGTTTTTATTGTTGCTGCTGCACTTTGGCAAAGTGAATTGAAAGGCAGAAGACAGCAGAGACAATAAGCAAGCGCTGGCAGCTAGCAACACACCAGCCAAAGTGCACTGACACACACAGTCTGCTGACGTTGAATGACTCCAATGTGGCGTGTCGGCGGCGTGGCGAAGTGTGGAGCGTGAGTAATGCCGCAGCCTAAATGTAGTCGATTATAAAAGAAGTTGTTGCAAGCAGCGGAGAGGCGGCGAAAAAACAACAACAAAACAGCAGAAGTAGAAGAAGAAGAAGCAAATATTAGAGACTTTAGCACGGGCGCTGCCAACATCATGGCCTGGCAAAAACAATAATGCCTAAAGTCGGGGCGGCAGCAAGTGTATACAAGGCAAAGCAAGGCGTGCAACGAGGAAACAAGCGGCAGTGGTAAACAACAATGACAACACATAGGCAATTGTAGCAATAAAGACAATGGCGGCGTTGGCGATGAAGGAGCAACATGCGTCACAAACCACTATCACACACATACACACATAAATATACACATATATGTACATACAATTGCACGCACATAACACGGCGAAGACAAGAAACGCAACAACGGCGTGTAAGAAAGAGCGCAGCGGCAAGTAAATTGGCAAGTGGCAAGAGCGAATTTCGCAGGCAAAACACACACACACACACACACGTACGCCGAACAGCCGATACAAAGTGATAACAATGACGTAGGAAAACAAAAAAAGAAGGTAAGCAAAACAGCAACAGCAACAATACTGCGACATTGTGGTGGCACGGAAACGTTCGCGGAAGTTGCAGACAATAACAATGCAAACGAAAGGATATTAGGTTCAAACAATGTTGGCGAACGGCGCGGCGCACCACCGCACGAACGTACGAATGCACGAAATGGGCCTAACAATAATTTGTTTTTGCTTTATTTCCTTTGTTGTTGCTGTTGCTGTTGTTTGCGTTCGCATTGTGTTTGGGTGTTGCTGCTGTCGCAATTGCAACAAAGTGTTATAGCCCTTAGTGGTTAATGTTGTAGCTGCTGCAAGCTGTTGTTGTCGTTGTTTCTTGTTTTCGGTTGTTGTTGTCGTTGTTGTTGTTGTGTGCGGCTCTTGCCGTAATTAATTTGCTGTATCTTTCCGCTTGCGCACGCACACTCCCACCCATACGAAATTGACTTGACACACACAACCATACTAAACCACGCTAACGCGCGAGCAGCATGCAGGGATGTATTTGTGTAAGTAAAGTAATTGTTTCGAAGTCTTGGAAGTGGGTTGTAATAATGGCACGTGACAGTGGCGACAAAAGAGAGTTTTCGTTGGGGGAAATTTTAAGGACATTTATGAATTTTTTTAGTTGGTGTTTCATTATTTATTATTATATCTACACCTGTATAAATAAATTAGGAATGTGTGTTTGAACTTTGTATAATATTTTTGTTTTTAGTGTACGGGAAAACGCGGTGACTACTAAATTAATTTGGTGAAAATATTCCAGGTATTTTTTTATGACGATTTCGATACTGTCCACTCTAGTCTTAAGCCAGATTTTAGGCTGGATGTAATGGCGGACATTAGGGATGCCAATACTCTCAAATCAGAAGCTTGTATCTCTGGATGGGGAAAGATACAGGTTATTACCAGAATCACACTTTTATTGCATTTCAAGATACCTGCATTACGAGGTCGCCGAACCTGGCCCTTAGTGTTGTTTTTCTACTCACATACCTGGATGAATTAAAGCTTGCCGGATAGATTGGTGGAAGAGTACATTGTTGGGAACTTTTCATTAATTTTTTCTGTTCAGACTGTACGATCAAGACCAGAGAAGGGATGTCTAAACTTCTTTTCTTTAGCAACAATTTACTTTAGGAATATACTGGTTTGATACGTTGGCTTCTTTCGTTAATTACTGGACCGTGGGGCAAGCAAAATCAATTGGGCAGTCGTGTGTTGCCTTTAGGTCATAATAAATTGGAAGAGCTCTAAGGGGCTCTTCGCATTTAGCAAGTCCCACCTTTCAACGGCTTCCTGCTTTAGTTCAGAACAAAGAACCTACATTTAGACATTCAGGTGGAATAGCAAAATAGACATCTAACCCCTTCGGAGAAATGTGTTAAAATCAGGGTGCCTTGCATATAGTTAATATCCAACTACAAGAGTTTTTTCGCTTGGCTGCATAAAGGATCAGTTCTAAATTTATGTGTTACCCTCTCCGCTACGCCGTGGGATCAGCAATCCAACCCAACCTTACCGCGCCAAGCCTAGCTTCCTTTTGAAGCCTCCTCCCCTGGTCCTCCTCTGGTGCGGAGTCTCCCAACTCGCGACCGGACAGTTATAAGGACGAGATCAACCGATGAAATATATCGGCAGTTACTAATACTCTTGAACAAAGAGTCCAACGATCGTCTCATCGACGCAAAAGGTGCCATCTGTTATGATTTTGAGAGACTGGTTATTAGTACCCTCTCGCGCCAGGGCTAATGTCGCACAGCATTCAGGAGAGGCAGCAGAGAAAGGACTCATCCCTTCTGGCAGTGAGTGTTATGAATACTGACGATTCTGCCAATAATCTTGAGGTGTTGTTCGAGGAGGACCACGTCGAGAGTCTAGCAAGTATGGAACTTGTAGATTTAAGTCTTAATTTTGAACATCTTTTAGATTAATCTTCAGCTCGCGAAAGCTGCATCCGCCAATATTTTGCTTCCTTTAGGAAGGAACGGAGGTGAAGTCATCCCAGTCCAAAAGCCGTGTCTGAGCAGTAGCGGAATCTCTAGATTGAGGGCGAGGAGCCATAAAATGCTAGGACGATTCCACAAAAGTATGGCTGGTTTCGGCTTTTATGCCACACGGTGACGAAATGTAGTTGACTTCATTGACGAGGAGGAAGATTGTGGTGGAGACTTGACGAAAGAAACCAAGTGTCATTTTTGGTTCGGAGGTGAACTCAACCACACGGGTTGGGAAAGTTCGG
The DNA here is from genome assembly GCF_024586455.1 of Bactrocera neohumeralis. NCBI lineage: Eukaryota > Metazoa > Arthropoda > Insecta > Diptera > Tephritidae > Bactrocera > Bactrocera neohumeralis. The sequence continues at coordinate 15,246,593 of NC_065920.1, forward strand.
ACAAAAATGCTACAGTCAGTTAATTTGTAGTGAAGATTTTTGTATTATGAACAAGGGAACTCCCCAACTTTTGTAACCGCAAGCACAGAAGTAGTCATTCATTTTACTTTGGCAATAAGGGACACAGCTGCATTATTGGCTTTGTATGCAGGTTTGTGCTTGAAAGCACTTGTCATCTGCAAACTCAGAAAGAAAAGGGGAATCCCCTTGGTGGACACCATGGACACTTCAGCTGTCGGAAGTCAGATCTGTTCAATAGCGTAAAGATTGGACATTGTACAAAGCGAGATGCGTTATATATTAAAACTGTGATTAAGAGGGCCAGAAGGTCTTCATCGATAGCCTCCTGTGAAAGCATAGAAAGCTTTCTCAAATTCTCTAAGTTTAGGCGTATTCTCGTAAAGAATCTTACCCCATGGGGGTATCTAGGAGATGGGGCTGGAAGTAGTGAAGAGTCGCTACAGCTACTTCTGGACGCTCACTAAACCTTTCTGTGGAATAAGTGCCTTTAGAGAGCTTCAACCTCTCTGACCTTCTAGACTGTCTCACGTGACCTATGAACTCTTTTAAGTTGTTTAAATCTCCGTGATTTGACTGTATTATGATCCATCCGTACAAATTCAGCATGCAACAAAGATATTCTGCAGTTGATTCGCCCCACATAAGCGAACTGCATCAGATTAGGTCACATTCCGGCAGCTTGAAGGCAGGTTAGAATAGCTTTCGTTCCGAAGGCCGGTAAAAGTGCCCATATCAGTTCTGAAAACTAAGGACTCAATTATGATTATCAGTATACCTTTAAAAATAACGTACTAAAATTATCTTAAATTGATTCTAAGTTACATCCCACATATTATATATACATACATATATCAAGTTTTTACAGATATAGGTATATCGCCTTAAAATTAAAATAAGATTCTCTAAAAAAATTCTTTACGTTTAAGTCCTCTGAAATCGCTGTTTTTTTTTAATTTTGGCAGCTCATAACTCATATTAATTTTTTATGAGGTGAATTAACATATACATATGCATATAATTATATAGAAGCACCAATTATAAAGCGACTAACGGATGTTCATGGTTTCTGTATACGAGTTTGCATATATTCACCAACATTATTGCTTTCTGATTGATGTTACACCCACACAAATAGACTACATACATGTTAAAGATTAATCTTTGTAGTGTAGATGATTGGGTTATGTATACGTAGAGGTGTACAAATGTTGTTAATAATACAAAATTTGTATGTATACATACATATATATGATATTATAGTGCATATAATATAAACGTATACATATATATATATATGCATACATATATGTATATATATATATGTATATTTATATATATGTATATGTATTTTAGTTATTGCATGACCAGACCTATAGTCGCAACTTTATATATAATCCTACAAAGGCAAACGAAAACCACCTATGATAATGAACTGTAATTAAAATTTACACACACACACAAACTCACACAACGCATTTATGTGTGTCAATTTAATTATGCATTGACTTAATTATGTATATACGTAAATATATTGCTGAAATATTGCAACTAATGTTATTTAAATCATGTAAGCTGTTATTGCTGAATTTGTGAGAGTTCCTAAATTACTTAATTTTAATTAGATTCTAAATGTGTTTAAGCGAATTTATATATAAATTTGGTAGATATAGGATAAACAAAATATTTTTTCATTACAAATTTGCTTTATTGTCGTTTGTTACATTTACGTAGTGGCGATCTTTTATTAATATCCCAAAGAAAGAAGCAAAATATATTTGGATATGTGTTAAAAAACATTATAGGTTTAATTCAACAGCTGATTTGCATTGTTCGATTCGCTACTATTTAATGTTTGCCTTGTCGAGAATAACTTTGATGTTTTTCTTGTAGTCAGAGCAATGCTAGTTAAATTTTCCCTTTTATAGATATAACAATAGCTTCATTTAACCAAAATTTGCTCTGCGTGAAGCTAAAAAAATTCCTAATATTTTACTAGAGTAAATATTATTATAGTAAATCGCTATTGTTTTGGCGTATCGGCAAATAATTTGTGAAAACCATTGCAACTATAACACCAACTGATAACACTGACCTACACTCATTTTGGTGCCTAAGAATTTTTACCTGATTTTGGGTGTATTTTGTGAGTTGATACGAAAAAAAAACTCTGTGTAATTGGTTTATTCACATAAATTGCCAGAGGCCAATATTTGAAACGGCTGACCTCATGCAGGACAGTACCATCTAAGCTTACATTACTTAGTGTATGCCAGGGCGTATGAGTGATGCGCGATGCGGTGGCTGGCAAGTGCTTGCAAACATAGCATACGGGGAAATTAAAATGAGAATTTTAGGTAAACTAGAGCTGTCAGCTGCCATCTAGTAGCGGGAATGTGGTTCATCCTACCTTCTATACCGAGTACTGATGCGCTCAGAGCTTCACCAAACCAAAATTTTTGTTTTGTAGGCCACTGTAATTAGTAGTATTTCTGGTATGCATACATATGGTAGTATATACTATATAATACAAGAATATTTCTACTATATATCTGGTGGTATATAAAATATAATATTATTTCCAGTATTATAATTAGCACAAACTCATGCCCATGCCAGCACTCATCCACTCACCCGCTTGTCTGCGAAATGAATATCATGCTTATGATATTTGCAAATCAATCATGTGTGTTTTTAGGAAAAATATTTACTATTTTCGGACTATTATTTATCCTTTCAAAATATCATCAATATTAAACATGGGATTGTTTGATTTACTCATGTTTAATATTTTCTTTGTTGTCTACAAATGAATGAGCGCAACCACTTATATTTCTCATCTAAATTTTGTAAATGCAAATATTGTTTTGCCGTGTTCTTTTTTCTGTTTTTTGGAAATGTAAATAACACAATTCGAACTTATTGCAGACTGTGAAGCAAGTAGTATAAACAGGGTGTGGCAATAGGAAGATAAAGAAGCGACGAAGAAAACCATGAGTATATGTTTTGAGTAAGACGTAAGAAGGAAAGTTCCCTGATCGCCATTCACTTAGAAGTGGCCAGAAACGATTCGTTTACATATGGCACAAGCAGCTCACGCCTTCCGGTCTTAGTGTCCTTTGGTTAGCCAAAACACATCCCATGCGCCCAATGAAAACGAAACAACAGCTTCGAAGGAAACTTCGATTTGGGGGCATTCATCTGGAATGTCCTTTAATTGGGAAGGTGCCGTTGCCCAGCTGGTTGATGTCCTCGTTGATATCCTCGAAAGCTGACTTTACCGCCGTCCAAGATGAGCGGTGGACGGGACAAGCACTGAGATGATTAGGTCCTTATAGCATTTACTACAATGCCTATATAAAGGATCGCTAATTCGGTGTGGAATTCGTGGTTGAAGAGAGACTCCAAGTTCTCGTCCCCGGTGGACGGACGTCTAGCCACAATCCGCATCAAAGCGAAGTTCTTCAACGTATCGCTGATTAAGGCCACGCCTCGACGGAAGAGAAGGACGATGTGACCAAAGATGTTTTCTATCGGTGCTTGGAGAGCTTGGTGACATTAACGTCAGGGTGAGCAAAGTCGGTTTCTTTGGCACAACGGTCGAGAAATTCAGCCTCCATGAAGAAACATTCCCAAATGGGTTGAGGCTGATCGACTTCGCCGGCGCCTGATGGTTATCTGTAATACTAGCTGCCAGCATAAGAAAATTAATCAAGCTACCTACATGGCTGTCCCCGGATCGAAAATATATGTATGTACGTATACTCAAGTTATCGCTTGTATGGATGTACAGACGGTCGAACAGACACACGGACGGACAGACAGACAGGAACCGGGTAACTCCATTTGAAAATATATACATATGTATATGTAACTTCATATCTGTCTCGAATGTGGATGTTAAAAACAACCGTTAAAACTAATGTTCAAAATATATGAGAAAGGTTTAAGCTGACCGATACCGATACCCTGCAACTATCAAAAGAACGTCTTAGATATATCGTTCATAAATATTTCGGTAAACAGAAGCTCTATAGATGCTCTAGTCACAAAAATTAAGTCGACGAGTTTCTGAAACTGAGTGCACAGTGAAAACCCTATCTCAACACCCTGTTTATAAGCACCACTACAACTCCAAAAAATATTAATGCCCTTTTTCAGTGTTTCTCTTTACTTTTGCGCACAGATATTGAAAATGAATGCATTCAAAAATCATCGCATGAAATCGATTTAACTGACCCTCAAGCTCTGTGAAAGGAACACTGGTACTAAAGCAACAAAACCGACAACGACGACGCTAGCGTAGCACGGAGCCGCACAAATAAACGAAATACAATTTCAATATATGCAATTCTTATTTATTTTTATTTGGCTACTATTTGTTGTTAAAATGGGGCCGACGACAGCAACGCACAAACTTACTCGCTACATGTCTTAAGGCAAACATAGATTATATACGTCGCTAGCTTGGCAGAATGTTGTGTTGTTGCGTTTATTTCGAACTCACATGCCACGTGTTGTTGTTGTTGTGCATTTTTGGGTTAGCAAAATGCTGATTGCGATACGCAACGCCGTCAGAGATAAAAGACGCAGTCGTGTGGCACACAGACGCTCCACGGCGCTAGGGAAACTTACGGCTTCACGCACATGCTGGATGTTTTCTTGCGCTTGAGTGTGTGTGTGTGTGCAGCGCACGAATTTTGTCAATCGAAACAAATCGATATTCTCGGCGAAACTGTTGTGATGCCGGAGTGGCGGCCGCTGCTGTGGCTGCGCTGCTGCTGCTGTTGTTCTTGTTCTCGGGCCTCGACTTTGACAATTTTTACGCTTTTTGCACACGTTGACTTTACTTGGCGAAATTGCTACTGATTGCCTGCGGGACGGCAGCAACGCACAGTCATCAAGCTGCCGTGTCTAGCGCGTCCCTTTTCGGGTTACATTCGGAGATCTTATTGTGTAGGCGAAAGCAAATTTTGCAGTTGGTGGAAATGGCCGCAACTATGTCACCGATATTCGGCGCAGACACTGAAGCGTATGGATGGATTGACGTGCAGCTGTACAGACGCACGGACGCGCGGAAGTAGAAAGGTTGCCACCCAAAACACGTCTGTATATGGACTATCAACAACGGCAAATACATTTGGGATGATGGATTTGTTGGTGCTCACTTGCAATCGCGTTGATTTGAAGTTGTATCAGGAAAATGTGTTCGATATTTGGCTTCGTTTGCCTTCACCGTCGCAAAGAGATGATCTGGGACGACACATTAGTCCTGAGGTTGCGAGTTGTGCGGGGAGCACATAACACAAAAAACCCGAAACACACGCATAGACAAGCGTACATTGATGTGTGTGTGTTAGACACTCGCATAAATTTGCGCTACAAGCAGCCGGAAATATCTCAAGCTTTGTTTACAGACGTACTTTTGTATACAGCATGCTGCGGCGAGCACTCCTATTTGTTCAGACACATGTTAGCACCACACATACACATCCATAGCATTTATACGTGGCAGACCTTTGTTGTTGACCTGATAAATACTGATTCATTGCAATTATTGCCGGCTGCTTATTCGTTTTCTTTACTTTGGCAATTTGCAGCGTAGCTTTTTGCCGCCGTCTCCTTGTTGTTGTTGTGTTTTCAGCTCCGCCACAAGCCCAGCACGCAGCCGAAAATAAGGCGCATAAATTTAATTGTGGTGAATTACTTAAGTGGTGGTACGGTTAGCGCTGATGACGGCAATCATGTTGTTGGCCCCGGAATGCATCGACTTGGCGACAAACCCTGCTCAAAGTTATATGTGTGTATGTGTTTGCTTAAATGTGCATATACATACAGCTGAGCTGGTATAATTCATGTATATGTGCGTGTTTTTCACCACTTTGAGATTATAACAGTTGTTATTGATGAGCAAGCATGAAAAAAGAAAGCAGTGGTGAATTTATTAATAATAAAAACATTGGTTCTGTTTACTTCTATTTTTTTTTATAAGAAAAGTGTTTTTTTTTATAAGGCAATGTAAAACTTTGTTTAATAACCAAAACGATTCCTGATTGGCCTTTCTTGTTTTCTAGTGCATCAGTTATAGTGGAGAAATATTCTTATAATCATATTTTGGAGTTAGTCACCGGTAAATTAATTAGTCTTCACTTCACTACCATCATATTCTGGCAGTTTTGTGTTATCTAGTGCTTTTTTTCTTCTTCAACTTCTAATTGTGATATAGATTTAATTGAAATGTCCATTTGGCAGGCCACATCCAGATATCCCAGAACTTCTTCCTTATCTGCAAGGCGATCGAGTGTAAGTGGTTTGAAAGTCTCTTTAATAGCAACAAATGATACTCCATCTAGTTTTATATTGAACCCTAATCGGAGAGCATAGAAACATGGATGAAAAATTGGAATGCTAAAGTGAACACTCACAAATTTATTCATTTAACATTCACTGGCAGCAGAGAAGATTGTCCACATTTATATATAAATGGCACTCTGATTCCTTAAAAATATTTAGTTAGGTAACTCGAAATGTACCTTGAGCGATGATTTATGAAATATATTATTATCTTGGTGCAAAACCTGCACTCAGTCTTGAGAATAAACTTCGTTTATACAAAAGCATTATTATCGTGTAAAATCCATAAATTATTTTTCCACAATAACTTCCGTTTTCGACGGATCTTCTCACGCAATCGCTTCAGTACGGCCAAATAGATATAGATAGATCAGATAGATCATATTGATCGTTTATCCACCTGGAATAAATTTATGATGCACCAAACTACGAAAATTGAAAAAAAAAACCTTATTTTTTGAGCGGCTTTGGTGTAGTTTTTTTGATTTCGGCTGGTTTTTTCTCTCCATCCCGATGATTGTTGACATGTTTGAATGTCAATTGTGAGATCGTAATTCGCACGGTCTAACATATCCAAAGAGACCTTTTCACGGTACACTTTTTGAAAAATATCAGCTTAATCGAGACGAGTCGAACAAGAACGCGTTGCAAACCAAAAATATCCGGCAGATTCATTCGAACTTACTCGCAAGAAATGTCAAGCTCTGTTGTTATCTTTCTAATACTTGCTGACGATTTTCATGCACCATATCCGTGACTTTTTTAATATTTTCTTCAGTTGAAGAGGTCGAAGGTCGCCCAGAACAAGGCATGCTCCTACGATCTCTCGACCTTCTTTGAAGGCTTTATACAATTCGTAGGCTTGTTTTTTAATAAAATGGAATCACCGTAAGCGTTTTCAGACATTCGCAAAGATTCCGCACACGAAATATGATAAGAAATACAAAATTTGAGACAAATCCTTTCTTCGATATTTTTTTTTTCATTTTAAAAATCGCATGCTGAGATGTACCGAACAAACGTACTCATATTTGGGGTACTTTTTAAGGACAGTCCTACCAACTTAGCATAATACATTTTTTCAATATTATTTATCCGGGGAATTTAATTACAATATCCGAGTACTTTTAATATATATGTATATTTATACTAGTTTGGTGTGCTATTGCATAATGAATAGACTTACTCTGGCGCAACATTTGCAAACCATGCAAATTTATTACCAGAATAGTGATTCAGTGCGAGCTGTACTAATTTTGTTTAGAGATGAAGCCCACATTTGGTTGGTTTAGTAAACAAAATTGTCGCATTTGGATGGATGGCAAACCATGAGCTATGGTTGAGGTGCCATTAGATCCTCACAAAGTCACGGTTTGGTATGCTTTATAGCAGAAGGAATTTCTTCAAAAATGAAGGAGTTCATATAGTAACACTTACTACGGAACGCTATAAAAACCTGATCAATGACTCAATCGTGACTTGGAGGATGGTGATATCGACGACTTTGGGTTACAAAAAGGTTTCGCGCATGCCATACATCTAATGAAATAATACATTTTTTGAAGAAACCTTTGCTGAGAATATCATCTCATGTCGCGGCTCTGTCGCAAGGCCTCCCAGATTTTATGATTTAATAATTTTTTTATGAGGATTTGTGAAGCTGCTTTTCTATGCAAAAAAACCGGATCTGTTAACGACTTGGACGAGTCTATTCGGTGCGTTTTCGCTGACATATGAGACCAATTGCTGCAACAGGTGATCAAAAATTGGCTCCCTCGACTGGAATTTATTCAAGCAAAATTTTATAATATTATGTTAATCTCTGATCTTCATAATAAAGCTGAATTTTTGCCCGTAGCATTAAATTATATGCGTTCTATTTCTCTTTGACCATATGTTTAAAAAAATACCCTTAACAAAGATAGAACAAAAAAGTGGTAATACATATGTATATATTAATATTTTTGGAGGGCTTATTATTACTCGATTAAAAATTTCAAAACTTTCAAATCTATTTTATGCAAATTAAGGTCCATGAATCCTTATTTAGATTAGTTAAGCATATAGGTTCTTAGATTCGCGTAGATTAGTGAAGCATATTTGAAAGGAGAAAAATAACTTAGATTCGCGATTCACTTTAAGCTATTTTCCATTAAAAATAAAAGTTATAAACGTACAAACAAATACAAATATTTTTAGGAAGAAGGAAATTTTCTCTTATACAGACCTCAAGTGAAACAGTTTCGAAGTATCTCCGAAGTACACTGCTCACGAATGTGAAACCACCGACAGCTCGGAGGAAATATTAAGTTAAATTGGGAGAGAAAGAGAGAGGGAGAGAGTAAAAACAGACGCAATTCACTTACTAATAGTATTACAGTGCTTTGAATTATTAGAAAATAGTTTACCAAGTATTCTTAAATTGAATTGAGAAAGCTAGTATTATAATTTATAAATAAAACTATGATTGGTAGCATAGCATTAAGTGAGCTTTAATTGTTGAAATAATAATATTTATAAGAAATAATATACGCTACAATGTTTTACAATAATTATCGAGGTACTCAATTACATATATGCACACACTATACAGTTCACACACACATACATATAATATAATGTTTTAACAGCATATTTAAAATGAAATTACAAATGAAAGTCACCAAAGCAATTTTCGCAAGAAGCGACAAACAACTGAGAAACTCCTGGAACAACGGGGAGAGAGTTGAGTGAGAGAAAGAGATTCATACGCTGCGTATGAATGCTGGGTGCGCGAGAAACGCAAACTCAAAGCTAAATAATGAAAACGTTTGCAAACTCGAAAGGCTGCTGGAGTAAGCAAAAGAGAGTGTTTCGCAAATTATAACAGTTACCCACAGCTGATTTGCAGCAAAAGTTAGGTTAAGCAGAATGCTAATGGGTGAGTGAAAGCTTTTGAGAGCGGCAGTCTGCTTAAAGGACAAATTTAATATATGCGCTCGTGTCATGTGTTGTGTAGAGCAGCTGCTTTGAGCCTGAAATCTTGCACAGCTGCCATAGACACAGGCGCGTATGCCAGTTAGACGCACACCCATGTCACGAACGTGCCACGAATGCTGCCGAAGAGAGCGTATTGAGAGTGGCATATACCAAAACTCGCCTCGATGGTTGCATTAACGCTCTAGCGTTAAGCAAGCGGACGCTAACGCTGATTTGGACTATACTGCTGTGTGTGACGTTCATACAAAACGGTAGATACGGCTTTTGGCGCACACGAGGGGGCAACGAAGGCAGGAAAAAATGAATGCATAAGCGACGGCGTGATTTGGAAACTAGTCTAACAGCGTCTTTCGTAAATGACACTACGCTGTCGCGTCGTTCGTCGTTCGCCAGAACAGCTGGGTGCTATTGAATGGAATTTGTGTTACCAAAAAAAAAAACAAAAAAAAAATCGTTTTATAGCTGACGTTGCTTATTTGCTTTATGTAATGTAATTAACAACCAAAGGCAAGCAAAGCAAGAGTGAGCGTGTTGTGGCAGGCATTATTAGGTACAAATTTGTGCAAAAACAGCAGTGATTGCCAGCTACGAGTGGAACATTCAAGTGAAATCAGCTGTGCTGTGTAACGGTGCTACAAACACGCCCAAATTGCTGCAAGTTTGACAGGGAAAAGCAGAAGTCACAATGACAAGCAAGCAGTGTGTGTGGGCAGCCAACGCTTAAAATGTGGAACCAAATAGTGCTCCTTAGCTGCTGATAATTGCTTTTCAATAGCGTGTAAAAATAGTTAAAAGTTTAGTGAAATAAAAAGCGGTGCGGTTTAAAAATAAATATTAAAAATTATAAAAAAGTGTTTGTTCAAAAATTCGTCGAAATTACGCGTGTGACGTGAGAGTTGTTCGAATCGGCATGTAAACAAATTTTGGGCGTTTAATTGTGCGTAAATGTTGCAGAAGTGTAAATGAAGCAAGCGCAAGGATTAGCTACAGCGGTTCACACACAAATTATTAACTGGTAAAAAAGAGAGAAATAAGTAATAAATAAGTGAGCAAAATTATAAAAATAACTGTAATTTGTTTCCATAGATTTGTGTGTGAGTTTCGAAAGCGGTTTAATATCATCAAAGCAAGCGCGTGGTGGAACTCTGGATTAATAAACAAGTGCAACGTTTTATGTGTTCAAAAAAGTTGTCAAAAGTTTGCAGAAAGAAATACTGATGATTTATTTCGTTTGAAAATATTGCTGCGAAAAAAGGAAGTGAAGTTAATAATACCATAGAATACCGAAAATACTTGAATCTAAAGAGAAATATGGAAACATAAAATTTCTTGAGTAAAACTGCGAACAAAACTGGAAGAGAATTCCGAAAAAGTTACAGTTTTTGAACGAAGGTAAGAGAGAATTTTTTCGCATATTTAGAATAAATTAATTTTTGAAAAAAAAAATTAAAAAATTAAAACAAAAATAAAAAAATTAAACAAAAACATAAATAAAAAATTGAAGAAAACTTAAAAAAAATTTATTTAAGTTTCTAATTTTAATTTTTTTTATTTAATTAAATAAAAACACAAACAATTTAAAAAAAATTTTAAAATTTAATTTTATTTTTTAATTTTTTTTTTTTTTAATTTTTGTTTTGATTTTTTTTTACTTTTATTAAAGTGAGGAGATTCAGAAAAACACTTTATTAAATTTTAATAAAAGTTTTAATCAAAACAAATTTCATGTTTCAAAAAATAATGTTCTAAATGTCAAAGAAAACACCGGAAGTATTTATTTAAGCCAATTTACCGCTCACATTCGAAAATCCATTACTATACGAGTATATGTATGTGTGAGGTCTTTTCGGCAACATTGGCGCCAACATCAGCCAACTTTAGTTTACTGAGCGCAATAAAGTTGATAACAACAACAATACAACACAACTAGACACATTGTTAGGCACGGAGTTATACCATACAATGCAAAAAACAACTTTTTTCTAATTTGAGTTAGTGGTTGCTAACAAAATACACACATAACCGCACTATTATACAACCTACATACATACCTACGGCACTTACATATTCTAACGTTTCCCCAAAGTCCTCACTCAAAATATCATTATAATCTGCCTAGATACCATACACCATAATTAGCATGCTAACAACATTTAATGTTTTATACACAAACACACATTTCGTATATACTCACACTACATATATACGCATGCCAACCCATCGCTTGTTCGTTTCGACCACCCAACCCGGCGCTCATGAGTTTTTATTTACATTGTCAAAACTTTCCTGGGTTTTAATGCAACTTTGACAGATATTTCAAAATTATGATTGATTTTAATTGACAGTTGCTATGGAACGTGGTCGCGCGACGTCAGCATGCTAGCCACACGTTCGTGTGTGTGGGCACGAATACGCACACGTGCGTACGGTGGGTCCGTGTGCGCGCTACGCCTTGCTATGGTAACCGAAGTTTTCATTTTCATTAGCACCCTGGGTGGCCACAGCGCTACGCTGTGCATGGCACTTCAAGACCACTTAAAGTTGCTGGAAAGTGTCAACTGTCAAACGCTGCTAATGCAACGCTGCTGTGCGCAGTGTTGTGACAGGTGAGGACGAGCGCTAATGGGTTGTGTGACGAAATGAAAATAAAAATGCTTTGGTTATCACTTAAGCGTTGCGGAAATGAACTGAGTGTGTGTGTTTGTGTGAAAGAAATTCAAGCATAAAACATTTTGCAAAAATAAAGTGTAAGAGTTTGGATTGTAGGCTTTTCTAGGAGAGATGGTAGATAAGTTGGTTCAATAACACGAAGAGGATATACCTAAGTTTGCGGTGAATTTGGTAACACGCAGAAGGAAACATTGGAAACCCTATAAAGTATATATAAAAAATGAGTGTGCAAAATTGAGTAGGCTTAGCCTCTGGTTCGTTCGTTTATCTGTATATAAAAGTGAGTCGGTTTAGCGATGTCCATTGCATATCTGTGTATCTGTCAGTTCTTGAAATATCGACCTTAAATTTTCCACCTGTCCTTTCTCCCTTATTTGCTTCTTATTTGTCGGAACCGTCGAGTTCCAATCATTAAAGCCTTACAAACTAATCCATAAAAATCATGTCTCTGTTAAAAAAACATTTTTTTTGACAAGACATCTTCACGAAATTTGGTACATATTACTCTTTAAAGTAGATATATAATATCCGAAGAAATTGTACATAACGAATAACTGTAGCATATAGCTGCCATACAAACTGATCGCTCAAAATTTGGTTCTTGTGTGAGAAACTGTTTTATTTGACGAAATATTGTGATGAAATTTAGCATGAGTATTTTTTCTAAGCTATTTATGCAACTTCTAACGAAATTGTTTAGATCGGATCATTGTAGCATATAGCTACTATACAAGCTGAACGATCGGAATCAAGTATTTGTATGCAAACATTTTTAATTTCTCGAGATATATTCACAAAATTTGGCACAGATTATTCTTTGAAGAAAAGATATAATATCCCAAGAAATTGTTCATATCCGATAACTATAGCTTATAGTCTCCATACAAATGAATATCTCAAAATCAAGCGCTTATATGGCAAACTGTTTCACCTGACAAGATATCTGCAAGAAATTTGGTACAGATTATTATTTAAGTCAACGCTATAATATATGCCATACAAACTGAAAATCGGAATCAACTTCTTGTATGAAAAACTATTTCGTTTGACGAGATATCTTCACAATATTTGGTACAGATTATTATTTAAGACAATGCTATACTCTACGCAAAAATTTTTTATATCGGATTACTATAGCATATAGCTGCCATACAAACTGATCTATCAGAATTAAGTACTTGTATTGAAATTTTTTTCATTTGACGAGATATCTTCATAAAACTTGATATAACTTATTACCCAAAGCAAGGCTAAAATCTCCGAAAAACTTGTAGAGATCGGGCAACTATATCATATAGTTGCCGTACAAACTGAGCGATCAAAATCAAATTTTTTCTCGTTGAAGCAATTTTATAAAGTTTTTTTCTTGCTTTGCTGAAAGCTTTTGAAGAATTAGTTAATTTCTTTCTGCAGTTTCGCAACTAGTAGAATTTTCCCAATATTTGCATAAATAAAATTGTTGTCAAGAAGGTACTAACAAATCAAATCAACAACAACTTTCGTCTGATGTATTAGCGGTCATGTTGAAATTAAATGTAATTAAAACTTATTTTTTATTGCAGAGCTTTTGGTTATACTACGTGTTTTTGTATTTAAGACTTTTTATTGAATTAATTATAGCGTAATTTTCATTACAAATTGAAAATGCAAATAAAGGCTGCGATTATTTATTAAAGACGCAAAAAACTGTGCAAACGCTGGCAAAAGGCAAATAATGAATTAAAACAATAAAAATTAATTAGAACACTCTGTAAATAAAATAGAATGCGAACGGATTGAATGAATTGAGCAAAGAGTGCACAAAAAGCATAAAAAGCGCACTAACACATATGCACACAAACACACACATTTATATATACATGCATATATAGAGATGCAGCGAGATAGCTGCGCACAATAACGGCAAATAAATCATGCGGTCGCGCAATAAAAAGGCTTAAAAGTTTTCAACAGCAGGCGCAGCAGCAGCAGCGAGTGGCAGGCAAAGCCAAACAAAATGACAAAATGGAAATAATTAACAAAGTGTGAAGCCAGAGCAACTTAGAAAAAGTATTTAGTGCAACAAATAGCAACAACAAAGCCAACAGCGCGGCGAAATGACAACAGCGACAGCAGCAGCAGCAGCAATGTATGGGCAACAACAGCAACAATGTATGGGAAACACACCAATATTGTATTTGCAACAACAGCGACAGCAGTGAGTGCGGCAAAAAAAGAAATCGCTGAATGCACCGACGACAGTTTGCTTTTTGCAACAGTTGCAGTTGCATTAGCCAGCGCTATTGTTGTTGCACAAGCTGACACTTTCGTTTTTGGCGCCACTTTTCTAATGAAATAGTTGAAAGCGAGAAATAATTGCAAAGCGAGCAACAAAATGCCACGCACAAACACACATGCCAACAAACTTTCCATTGAAAACAACAACAACAAGAACATGAGATAAAACGCGCTCATAAATAAAATGGCGAAAAATGCCAGCAAATACAAATACAAGTACGCTAAGTATTTAGCCAAACTAAGTGACAAATAAATATATTTTATTGGGCGAAAACGCGCGTTGCCATAAAAATCGTCGAGCGCACAATTGAAATTAATCAGACAGTTGTCTAGTTGCCATTTGTTATTGCTGCAGTTTGGCTATTTCGCTGCGACGCGCAGCTTAAAATTTATGGTCAGCGCTAATTTATGGCGCGCGCAGAAAAAATGCGTGGATATTTATGGAAAAAATGGAGTACTTTTAAAGAAAAAAAATATTGCACTTTTTATAAAAAAAAACCCGAACGTAAGTTGAAAAAATTTTAAAATTGTAGGAAAAAAATAGAAAAAATATCAGCACATTTATTGAAAAAGAATTTTAAGCCAATTTTTTCCCCGCTTGCCATTATACTGAAGCGTGAAAACAATGCGGCGTTGAGCGCAAATATTTTTGTATGCGTTGAAGCCGCGCTTAAATATGCAAAGCGGAAGAGCGTGAAATTTGCTTAACGATAAAAAATGGAAATACAAATATAATAATGTTCGTTTGAATATAAAAATGGCAAGGCATCTTGAGCACATAAGCGGTCGTGTTGATATTTTCAAAAACAAAATAAAATAATAAAAAATAAAAAAATTAAAAATAAAAAAAATAAAATGTTACTGTAAATTATTTATTAATGTTATATAAAATATATAAAAAAAAAAACTTATTTTTTTAGTTTGGTAACATTTTAATAATTGAAATAGATTTATAATTTAGTCTTACATTTTTTCACAGAAAAAAGGAATCTTCATTTCTTAATATTCCATGAAGTCATCCATTTTCTGAAAATTTTGAATTAACAAAATATTCATGAATTTACAGGGTTTTCCAATAAGAGTGATATGACTTCTTTCCAAAAATGTATTGTTAAGAAATTGTAAAGTTATTAAATTAAAATACATTAATTGTTAAGAAATTAAAAAGTCAGTTTTTTATTTAATGTGAAGAACAATGGATACATTTAAGTTCTGAATATAACATCATTCAAATGACCACCACGACTTTTTTGAAGGCACAAAATCGATAAACACAATTTTCGAGTACTTTTTCCATCAAATCAAGTTGTGTGTCATGAACAGCACGTTCTATATTGACTTGTTCTATGGCTTGAAGAGAGTCTGGTTTATTGTTAAAGCCCAATAACTTCAAATATCCGCACAAGAAGTAGTATAATGTTTTTAACTGACAACTTCTTAGAGGCCATTCAATGTCACAATTTCTTGAAATAATCGAATCTCTAAACTTTTCTCGCTATAATTTGGTTGTTGCACGTCTTGTTGAAACCAAATGTTGCTAAGATCAACTTATGCCATAAAAGTTTACTATCTTAGTTATTGACAATAACGGTGTCAGAAGCTTTATTTCGAAAGAAGTATGGATCGATGATTCTACCGGATGAAAAACCACACCAAACAGTCCATTTAGGTGAAGGTAATGATTGCTCATGAATAACTTTTGGATTTTCTTCGCACCAAAATCCACAGTTTTGCTTATTTATCGCACCAGTCAGCTGAAAGTGAGCCTCTTCGAAGAAGATGATTTTCTTAAAACAAATATTTATCGTTTTCAAGTTGTTTCAAGCAAAATTAGCGAACTGACGACGTTTACGGTAGTTTGTTGGCTTCAGTTCTTGGGTGAGAACAATTTTATATGGATGCAAGCCTAAATTATCTTAAGTAATTCGATTTTTTTTAATTATTCTTAAAATCTGTTGTGGTTTGAGATAGTGCCAATTCTTGAGAACGTCTTGGAATTGAAAAATTGTGGTCTTCAGTAACACTTGCCTGCACGGCAGCAGTATTTTAAATAGTATAACTTGAAAATTTTGTTCAGGCGTACTACTGAATACAATGAAAAAAAATGAAAAAATACAGATAATGACATATTAAAAATGGCCGAAACGATATTTAGAAATCATATCATCCTTATTGGAAAACTTGGTAATATTCAATCATGTCTTTTCTAAAAATTATTTCTTATGAAATTTCAAAGGTTTCAAAATCTGTAAAAAACAAGAATATTTTCGATTTATTTGCTTTTCAGCACCTCAAACTCTTTATGCCGTTAAATGAACTTTCAACTCTTTCACATAAGCCTACACACGATAATGTATTAAGTTTGTATGTAAGTTATTGCCTGAATGCTTTGCAAATGCGGAAGTATAAGTGTTCCAGCGCACACGAGATAGCCATGAGCTGAAAAGATATATGAGAATGTAGTCCACAGGCACATTAGTGTAGAACAGTTTTGCAAAATTTTATGTTGGAATTTTATACTTTTTTATTTTTTAATTTTTGAAAGCCCCTTTTTAAGATTTGAAATTATGGAAGTAATCAAGTGGTAAGCTTTTTTATTCCTTACAAAAATTGCCAAAATTTAGAATACAAATTTTAAATTTTATATTTTTTAGTTTAGTTTATAAAATTTTTCTGCTTTAATATTTTGAAATATTTTGTAAGCATTTTTTAATGTAAAAAAAATCTATTTTTCAATGCCTCTTTCAAACGTTTAAAAAATGTCTGCCATAGTGATGCCTACATTTAAGCCTAGCAAAACTTGGTGATTTTATACCTCAAATCGGAAAAAGGGTTCTCTATATTAAAGCGCAGCAACATTTATAGCTTTTGTCCTTCAAATCGGCAAAAGTGCTGCCACCATTTACGCTCAGCAATATTTATGTACACTGTACTTAAAATTTAAGTAACCGTAAAAGCCTGATCGAACCCAAGCTAACTGAATCATATTTTAGTTGTAAATAGCAACATAACATTCCTGATTTTTCGGACGTTTAGATTGACAGATTTATATTTCCTATGTCTTGAACAAAGTTCCGAACTATCAGAGAATTATGTTTGTAATTTTTCTTGAATATTTTGATAAAAAATTCTACTTGAGTTTCTGTTAGATTGTTCCGGATTTCTTTTGACAAAGCGACAAGATATTAAATCGGCGTAGCACGTCATATACCTTAAGGGACATTCATAGTTTGTGGAAAGTCTTAAGTCTGAAATAATCTTGATCAAAAGAGTGAGTCAAAGTAAGCAACACAAGATTTGGAACAGTCCGGAGACTCTCGCAGTTAAAAAAAAAATAGAAAAGTGTTGCCTACATTTAGGCTTTTCAAGCATATATTACTGACTTAGATTGTCAGACTTGTAATTAAATATTTTTGCATCAGTTTTTTCGAATATTTGAGTAATATCTCTTCCGCTTTTATATAAACATTTATTTAAGTAATGTGGTTTGGATTTCTGTTCGGCAGTTGCAACCCTTTTGACAAAATATTAAATCGCCGAAGAATGCCATTCAACATTAAAGAAATATGATTTATAGCATTTAAGAAAGGCGTATGCCTGCAATAATCTTGTTGAAAGGAAAAAACCCGTGTAATCAAGTTTGAGATTCAAAGTACTATAGAATTTTTTGCAGTTAAGAGACCTTCATAGCGTTTATTAAAGGCTTGTGCCTGAAATAGTCTTGGTGAAAAGAAACAACCAGTGTAGATAATTTCAAAACTCGGAAAAGTCTACAGTTTTTCGCAGTCATTAAAAAAGTTGTTCAAAGTCGTTGCCTACATTTAGGCGATTAAAGCACAAATTTAGGCTTACTTAGATTGTCAAACCTATATTTACATATGTTCGGAGAAATTTTTCAAATATTTGAGTACTAACTTTCCCGCATTTATAAGAAATCTAAATTTTTTCGTAGTCAAAAAAAACTTGTGAAACATCATTGCCTACATTTTGGCTGTTAAAGCATATATTTAGGCTTATTTTTTTATGAGTAATGAATGTTTATAACGAATTAAAAATAAATCAGTTGCTATAACTAGCAATTTAAACTGACACTATATAGCTAGTATTTTTTCTATTAAAAATTTTTTTGAAGTCTTTTGGAGTCAATCTTTATATTTTAGCAACTTTTTTTTAACTTCAGAATCATTTAAATTATTATCCAAATATTCAGCTTTGTTTCAAATTTATTGCTTTCATACTTTTTTGTTACAAAAGCAACCGTCACATCCTCATACGCAGGCAGGCAAAAGTAGCCACGTTCCAGCGAATTCGCATGTAAATTCCCATTACACATTTATGTAACCGCAAGTAGGAAGTGTGAAAACATTAATTTCAACTTTGGTTATATCAATAAAACTTTTGCAGTTCTACTCATTAATTCATTTAAATAAATTAAATTTGCCACACACACAACCCGAAAGCCGGCAAGTTAATGAGCTGGACTCACAATGACTGCACTATTCATAATTCATAAAGGAAATGTGTTTGGTGCGAAGTTAGTTTTGTGCTTTGATATATTTGCTGTGTAATGACAGTGTTGCCATTTGTTGGCGAAAAAAAGCGGCAAGCTCATTCATTGTCACGTTTTTAATAACAAAACTAAATGGCATGTGGTAATTTATTATTTAACATAAATTAGGTCTCATTAGGAGACGTGAAGATACACAAGAAATGCGAGAAAGTTAATGAGAGCACACAACTATATAAATATATATATGTATATAGTATATATGTATATAAAGAACTTTATTTAATTTTGCAAGCATATGTGTGGGTTTGAGTAACGGATCTGCATGCCTTTAATCCTGCGCGCCAGGCTAATGCTCTTAGTTTCAAGGCAAAGCGAAAGCAGCGGCATTTACATATGTAAATAGTATAAATGTACATATGTATATATGTATATATTTACATTTATATATAAGTATATATTTGCGCTTATTTGCTTTGCTGCTGAGCGGTGGTAGAATGGAGCTTTGGCGCTGCCGAACCACTCGCACCCGCCGAGCTAAAAAGCATTTCCATGATTTAATGCCACATTTGTTAGACACTTTGTCAGACATTTAGTCAAGTAGTCAGTCACTTGTGGGCAATCAGGCTGTTAGTGGGTACATGTGGTCGTCCTACGTACACATGTGTGTGTGTGTTGGTGTTTTTTATTGTGTGCCAGCGTGTTTGTTTTAATGTTTAAGGCAGCTAAAGCTAAGTGAGTGCTCGGCGTGTAGAGAAAGCTTCTATTGTTTGCTGTCAGATTTGTGCACACATGTACATTAATGTATGTGTTTGCTTATAAGCTATAAGCGCGCAAGCTTACAAATTAATGCGGCACCGAAAATAAACACCGTAAGACACTGGCGAAGAAGCGAGTGTAAAATAAATACGGTGAAACGAATAAGTGTTAATACACGTACACACACGCTTAACAAATTGTAAGCATATACATATGTTTGTGTGTTTGTGTACTACAAAAACGCCGCACAAAGGCCCCACAACCAACATGTAAGGCACTGGCACGAGCACGAGCACTCGTAACGGTGTAAACGAAGCAAAGCTAGCGCTTTAAATTATTCAGCAAATTGCTAAGCAAATAATATGATATTCTTGAGCGACTAACGAAGGCTTCAGCGCGCCAAAGAAAACATAGTGGCAAGCAATTGTTGGTGGTGGTGGCAAGTATGGTCACTGCGCGGCAACAGTTTGCAGCATATACAATGCTAAATGAATATATTTGCCACTTTATTTGCCTTTTGAGTGCTTACTAAGCTCCTCGTTAGCAAAGTAATGAATATATATGCAGTTGTCCAGTATTATGTGTCTTTGTGTGTGTGTGTGTGTGTGTGGTAAACTAACACTTACTTGTGCAGCCATTTTGCCATGAGGCAACTGAAGTGCCCTCCAGTGTCGCTGCAAATGAGTATTTGCCGCTGCATATGTCGTTTACAAACAGCTAACGGTTAAATCTCCACATTTGCTTGTTCATATTTACCACACCCGGCCACCGCCTTGTTGTGCATGCACGTACAGTTACCTGAGTTCAAGTTTTGTCTGCTTTCAAAAGCTATGCTTAGCGTGGGAACACGAGCGCTTTAACTACTATTTTCAACTGAGCACTCAGCCAGTGCATTCTCTGTAAATGCGCCGTTAGAGTGGCAAGCACGTTCGTGCATAGATTTTTAGTTCGCTTAGTTCTCTTCTTCAAATGGAGTACGTGTATCAAATGAGTAGTGTATATTTTTGAATTAAACATACTAAATGTCAACAAAAAATAGCGAATTATTATTAAAAAGGGTGAATGAGTAAGGCAGGCAACTTGAAAAATTTAAATTATTTCTATGAGAGCGCTTTTAAAACTGAAGAAGAATGTTTTACGGTTACTTTGGTTGTATCGAAGCTATAATACTCTCGACAAATGCGAAATATTTCACACAAGGAGTTGATTCCTATTTTAAGTTTGTATGGCAGCTTCGGTTTGTTATTCGTTTTTAGCAATTCTTTCGGAGATTGCAACATTGCTTTTTTTTCGCCAATAACAGCCGTCATATTCCATGGAAACAGCTCGTCAAGTGAAAAATTTTTCAGACAAGTAACTGGACAATAATAGGAACGCTACAAAAATAGACCAAAAGGGACAGCAAGCTACGCCATATTTTTTCCACTTATTTGACATTTTTTTTAAGCAAGGTTTGCCATCTCATCATGGATATCTTACAATACCAATTCCAATTTATTAAAATTTACTACCGAAATTCGGAGTCAGTGGCCTCAACTTGAAAATTTATTTGATTCTGATCGCCCAGTTTTCCAGTTTGAATGGCAACTACTGGTATATGCTATAGTGATCCGATATTGACGATTCGGACAAATTAGCAGTTTCTTGGAGAGAAATAAATTACAGATATGCAAAATTGCAGATAAATAAGTCAAAACTTAACGATGGTAGTGAAAAGTTTGAAAGTCATTATAGTCATCATATTGCCCTGGGTGACAACGAAGTTGAACAAAAGTATCGAATTTTTGTCTGAAAACATTTATTCTATAAAACCATGGGAACTGTTCAGCCCTGGGTGATCGCGAAGTTTAATAAGACAACCGAATTTTGCAGCGAACATGTTTTTTTCCTATAAAACCATGGCAACTTCTCCAGCCTGTTTGCTATAAATAGAGTGACTAAATAAAATCCACAGCGTTAACTCTAAATCACACATTCATAAGGAACGCCTACGCAACTCCAATCGCAACCGTAGGGTCATCTGCAAAAATCGTTAAAATATCAGTAAGTGCCTAGTGAGCTTTCCACTTAGCTTTTTACGAGTTGCTCATACGCCATGGCCAAGGCCTTGCTTGTCGATAGGATACGGAGCCAAATCTGGTGAACCCCGTGGTTGATCGATAGTTTTCATTGCGTTTGTAGCTTTAAATTCGGTCACAATCGTACTCTTTATGAAAAAAATTCAGCGTGATCGGGACGAGTCGAGCGAGAACGTTTTTCATATCCAAAACATGCAACAAAATCATTTGAGCGGACTCAAGAGAGATGTCGAGCTCTCTTGTCATCTCTTTTAGACTTGCCTCCCGATGTACATGTACCATATTTTTCAATATTTTCATCAGTTGAAGAGGTCATCAGAAGGAGGCATATCTTCAACGATCCCTAGTCCGTCTTTGAACTTCAAATATAAAAGTTTGCCATGCAGGAATTAATTCGGATCGCTTAGTTTCTATGGCAACTTTATATTACAGGAAAGGTTGGAAAGATCGATTTCTCAACACGGATGGACTACTTCGCATATATACTATATAAAGACAGACGTACATGGCTAAATCAACTCAGCTCCTCCTGCTGATACCTATACAGGGTATGAATATCCGTATAATATAATGCACTTGGCAATTGGAACTATCTAACTTACATATGCAATGTGCAACAACTACAACCATTGTCACGAAAAAGTTTTTTTTCCATTGCCTTCCTAGCTGTTGTTCGTGCAGGTACCGTTACAGCGTGTTTGACAACAGATATGACAATAAAGTGAAGCAAGCGTACAAAATTATGACGTAGATGTGTGGTAATGCACACACACACACACACATATAAAATATGTATATAATATGCATATGAGTGAGCGCAGGGTGAAACCCTCAACACGTCTGGCGTGAAAAATTTACATTTTTATTAGAATTTCTCGCTTTATTGTGCTTTTGTTATACAAGCGAGAATGTGTGAGAATTTCTAAAAACATAAGTACACACCAACAACCGCACGAGTGCATGTAAGTGTAGTGAGTGTGAAAGTGTAATTGTGAACATAAGCGAATGCCACATATAACCATTGTTTGTAGGTGTGTGTGTGTCTCTGTCCACCTTTCTTGTTAGTTTGCCTGCCACACCTCAACACATGAGTAGACTTGTCGGCAGCCGGACTGCTCGCAAATTGCTTGTGGTGTATGCATAAGTGTGGCTGTGTGTGTATTGGCCTGTGTCCTTGTACTTTAGTTGGGTGCACACGAGCATAAAAAGTAGCAACATAAAACGCATACACACACACTCATGCGTGTTTGTACAACATATTGTAGGCAGTGTCTACACCACTCATTGCCACTATACACCGTATTGTTGTTGTTATTTTAGTTGGCTTTCATTTCAACTTTTATGTGTAGATTTACATGCCTCGTTGAAGCCGAACAATTGGCTTGTTTTCCTGTTATCCCATTTCCTATTTGTTGTTGTGTTCGCTTACCGGTGCTCGCATGCACACACACACATACACATTTAAGCGATTAACTGTCATATATGCTGGTATTTTTTCTTCGTACCAACAACAGCATTTTTCTAGTCGGTATTCATAGAAAAATTTTTGTGACGTGGCGTCGTTGGCGTCTATTAGGCGCGTATAAAATTCGTTTGCTGTCACAAAGTGGAAAATAATTTACACTTCTGCCACTAAAATGTGAACTAAAAATGTAAATTTTCTCCGCTTGTACATAAAAAAGTATTCCCCGCTAGCAGAGCAGCTACAAAGTGGCAACAGCAAAGAGGAGACACCTTAGCGTCAGTAGATGGGCTTTGATTTTTGATAGCGCTCTGCCATAAGACAGCCTTGGGCTGTAGTTTCTGCTGCTGATGGCTCTGCTGATATGCATATGGCGCAGATATTGTCGTCAGGAGTCTCATTTATGGCCAAAAATGCGTGCGTCATCATTACTTTATCGCTGCACGCCTTTGGCGAGCAGATTACTTGCTTCCCCCTCTTGCCATTGCTCATGTGGCACGTACTTGCATTATATGTATGTGTTTGTGAGCGTCTGTGACGGATATAGCAACGGAAGCATTTTATCAGGCTAACGGAAGTTTGTACACCGTTTATGTTCCCAAAAGTATCGGCACGCACTGCTATAATGGTATATATGCATATATATGTAGAAAAATCTTGCTTATATCGCTATTTAAGCCTAGTGGTATAGTTTTTTTCTTGTTAGTGAAAAGTTAGAAGGTCAAAATGTTTTTAATCAACACCTCCCAATAATTTTTTCATTACATGGTATCGATAATAATTTATCGCTATAAAATTTTTATCGCTTTTTATAATTTAAACGACTTATTCGGATTTAAATTTTTTTTTGGCAATAACGCTGAAAGAGACTTTCTATATGTTTCAAAATAAGACCAATTTTAAACGATTCGTTCGGAATATTATAGCATTGTTTGCTTAAAAATTGCAATAACTTTTTATTATTTTTATCGATTACAAATTATCAATATTTTTAAACTCGATTAATCGAAGATTCTGTTGAATTGTTTACAAATAAATTAAAATTCATAACTTACATACATTTACAGTTACGACCCGTTTCCGTTGGAACTTAAACATAATCGGATTTATGTATAGTATATCCGTTTGACCGCCGCTCTTGGTTATAATTAGTATGTTTACTTAAAGTTTCCGATAATATACATTTTAGCTTAGCTTAGTAGTATGAAACAATTTATGGGCAGTATATTGATCCCAAGCCTCTTATTAAGACTTTGTGTACAAATATAGTAGACAGAGGCCCTGAAAAAACAAGCACGAAAATATTAAACATTTTCTGAAATCTTTTAACATAATTTAAAAAATTATACATACTCTTTTAATAAAATTTGAAAAAAAATAAAATTTCATGGTTTCCTAACCAAGTAAAATTGATTATTTTCATATCGACATAAAAAGTCGATAGTTTTTTATTTAAAAAAATCTATGAAATATGTATTAGACAAATTAGACACTATATTTCATCGTTCTGTTACCAAATAAATCGATTATTTCGATAAATAAAAAAATCGATAGCTGACGAATAACACTAGTGATGTTTTGCTCTACCGCTTGGATTGTTCGCATAGACTTCAGACTTTACATATCTCTACAGAAAAAAGTCTAAACGGTGTGATATCACACGATCTTGTTGGCCAATCGGACGGCCCGAAACGTGAAATTATCTGCTCACCGAAACGTTCTCTCAATAAATTCATTGATTGATGCGATGAGTGAGAAGTGGCGTCATCTTGTTGAAACTAAATCTCGAGGACACCACGAGCTTGAATTTCAGGTATCAAATACTCGGTAATTATGGCGCGATAACGGTCGCCATTGACGGTTATGTTCTCACCGACATCATTTTTGAAGAAATATGGACCACTAATTCCACTTACCCACAAACCACAACAAACCATTGATTTTTTCTACATGAAATGATAGCGCTTGAATCTTTTTAGGTTGCTCTTCGTACCAAATCTGGCAATTTTACTTCTTTACATACCCAATGATGCAGAAATGAGCCTCATCACTGAACAAAATTTGGCTCGAAAATGTGGGATCTTCTTGTAACTTTTCAAGAGCCCATAAAGCGAAGCGATGTCGCTTGCGAAGGTTGAGCGGCTTTAGTTCTTTCACAAGCTGTATTTTGTACGCTTTCAATTTAAGTTTTCGATGTGACTCTCCACGATCTTCGTGTACACTCTCAGCTACGTCTGCTATATTTTCTTCACTGCTGAATACTGAACATGAGTTGACACGACTCACGCTTGATTTGTCAAAGAAGTCGTAGACATTATTTCGCTCTATAATCAATATTATTCGCAACGCATGCAATATAAAGGATTTTTAGTGCATGTTTTACACCATAGTTTATATTAGCGAAGTTTAAGTAAGGATCCTTGCTTTTTTTGAAACATAGCTAACGTTCACCGAAAAAAGTGTAGCTTCCCAACGGCGAAGAATTTTACAAATTCGGCAAGTAGTTTCGGAGCCTATTCAATGCAACTAAAAGAGTAATAAAATCTTTGCGGTTTATAATATTAGTCTGGATAATAATTGAATAATTTTGTATTTTTTTTTTTTAGTTTTATATCGTTATAAAAAGATTTTGCCAGCATGGCAGCTTATATAACAAGATTTTTGTTTCCCATTAGATGGCAGTTTCATTTATTAATTTAATTATTTTAATGAAACAAAATCAAATGAGTACCGAAGGAACTGTAAAATTATATGTTGACATATCGTAAGTTTTGTTTTTAAAATGGCAGTGCTATTACGTTGCTTTACTAGCGAAAAGTTCAAATAATTGAAAATGTTTTGAAACGAAAAATGTTCAGCATTTTGGAGTGTGTCAGAAGGTGAAGTGGCGGCGCACAGCCAACTTAGTCAAGGGTGTATGCGAGTGCAAAAAAAAAAAACAAAAATAACAAACGCACACATATGTAGATTTAGGCAAAAGCAGCAACACACACATCCACGTGATGCAGCGCATAGTTTCGCCTCTTATTTTTTATGTGTGTGTAAAACTAGTTGCGTCGAATAACTGTAAAACTGCAGCGAACTAAGCGAACAGAAAGCGAAAGGTCAAACTTCACTTGAAAGTAATTAAAATCATGTCAAAATGCAAATGGAAAGCATAAACTTGAATGTTGTTCGTAAAAGTTAAAAAGTAAGAGCGAGTCAAAAAAGCAAAAAAAAAGGTTATTTTTCAGCGAAATGCTGTAAAAAGCCAAAGAAACGCAAATTGAAAACAAACGAGCGCTGCAAACAATTTAAAGTTAAATTTTCGGCTTTGCAATAAAAGCTTCCGGCTGCCACTACACGACACACGCACACAGCCACACACATATACATAAATGGAATTTCACATGAAAAGTGCGCTGGTGGTGGTGAGCAACTCATATATGTACAGCGCGCATACACATCAGTGCCACATACATATAAAGCGTTATGCGCCTATATGTATGTTGCATATACTTACAAATACTTTCAACTTTATGCTCGTACCCATTCAAAACTGGGTTTCTAGCACATACACACAGACGAGCGCAAAATTGCATGCATGCCACCATACGAGCTTACACATACAGTTAGTTAAGTAGGAAATCAGTAGCACAAAGTAAAAGTGCACAACTGACAGGCATGTGTGTAGGTATGGGTGTGTTTGTGTGCTTGTGGGGATCGCATGCCCGTGCTGGGGCGGCACTTGACGTGAGTGAGACCGAGAAATGCATGCACTCATGGACACCAAAGTGCACTCGTGTGCGTTCGCAAGCTAGCATGTTGGCCCCACACACAAGCCAGCAATCACACACACACACACAGACATAATGTGAGCATAAAATATCATATTTAAAACTTAACGGATTTATATGTAGGGCATTTTGTTGCTAAAACGGCTGGTGCACTTACCAGCTTCCTCGTCTCGGCCGCGCGGAGTGCCGGTGCGTGTGTTGTTGAGCGTCGAGGCGTTTATGCCTTGCCTTGTGCGCTTGTGGGCGTGCGCGTGTAAGTGCGTGACACACTTTTAATGTTTTCCACTTTGCAAAAGTAGTGCACCGAAGCATTACCCGGCATTACCATTACCGTTATCAATGTATTGCCCCACGCATAGCTGTTTATTTCATACTTTCCAAAGGGCCGCTCGCCAAAAGCAAAAAGCAAACTGACTCGACGGTAAGTGAAAGCGTTGTGTTCTCCTTATCGTCTGTCCGTGTGTATGTTTGCAGGCGGGGGATATCAAAACGAATTTGGTGCATATGTGTGCCTTTTTCCGCTGCTTAAATGCACATATGCGAGCGTAACCTTCAATTTATGCAAGCACATTGGGGTTAGTGTGTGTGAGTGGATGTGAGTTTATGTGTGCCAGGTAAGCATAAAGTGGCTGCGTGTTTTTAATGGAAGTACACTTGGGCGGGGCGCTAGAAGGTGAGTGCATTGAGCGCGAGTCTGCCTCCCTGTAGGTCGAGAGCTCATAACCGACGAAGAAAAAATCATAAAATTATGGGCCGAAGCTGGCATCAAATAACTAATAGGAGTATGAAAGCAAATAACTTACAAGAAAATTAACATATTTTCCTTAAAAATTTTAAAACATAATAATAAAACATATTAGAAATTCAAATCTGAGTAAGAATTAAAACCTGAGGTCTTAGTTTAAAGTTAAAAAAAGAAATAAAAGTATGAAAATTATTATTTTTTATATTGGAGTTATTATTATTGCTATTATTATTAATGACGAAGGAAAAACGTTAACTTCGACTGCAGACAAACTATAGAATGCTTCATAGATGAACGTTTTTTAAAATAAATTGCTTGTTCTTGATTTTGATCAAACAATTTATATGGCAGCTCTATGCTATATTGATCCATTTAGCACGATATATTCAGAAATTATAGCTATGACTTTGAGAAAATTCCATGCTTAATTTCATGAGCACACCTTGTCAAATAAATATCCTTTCCATACAAGCACTTGATTCCAATCGTTCAGTTTGTATGACAGCTACATGCCATTGTTGACCAATCTTTACCATTTCTTCGAAGATTACACTATTGTTTCAAGGAATAATTTTTGTGAAGTTTGTTGGAAATATTTGGTCAAATGAAAAAGTTTTCCATACAAGCACTTGATTCCAAGCGTTCAGTTTGTATGGCAGCTATATGTTATATTGGACCAACATGGGCCATTTCAACATATATGCAGCTTCTTCAAGGGATAAAGGCCTTGGAAAAATTTCAGAGCGAAATACCTAAAACTGAGGAACCAGTGCGCGTATATACAGACAGAAGAACGAACGGACAGGGCTAAATCGACCCAGCTCGTAATACAGATCATTTACATACATACATGCACAATTTATAGGGTGTTGGGTATAACAAGCTTCGTAGCAAATCCAGTATAAAAGGAACATACGTTATCATTTATGAAGCTCGCAAAAATTATTGGAAAGGTGTACACATTTCCTGAATCTGATTCCATTTTCATATTTACACATTTTTACAGAAAAAATAAAAAACATTTACTTTTGTGCCTGCGTTTACAAGCAAAGAGGCTTATAAAAATATGCAAAGCTCTTTTTACTCCGAATCATGGAGAATTATCTTCACCTTTTTGCTGAAAATCAATTTTATAGGACTAATAGGAATAAAATCACGGCTATAACGTGTTAATGTATATTTTGTAACAGGGGCATTTACAAGTTTTTTTTAGTTTTTTCGTGAGATGAGCCTTTTTGTATAAAGTTGATATGAAACTCGGTATATAAAAATATTTTGATGGAGTTATTGATCATAAGGCATACTGCAATAACACGAAGAAGATTCCATTAACGGATTTATTGGCTTAAGGGATTACACAGATTTCATCTCGCAAAAAAGGCCTCTTTTCAATAATCATTTACATAAAAAGTGAAATATTTTATTCAAACTTTTTTATTTCAAAAATACATATATATGACTTAATAATTTTGCAAAAGTTTCAAAGGAAAGTATTCAAACTTCGGTCATTAGAACACAATCTAGAGATTTTATAGAACTAAACAAGACAAAGATTATTTTTTTTGAAGCCGTGTAACCACCCAAGGCACGACAGTATGGATAGATAATGATTTTAGGTAGAAAGCGTTGGTGGCATTTTTTTTTTTAATTTATAACGGCTATCGAACTGATACATAATTGTTTTACTATTCACTGAAGAAAGTAAGTAGAAGCAAATAAAAAAATATCCAAAAATTAGCCGCTCCCTGCGGAGAAAACACTTCTAAAAATGTTCAAATTGATATCTCATAAACTGTGGTAAAAGTTCCCATATAAATATGTAGACTTAACTCGTCGCGCTGCTCATTACTATACAAGGTATATCTCAATAGTAAGTGAACTTTACATTTAAACTATAAAACATTAAAAATATGCATCCACCCCTTTTCAGCCCAGTTATGGCCATCTCAATAAAAGGAAAAAAAATGAATTTTTACAAAGGTTAAATTAAAAAGTTTTGTGTTTTACTTGAAGAGAAAACTCGCTTAGAGACAAATTGATGAAAATGTTGATGGTGATGATTCTATGGGTTGTACTCAAGTTTATACGTAGTTAACAATGATCGAGAGGATTTGAAGGACGTTCAGAAGCACGGTCGCTAGTAATCATGCTGGGTTGATGGAAAAAGTGCGCGAAATTGTTGGTATTGAGGCAAATTTTACTACGAGAATGTTGACCGCATGATTAAATAGGAGTAAAAATGCTATTTGTAAAATGTTAAAGAAAACTTGGATCGGCTTTGCTTACCAAGTATGAAATGCAGATGCAGAAAATTAGCTAGTTTTTGAGGAAAATATGGTTTTCTCTCATTAGTCATCATTTGTTAGCATCTGATATATCATATATGCTCTCTATAAAACTGATATTCCGGCTATTCAAATAATTGAGGTGGCGAAGAACACTTCTATAAAATACTAAAAAAATCTAAGCATGCTTTGATTGATCGTCCCAAACATTATTCTCAGTTAAATGGAATCTATTTTGAATAAATAATAATTGTCAAAGGAATTTTCGTCTTCTGAAAAAAATATTTTCGCATTCAAAAATAGTTTCGCTTTCAAAAAAAAATGCTTTAAATATAATTCAATTTAATTTAAAAAGTTTTTGATATTTTAAATTAAACAATAAAATGTGTTAAAAAATGTACATGTACTCGTTACTTGCGAATGTACGAAAGAACGAACGTAGCGCGCAGGATTGATGTCGATTGAAGTAAATAAGCGAAATTGATGTTGAGTGCGTTGATCCAGTTCTTTTGTTAGTTGCTGGTGTCGTGTTTGTGGTGTGTTCTTGCAAGTTCTTCTCAGATGTTGATTGTAATGTTATTCTCTGGTGTGGTGAGTTGTGCTACGGTGGGCCAGTTTTTCTCGAATAGGATGCTGTGGGAGAAGCTTAGCTTATTGTAATTGAAAGAACAAGAACAAGCAATGAAGAGTGAGCAAGTACATTTTCGTAGTAGTATAAAAGCCATGAATTATTTTTCTACAAATCCAAACGTTTGGCACTATACTATTAAAGTCAAAGAACATAGTTGGCATAACCTTCACTTTCGCCTTGGCGAGCCAGGACAATTGAGTCTTAGTTTCAACGTAATATCAGCAACCTTATGTTTCGTCACCTGTTATAATTATCATAGTAATTCTGCATTGTCTTTGACTTTATTTAATATAACCAGAGTATTCTCCATTCGCCAATGTTTTTTGTACAAAATTGAGGAAATTTTGCAATAAACTTTGCAATAAATGTTTCTATAAATTTATAAAATTTTAATTCATAAATTTAAAATTGTGATTCATACCCAGAACATTCGAAACATTTATACTTACTTACATACTTTATTTAATTTTTTACGCATATTTTATAAAAAGTTCTGTGATACATTTCTTTCAACAAACGAAAATCGCCAAGCTCATTAAAACAAGTTTAAATTTAGCGGCTGTTACAGCCAAAGTAAACAACAAATTGAACTCTGCAAGCCGCAAATTTCCCGATATTTTCTGAACACACCTCGTTTAATGTGCATTTCATTCTATATAAAAAATTTTCGGTTACTATTGAGAAACACACTGCGTATACTTCATTGGGTGACGGATGTCTTTTTTTCAAACTTCATTGCAAAATTAAGGGAAACTTCAGCGTATCAAAACTAAAACAAAAACCAAAATTTTCGATAACTAATTATTATGGCTTTAGACATTTAAAAAAAAAAATATCAAGCATCTTTTAAACGGTTACATGGGTTTTCTCGGGTAAAAAACAGCCTTTTTCAACATTTTTTCCCATATAAAATGTGAAATATTTTATTAGAATTTTTAATGTTATAAACATTCACTATTAACAAAGAAATTCTGAAATTTTTAGAAAAAATATTTTAAACTGGCAGAGTATTTCCTTACAGGATCATCTAAAGTAAAAAAATACATGGTTTAGTTTAAACCTTAACTTAGAACTTTGACGAAGGGAAAAAACTGAAAATTGGATTTTTGGGAGACAGTTTTACAAAAAGATGGCAATTTCAGTGAAAAACCCCTTTTTTTCAAATAGTTATAATCGAAAAAAAGTCCTTCGTCCAAGTCTTTAAAAATTATTTTTCAAAGACATGTGGAAAATTTCATTAAGATCAGTTGAGTAGTTCTCGAGAAATCTTGCAAACCGACTTCAAAAACACTAGCCTTGAGCACACAAGCTATCCAGGCTGTATTTCCGTAACTATTACTCAGATCAACAAGAAATAAATTTTCAAGAGATGTTCTAGAGTTTATTAAGACAATGATAAAATCGATTTTTGGAAACCCGTAAATTTATATATTCCTTTAATTATTATGGCCATACGATTTCTTCAAATAAAACATCAAGCTTCTTTTGAGTTGCTTTTGTGCTATTTCGTACATTTTTGTCACGTTCTCAGAGAGTTTCATCCTCAAAATTATGTTCGAAAATAATAAAGGATTACATTGGAAAGCGCTACCAACAATTTACAAAATTTCTCCAAATTCTAATACAGTAAATAGGCGCTTATTTCTTCCGAGAATCTGCTCACTCACTCATAGCAAATGCAGACTGCATGTCAAACATTTGCTTTGCAAATTATTATCAACAGTCCCAACTTAAAATAATGCGAAAGTGCGCTGACTGGCGCAAAGAAATTTTCTGAATTTTTAAAGACCCTCCCGCACCCGCGCCAAAAAATGGCCAAAAATTCATTTGAATTTTGCCTTTTGTTTACTTTTCGCAATAAAACCCGCCTTATTAATTTATTTTTGCACAACCAATGAAAATGCAATAAATCAACAACAAGAAAAAGCAATAACAAAAATATTTTCTTGGCAAAAACTTTTGAATTTTTAAGTATTTCAAATCATATTGTCAAAACAACAAACAAAACAATAAACTTATGCAAATATGAAAATCTGCATGAGCGAAAGGAAAATCACCAGAATGGAATCGGCTGGAGGCGCACACAGTTGTCACTGAAAGTTAGGGCAGCAACGAACGGACAGACTACACAGTTAGGCGCTACATTGTGTGGGAACCTTCAATATAATGACCGTTAAAGTTTTTGGGTACACAACAGCAAATCACTTTATTACTAAGGCAAACACTTAGAAGCGAGTGGCAAACAAACAAATAAATGTGAGTGCGAACGCGCGCACACACACACACACACAAGTAAGTGCCTGTAAATTGGAAAATATTTAACAGCGTACATACATATATATGTTTCTAAACTCCGGGCAAAAGCAAAAATTATGCAAATAAACATTTATGCGAGTGCTTGTGTGTGTGTGTGTGTGAGTGACTGCAAAATATGATTACTTTTTGTTTCACAAGTATTTCCAATATTTGCAGATTGTCAGACTTTGCCAAACTACGCACAGCTGCGCTAGACCCTCTTCTCACAGCCACACATACATTACAGCAAACATACACAGCGCGCAGTGTGCCGTTATCCCCACCGTTATTGCAGTTTTTGTACTTTGGGCCCTCTTTAATATGCCTGACTTTTGGCCCGGCGACAATGTTCGTTATGTCGAAAATGGAAAATCAATCGCACCGTTGGCATGGCCAGCAGCAGCTCAGCCAGCAGTCACACACACACTCACACACAAACACGCGCACGGACAAATACAGACAAGATGCTCTCGATTTTTTGTTTTTTTTCCATTATAGTCGGCAGCATATTTTCCGGCTTTGCTGCGCAGCGATTCGGTTTTGCATAAATTTTTTGCAGCTTTACCTTTTTCATTTCGCTTCACCTTTTTCATCAACTCCACTTGCATTACACGCCGCTGCCTGCTGTTGGCCTTTGCCGCCGCAACTCTGTGGTGGCGCCATTCGCTCAACCCTTAGCTTTGGCCAAGTTGCACAGCTGCGTACACTTGGCAAGTTTTATGGTACGAACTTTGCTCGTGCTAGCGATGCTGATGCCGAAATGTTCGAGTCTATGCAAAACAGTTTGCTCCGCCATGGCCTGCTTTCAATATAAAATTATTATCTCCGTGCATATTTTTTGTTGCAACATCGCAACTTTGCCAGTCCACCTTCGCGTAGGAAAGGAATTGGAAATCCTTTTTCGGTTATGGATTTCGGTCTCTGCGCAGCTTTCTCCATTTTTCTATAGTTGGCTTAATTCCAGCCGTTTGCTCGTCCGCATGTAGGCCGTCAGTTTTTAGCTTAAGTTGCTGTGCATTTCCTTCGTCCATTCTGCTTTTGATTACTTTTTTATTTGTTTACTCGCTCACAGCGGCAGCTGCTGCTGCAGACCTCTTCCATTAAAAGGCAATTAATCTGAATGAAAGTTTCAGCTATGCTCGTGCTAAGACCTTCCGCCGTCCAAGTGTGCTCCTTCCTGTTAATGACTTTAGCATGCGCATTAAAAAAATCCCATACAGCTCAGCACTACTAAGCCCTGTTTGCTTAGAGGCCGTTGACCAGCTGCTGAAAACTTGGCGAACTTTGTGTTTTGCCTCCTAAGACGGTCAAGTTTTAATTCCTGCTAATTTTTACGTGACACATCTTGCACCTTCCTCTACTCCCTGCCGCTCTTTCTGGCTTTCGAGTTATTTCTTTTCGTTGCCTGCTTCTAATGAATAAATACTGACGTGTTTTTAACTCGTTGCTGCCAGAGCTTATTGTCTCAAAGTGTTGAACGTGAAATCTCAGTTTTACTTGAAGTTTTCTTCGCTCTTTTATGGTATTGAATGGTAGTATCTTCGAGTTTGCTGATTGAGTAGAAGCGGATGCACTGAATATTAAATTGACCTCTTCTCATTTTGCTTTCTTCACTGTCATTTGTATTTTCTTTTAAGTATTTATTTATTTTGATTTGGATCTCATTAAATAAGAATGTGAAGAATAAATACCGATTTTTGGCGAAAAAAATTATAGGTTAAAAGTATTGCATTGAAGCTGAGTAGAGCAGAGTACGGACCTACTGGAGACTACAAGCACAGAGCAAAAGTGAATAATTGTCTAATCAGTATCTGCTGGAAATGCTATTGTTAACTGTTCCCTGGTTGTTAGATGAATTGGTTCCATGCGGCGGAGGTGGCTAGACTTTTGCGTAGTATAAGTTTTCTGATATTCGGGCTAAGACATAACTGCTTTAGAGAGTCAAACAGTCAGAAAAGAATATATTATCACCTAAACTGCAAAATAACGTAAGATCATTTTTCATAAGTTTACAGGCGAACTAAAACAGATATATACTAATAGAAACCAATCATATTGAAAAAAATGAGTTTTGGTTATATATGTATTGGTTATATATTGGTTATATCTGAGAGCGGAAGCTTGAAATTTTACAATATTGCATATACATATAATATGATATAGTTTCAATTTATTGGATGATAAGTTGATTTGCATTTCAGTTGACGATATATTGAACTCGACTTCCATTAAACAAATATTATTAATATCATACGAAATGCTTAGCTTTTGGTTTCCTAGGCCATTTCTTCCTACTTTATAATTCAACCGACATTAATACCGATAACTTTACTGTATTGCTAACTCTTAAAGCTTCCACAAAATTTCTATATACATATGTGAAACTATACAAAAAGTATTGAAAACTGTTTCTCTAAACAAAATCATCAATTACGATTATACCTCATCGTATATTCGACCAAGGCGATTACGTTAAAGTTTGTTTGTATCAGTTCGAGGAAACTTTCTGCGTCATCCCTTTCGCATCATTGCTAATTTCCTGTTTTGATTTGACGATCTGCTTTGCTTATTCCATGCAAGCGGATTTCTAAGCTGAAGTAGCTCAGTCCTTCATCCCCTATTAAGGCATCCTTCATTAAAAATTAGTTTCAAAAGTTATTTGCGTTAAACTTTCACTGACGAGAAGCTAAAATTTCGCCTTTACCATTTCTGCCCCAATCAATGTCAATTTGTAATCAAAGTGACAAACGAAGCAAAGGAAATTGACGGCAGCCGATAGGAGCGTTAAAGGGATGGGTGTACGTAGATGTTTAGATAGCCATATCAGCAAAGAGCAGTCGCTATTGACGTACAACGAGCGAAACAGAAATGTGAGCTATCAAGTAAAGCAAATTACACTCATCCCCTTTCTGGATGCAATCATGAAACAATCCCTTTCATTTGTATATCGATTGGCGCAGTGATGAATTCCAATGGGAAACCATTCGGTTTTTATGTTTTGCACATTAATCGTGGTAAAATGAGGCAATCGAAGGAGGGGGAAGTACGATTTTTTTAATGGAAAAATATGGGAGTAATGGGTCGAATAGATTTCGTAGAGTTCGTTAGCTTACGCAATACTTTAGTAAATCTTTAAATGAAACCTATGTAAAATTGCGATCCTCCCTCCGAAAATCCAAATATTAGAAAACTAGTATATTGCGAACACCACTCCGAATCCAGAACTATTTTTCTTGGCACTGCAAACTAGGGTCGGGTAACACTGAGAACACAAAACTTCTGCAATTGCCTATGTTTCTTGCGAGGTCACTCAATTATACATCTCATGTCCACAGGTTGTGTGAGCGAACCTGTTTTCGTTGCCTATCCACTGTTTTCGAATCGAAGAAGCTTTTCGCTTGAGAACCACCTCTCACGCGAACGACATGGCCTAACAGCGTAGGACCTCACCGTGTAGCTTATACAGTTCGTATCCCATCGTCTTCAATATTCATTGCTCACATGGGCGACTCCCAAGCCCTTGCTTAGAACAGTTCTCTCAAATGCTCCAATTGCTTTCTCATCTTTATTCTTCATCGTTCATGTTTTTTCTTTATATAACGGAATTGGAATAACGAGAGACTATTGTAATTTTTGTGCGTCAAGAGAAAGATCTGCTTCTGTTTCAAAGCAGCACCTTTTGGCTGGTATTATTCCGCTCTTGATCTTCAAGCTTAGATTATTGGTGGAATTTTGACTCGATTCTGAACTTTTTCAAATATAAAGACGAAAGAAATCTTGTTTTATGGCCTCTTGGACACAATTCTGTCTTCTTCATATATAAGGCAACTTGTCTCACATTATTAAATAAAATTTTCATTAATTATTTAATATTAATTTTCTCTGAAGGGAACTGCTATTTAAGGCAGAGTTTTATGCAGAAATCTCATATTTGGAAAAGAGTACACATATCAACCACATTTCTTCGAATCTCAATATGATTTTCTACTTTTCATAATATTAAAAAATCTTCTGCTAAATGAAGCACAAGCAACGCATAACAAACCAGCATAGACATGCCTCGCTTTTTTGCATGCTGGCGCTCATGCCACAGGAGCTGGAAAGATGCCGCAAAGTGGATGTAAAATCTAGCACTTGCCACTTCAGTTGTGGCGCAAAGTTCGCACAGTTCAAGCGCGAAATTGACGCGTTTGTTCGACTTTAAGTGTGTATTCGGTTAGTGTAATGCTCATCGCTTGCTTGATTGACTGCCAAGTGTCTTTCGACTGCTTTGACTGGCGCACTCTGCTTATTTATTTAAGCATTTTATTTCTTGGTTGGCCAGCGTCTGGTTCAGCACTTGATTGGTTGGCTCTTTTCAATTGGCTTCACAAAGTTATTGCGTGCATCGGCGTTGCTTTGCGTTCTTTCAAAAAGTTCAATAACCAGCATGGACATTGTGAATATTATAAGACCGCATTATAAACTAAATACAAAATTTAAGATTTTATGAAATATTACATAGTGTTTTTTTTGTAGAAATAGTATGTGAACCCACCAGCTGTGGTAACGAACTTTAATATTCATCAACAAGTTTTGTTAACTTCGAATCTAAAAAAGAGTTCATGTGTTACTAAAGTACTGGCAAATAGTTGACTATTCCAAAAGTTTTCTTCGATAAATTGTAACCGGGTCGGAACCGGGTTGGATCCGGGTAGAAACCGGGTGAGAACCGAGTTGGAACCAAGTTGGAACCAAGTCGAAACCGGTTTGGAAACGGGTCAAAACCGGGTCGGAATTGGGTCAAAATCGGGTCGGAATTAGGTCGGAACCGGGTCATCCACACCAACATCCTCCGATTCGCCATTGACTGCAACATTATGGTCGGCTTAACTTTTGAAGAAACATGGACCAATATTTTCCATTTTTGGGACCTCCACTTTCCAAATTAAAAGTGAGAATTCTATGGCAATATTATATGAAACTCTGACATAAAACTAAGAACTTTATACCAAAGCTCGCTTTTCGTTAAATTTTAACTTCTCCCAATAAATTTCCAACCAAAAATGTAGCGCTGATTAAAACCAATAAATCCCCTAATAAAAACATTGTCAGTCAATGGCAACCAGCAGACATTATGAGTAAAAAATGTTCACGCGCCTCTAGCTTATCTATTCGTATGTATGTAAATACCAATTATGCTACAGCGAACACGCTAAACTCTTAAAAGCTATCAAACACCTGAGACGCGCAGCAGCGACAAAACGGAATGCGAACGAAAAACCAAAGCAACGATAAGCCGCTACCTGCCAAGTCCTTCGTGTTGGCCCAGTAACGTTACTCACTCAATTTAGGCACGCGTATGTACATATGTGTGTTTTTGTGGACTTTTGATATCAAGTTGTACACGAAAACTCCCACGAATCTGCGTATACACTTAACAGTAAGTGGCTACAACAAGTACAAAAGCGGATATTAAATTGCTGCCAACAACAAAGTTTTGGAAATTAACAAGGGCTATCTCCATGTGTAACAGTTTCGTGTGCGTGCTTGAGCAGGAAGTTTACCTACGCATAGGTACAGTTAATGGACAGGTGTGCGCTGGTAAAAAGTACCGTTAAAATTAGCTTAAATATAAAAATTTAATGCGCAACTTTGCAGGAAAGTGAAGCGAAATTTAAGGGGATAGAGACAATTTTATTGGAAAATTGTAAATATGAGGTAAATCTATATGTAGGTATATGTAATTAGACTGCTACTGTATAAGACTAAGTGAAATAAAGTTCAACATGCTAATTCATTATTCATCAGAAAATTTGTGCAGAAATATCAATAATTAAGTCAAAAAGTTAATCATAGCAAAAGGATTTTTATTTGCCAAATGCAAACTAAAAGAAAAAATACAAATGTTACTTAAGAAAAACATTCAAGCGCAGAAAGCTAATACTAAAAGTGAAGCTACATATGATGTCATTGGTTCTCCTTAAGAAAAAGCCATAGCTCCGATAGAATCCAAAATAAAACTGGGTAGTTCTGTTACGTGTTTTAATAATAATGTGAAACTGGTATAATTCGAACCAAAACATGACTTCAAAAATTAAATTAGTAACTGCTAGAACATCCACGCTTAAAAAATAGCAACTGCTTATTTGATAAAAAGAAGTGCGCTGACTAGTTTGGCATCCGAAGCATGCAGATTGTGAGTTAGTTTAGTAAATAACTAGTGGATTTTATTGCTGTAGCTTTTTTGGAATTGCAATTGTCTTCCCAGATATTACTCAAATTATGTTTTCATGAGGATGAAATAGACACATTATTCCGAAAAGTTTTAACGCAGCGATATTTTGGAAAAGAGCCTTTCGAAAATTATATTTGAAGTCTTCAATTTAGACATATTCACCAAAAATATGATTTTCAGTGCAATTTATTTTGACATTTCTTTCACAATATCTTGCCTCTTGATTCTGTGGGGTAGCTTTCAAGATAGTTTGGACACTGGATCTAGTCAACTTTTGATTATATATTATGAATATACCTAACATATAAACATTACGCTTTATTATAAATATATCTCAGTAATAGAATTAATTATATTATGCCGGCGTAATTAACCGTTAATTATTAGCAATAAACGTTTCCATAACAAAGGAATAGCACGTGGATATATGCATATACATATATTTGTATTTATACCCACATAGGAAACATTGTTGCTGAAGCCTAAACGCATCAACATAAGCAAATCTAATTCAATTTGCAAAATTAATTAGCCAACAAACCGACACAAGCACATAAATTAATTTTAATAGAGTAATTATTGTAAACATATTTACTTGTCCAGTATTAATTTAAAATGGAAGCGAGTAGACAACGACACACGATCATGTTACCACTACACTTAATTACAAATGGACAACTGACATAAGTGTTAATTAAAACTGCACGCAGCAAGATATCGGTCTGATCAATTATTTTATTTATTTTAAATTTAAAAACCTTTTTTTTCAGCGCCGGAACTCACATTGTCACGCAGAGACAACGCAATGAGCTTATCTTATGGGCTGGCCGTGAGTTACGCTGTACTTCATTATGCAAATGATTTGGGTATTTAACTGAAAGTGAGAGCGGCAAATGGTAGATTTTACACAAATATTTTGCGTTTTTATTTCTAATTTTTTTGTGTTTTTTCCTTTTTTTGTTTTTTTTTTTTCTTTGCTTACTTTGGGCCGCTGCTGTTTGTTTTAAAATATTTGTCTCAACTTTTCCTATATATTTCATACTTGTGCACTTTGCTGTTGTTGTTCTTAAATTTTTTTTTTTCGGTTTCATAAATATAAACATTTGGTGTGCCCTCTGCGCGAAAACTCATTTTAAAATTCAAATTTTGCAATTCAAGCCGCTGTAAAATCCTTTTTAATGCGTTAAATTGCTACCGCTTTTTGTAGATTTTCGCACGGAGCACAGTCATGCATGTGCGTGTGTATGGCAACCATTACTTGTGCGTACGTTACACAAAACGAAGACCCTGCGTGGCAATGAAGTGCAAAGTAGCAACCTTTGAGAAGATGAACTGGTTGCAAAGTACCACACAATTGGCTCAAACCAGCGAGCAAGCGAACTAGTTCGTCAAGTGAGGCATGTGAACTAGTCGGCTGTCTAACTGTATCTCATTCTGACGACTCATTTTATATGTATACAGAACCAAAAACCTACGAAGCTTAAAGGTCAGTTTGCATTCAGAATAGACTATTTTGATACTAGTTCAAAATTGACGAAAACATCTCAACCAACATTGTACTAAAACCACTGGTTAAGAAGACAAAAGTATAGTCGACAACCTTCTAAAATAAAACTCATCAGAAACTGTAGTCTACTGAGCACCTACAGACAACAAATAGGTATATTAAAATAATTTAACTCATTACATAACTGGTCCTTCTCAGCCTAGTCCACTTTGAGTCCGAAAATTCTAACTAGCATAACACCTGCGGTTTCCACCAAGAAATTTCCTTCGTAATACACACACACACATTTGCACTGAGTTATAGATCCGCAGTACTTTCACCGGTTTAATTTTAATGGAAGCGTTGCTCAGCGCCGTTTTCGCTGGTTAATTTTTATGCGGCTGCTGCCAGCTGCCCGCCAGCATCTACCAGCTCACGCAGCATCCTTACAGCTATGCAAATGCCTATTGCCTTACAGCGTGCGTTGCGGCATGGTATTTGCAATTTTTTTCCACAGCTCATCGTATACAATTTAATATGCAAATTATTTTGAATTTCTTTCATTTCTTTGCGCATATTTTCTCGTACCTTTTTGAACGGCGTAAATTTAAGCGCGACAAAAGCAGGAACCCCGTATGAACGTAGCTTGTTTTTCGGCGTGTTAGCTTTGCTCGTGCCTTGCTTTGTCTTTCGTTTGGTTGCGCTTTAAGTCCTCAATTAAGGCGATTTTACTGGATTTTTCATGCATTTTCTCGGCGTGTGAATTTGCGATTCAAGCATTTTGGTTATCTAGCCGGTTTAGTGTGCAAATAGGCGCTGTTGTGAAGCATTTCATTAAGCTGACTTAAAGTGTGGAAATACGTAAACACATTTTTTTTATAAATATTGCATGTAAAGTTATTTGATTTTAGAAACTTTTGACAGCAGTTGCAATTAAAAGCATGTCAGTGTAGTATGTGGGATTACACGTGTCCCAAAACATGTGTCTAACAACTGCGCTGTTCTGTGACAAACATGCTTACGACTACTTTTTCGCCTATTTTCAGCTTAAGTAATACTACATAAACGATTAATTCGACAAAAACTTCACAAACCGATTGGCAAGCCTTTGATCTTTTTGTAGCAAATATTCCTATATATTTATATGCATATATACATATGTATTCCTTATAATCACTACACAAAAACCTACAATATATTTTCATATGTTGAAAGATGATTAAAATTGACAGATATTTAATGCTTACATAAGCATATGTATATATATATGTAGAATAACCACACATGCTGCAGCAATGGAACGTCAGACTGGTTAGGGAAGAGAAAAGGTAACAGCTTCCAACTCATGAAATTCGGACTAGTCAGAAATACATCAGTCACATTCGGATTTTCTAGAACGTAGGTTAAAAAGAAAACTAAATTTCAACAACTAATCAGCTTTCTTAAATATGTATATCTTGCCAAGTGAAAAAGTTTTCCATACAAGCATTTGATTCCAATCGTTCAGTTTGTATGGCAGCTATACGCTATAGTGCTCCGATATAGGCGGTTTCGACAAATAAGCAGCTTCTTTAACAGAAAAGGACGTGTACAAAATTTCAGATCGATATCTCAGAAACTGAGGGACTCGTTCATATATATATATAGACAGTTCCGAAGGAGGTGGCTAAATCGACTCAGCTGATCGAACGGATCTTAGATATTTTATAGAGAGACGCTACCCACTGGATGCTACATACTTCGTGGCAAATTTAATTTACCCTTTTCAAGCTATAAAATTATTTTCCATGACTAGTTATTCCTGCGATTCATACCAGTCGTAAAGTGCATAGTACTATAACTAGTTGACTTCAATAGAAGGATTCCTATAAATATGGTGCACATACAAGCACCTTAAATGCACATGCATATATTTTGAGTAATGACTACATTCGCACAAAGCTGCACTGAGCCGAAATCAATGCAAATGCAACTGAATGCTTTTCCATGACAGCTTAGTACACATTGGACGCTTTAAAGCCGCTTGCAAGCGCATAGAACACAGCGATATATGTGTGGTTGCACATTGATATGGTTGTGACATGTTTAAAAAAACACAGCATTTTTTTCGTGATGACTAAAAGAAGCAAAAAAATATTTGAATATATATGAAAGGCATTGAGTAATTATAGAACTGTTTTAAGCCCCTTACCACTTATACCTGAAAAACGGCTGTGATTTTGACAGAATAAATTAATTTTAATAATAAAATCGGAAAGTTTATTTCTTCAGTTTTGAAATATGTGGGAATTATTTGTACATACTTGTATAATATTTGTATTTGCAAATTGTATAAAGATCAACATTATGTTTATTTGGAAAGATGCTCATATTTCAGAAAGTTTGGTCCTCACTAATGCCTTCCCTTAAAGAGAAGAGTATGAATGAGGTTAGGTGGACTAGAAACTGGGATAAGCGACTATAAGGATGGGTATAAACTAGATAATCTAATGACAGTTAGTGCCTTTTCAGCAAACTTATATACCAAAATCGCTTTCTACCAGACCACTGCAAGGTCTTCCAAGTGGAGATAACAGCAATTAAAGAAAGCCTTCTTGTTCTGACATAAAAGTGTGCTTACACCAAATAGCAGCATATATGTACTGAAAGGCAAGCGATTTCGAAATCACTAAAGTCTCCTAGGGTTACGTTACAGATAATGAAAGAATTTCCTGATTTCTTAGTGGATCTAATATCTTATTTCACAATAAATCTGCAATGGGTTCCAGAACATAGTTATATTCCTGTTAACTGTGAAACAGATGAACTAGTCAGAGCAGGCATCAATCTACAATTGGACATCGAAAAAGAAGAAATGTATATCCTTCTG
This sequence comes from Bactrocera neohumeralis, assembly GCF_024586455.1. Taxonomy (NCBI): domain Eukaryota; kingdom Metazoa; phylum Arthropoda; class Insecta; order Diptera; family Tephritidae; genus Bactrocera; species Bactrocera neohumeralis. Next base: position 15,290,001 of record NC_065920.1, read on the forward strand.
TATACTAGCAGATATTTAATCGGCAATTATGTTTATGGTAAATATAGCCGAGTCTCAGTGGAGTCAATCCCTAACTTACTCAACAGGCAGGAAAATGAGGCATAAATGGAATAAAGAACCGACTATAAAGGATCAAAAGAATAACATAAAAACTGTAGTATGAGAGCTAATAGCTCAATGTCTAACTGGTAGAAATGTCAGAAAATTGGGAACACCTTAAAATGTTAATGTTAAAGTTGAAGATGTCAAGAGAGTAAAAGAAGAGTGGACTACATCTTCTATGCGAATTCAAAGCTTTTTATAGGAAAATAATCACAACTATCAGCTTATAGACAATATTTCGGAGGTTGCATAGATAAAATTTTTTATATTGATGAACTTCTTTGGAGCTCAGGGTGGTTCAGAGAGGATATAATAGATTGAGAGGATTTTAGCCCCAATGGTTTCATAATGGGTACCATGGAGATCCGGGTGCGTCATCAGCCATTCATTCTACCTATGGGCCTATACCTTCCCACTTACCTATGGGTCGTTTCGCACAATCTTTCCCATTGCTGTTTTAGATCTAAATCGGTTTTAACCCAACTTTTAAAATATAGAAGTATAGAGAATGAGCAAAGAGCTACAATCAACGATTATCTAAATTAATTCAGCTGGACAGCTGTAATAGTTTAGACCGTTCTTGAAATTGAGTGGTAAGTCAAAATATTGGATTTATGTCAATTTGTTCTTGAACTGTTATATAATTTGATATCGAAATTCAAAATTTCTGACATAATTAATAAATCGGCATAACCATTCAGTTACCTGAGCTAACCACTCAATTTCAAAGCCATTCACCTGCTTACTGAGGGAATTCTAATTTCTGAAACATCAATGGAGTTTAGCACAAAGTTACAGGTATTAAACTAACGAAAAGCGTGTGTGCGCGCCAAGAGGGTTGAAGATGCTCGTTCGTAAACAGGCAGCCTAAATTTCTTAGTGATGTGGTAAGCCGCTAGTAAGCGCTGAGATGGTGTTCTGCCTCTGCAAAGGTATGCGAGCTCCTTCCTGCTCCAGCCACGCATATACTACTAGCAATATATGTATGTATTAACAATGTATCTACATATGTATGAGTGCATATGCAAATTACAGACAATTTTGCACAGCATTTGCATACACATACATATACACATATATACAAACACACATATCGTAACTTACCTTGGCATACGCACCAAACCAATTCTCTGCCGTTTAGAGGTTTCTTCCAATTTTCTATCTCCAGCATACGACCACATACTCCTCGCCCACTTGTGTGACGCCCATAAGGCAACCTCATTATAATTCACATTTTAATTCGATTGACGTCGGGAAACTCCAGCAACCATGCGTCTAAACTGAAGTGCCTATTTAGCTTAGCTTTTACAGGCGATAGGTCTATATTATACCTGTATATACATGCGTATATATACATACCTTAACTATATAACGCCTACACGTATATAAAATTGATGCTATCGGTGTAATTGAAAGCTTTCAACTACCTTGACATTCTTGAAGTTGGCAGCTATGAGCGCTGGTTGACAAAATGAAATCGGAGTTAACGCTCACAGCTGCAGATAATTGTATGGCAAAAAAACAGAAAATGGCAGACGGAGGAGGAAGTTGTAAAGTCACGCTAATATTATGTACCAAAGATAATTGCAAGTGTATGCGTGTTACAACTTATTTTATCAGTCGCAGCCTTAACTAAATTACGGGTGCCATTTAAGCTGTACTCAACTGTATCTAAATGGTATAAAATATTAGTCGTCAACTTATTCGCTCGCTAAGTTTGGATTTTCCTCTGAGTACGTAATAATAAAGTCATTCAGTTGGGTTCCGTATGAAAGTGCTTATTAGATGTATTGAAATGGCCTAATAATTTGTAATTATATACTTATTTTATTACGCTAGCGTGTGTGATTTATACCAGTTGTCTGATCGATTCACAATTTCGTTTGATTTGGTAAGAGCGCTAGCTACTATTTGATCTAAAATTTTTTTTTCCATTTCGCGTTGTATATTTATTGAAAAAGTCGAGAAAACAACTTTTCGTTTATACCAGTTTATTAAAGTTATATCAGTTGCTTTTGCGATTCGCTACGATACTTACGTATTGAAAAATGCGATATGGCCACTTTTATTTTATAACAATTCATTAAACTTATACCAGTTGCTTGTTCGATTCACTACGATGTACATGAGTTGAAAAATTCGGAACAAACACTTTTAGTTTATACCAGTTCGGAAAATTTATACCAGTTTATACCAGTTGCTTATTTGATTCGCTACGATGTACATGTATTGAACAATTGGATACAGCCACCTTTTGGATTATATCAGTTCTTTAAATTTATGCCGGTTTATACCACTTGCTTGTTCGTTTCACTACGAAACAAATAATTTTATGTTATTACTATGTGCTATATTACAGATTATATTATTTATTACGGTTATAACTTGTATTAAATTTCCCATTTTTTTATGAAAAATAATAAATTTTTCCCTGATATCACGCGCTTTAGAACTGGTATATCACCTTCCCAGGTAAATAATTAAATATCTTTAATTCAGTTTAAGTTTAAACAACAATATTTAATATGCGTTAAAGCTCACTAAAACACCAATTTGCGGACTAATTCCTTGCATTTGTTGTCAAGCGCTATATACGAGTATTCCGAGGATTAATATGTCCTTAAATACATACCACACTCATTTGCCTACGCATTGTGTACAACGCGTGAACTACTCACCCCTTAACCTAGTCATATGTAAGTATGTACGAATGTACGTATGTATACATGCAAGTCTGCGAGTTTATGTGTAAGTCTCCAAACCACGACCTGCTTGTATTACTTCCGGTCGCTGGCCTCATTCAAATTTCTCAAGTAATGTAGTCTTACACAGAGGCACTCAACGACTCATAAAGATGGCATTATTTCTCTCTGCCGCACATACTCATGTGTTAGTAGGCGTGGGTGTGGGCAGCTGCGCGTGTGTCGCATATGGCACATAAGTGTAGTTTAAATGTGTTTGTGAATGCTCGACGGCGAGGCGTTTGGTGGGGCGCTGCGATTATTTGACTACAATTATGAGCGCGCTTCAACAGCAGCAATACTCACATGATTTGCTACATACACATGTACTCACACATACACGTATGTAGATTTCTGAATATTGTGATTGTATGCTAGAATATTCCTCTTTGCTTGTGTAAGTGGTTATTGCTTTTGACATGTTTATGTTAACTCTCCAACTTCAGCAGCGTCTCGGTTTAGTCCTTTGTCTGTCATTACTATGGAGAAGCACTCAGGCAGCACTCATACCTACAGCATTGAATTAGAAATTAGAGAACAATTAATGCTAAACAGCTAACATAAATTACCACAGTTAAGTAGGCAGTGTGGAGCTCACTGTGGGTTTGATTAAAGAGAAATAACTTTTTCACAAAAGATAGAGAGTATTTAAGCCTAGGCGTTCTCCTATGTAATGTTCTAGCGTCTCATCTTCCTCCACGCATACTCTGCATTCCACCGACTCTACTTTGCTAAGGCAGGATCTTAGAATCCTATCCGCCATCAGACTATCCCGAAATAATGTTGTGATATGTCCTGTGTTGCTAGTGTTCCAAAACTTTTGGCGTATCTCCAGAGTCCCCTGGTAACAGCAGCTCAGAGGAACTATGTTCCTGGCTGTCTCCGATCAGTCCAACTCGTCAGCTTTTTTTTGTTTGGTTGTCCTTGTGATTATCTAAAACTTGTTTAGAGAAAAGTCAAGTATCAAGAGGTCAAGGCTTAATAATGCATGTAAAAGGACCCTTTGTACGCAGTACATAAGTGTTTAGTACGTAGACGTATATTCCGGATAAAGAGGAGTTTAACCTGATATAGTATTCAGAGAGGTATTGCGCTAGGATCACTATAGATTCAGGCAAAAATGTATAAGCGCTGTGTCAACATCAAGGACTCTATTCAATGAAAGGGAACCAGTGAAGATCTTTTTTATAGTTAGTCCGTGAATGTGAATGTGAAGCGGCTAGAATTCAAGCAGATGAGTACAGGGATAATATGTATATACTATATAGATATACTGATCCGCTGGCATATACTATATAGTATATACATACCAACAGAAACTGCATAGAAAGAGGCGTATTATGTATCTCAGTCGGACTCACTTTGGACGTTTTCGACGAACACATCAATAGAGAGCGGTATTCTGAACTGACTGTATCTTCTTCAGATGCCTTCTCGGCACTCGATTATGTGTTACACGGCCAGCACTGTCTTTCGTTGGCCTTTTCCCAAGTGCTGCTGACAGCTCGTCTGTCTTCTCTTTACTTTCTTTTCTCATATATTGTAATTGTGTAGCCAGATGATTTTTACTGATTTTAACACTGAGAGTCCAGTTATTTTCTTCTTGCATAACATCTTCCAGTGAGAGTTAGTGCAGGCGCTACATAAAGCCTTAATTGGCGGTGGCTTTACACCAAAGGCTTAATGGAATTGCTGGTTAGGGCAGAAGCCCAATTGGTGAATATTTGTCAAACTTCTTGTATACTCGTATGTTCTGTATGACTATAGCACAAGTTGGTACTATTTTTGTTTCACCCTTTGATCCATCAGTGGAAAGATTTCGCCGTTGGTTCACAGAACCATTTGTCCATTCTTGTCTCCTGAGAATAAAATCGTTGCGTTTAATTGGCCATGGATCTGCTTTTCTCGGTCACAAGTATATGAAGTTATGACACAGTTTTTGGGCTTTTAAATCATAGTAAGTAACTTATTAGAGAGAGACTCCGCGGTGCCAAAATGTCATATATCATTGGCGTATCGTAGTTTGGTTTTTGAAAATGTGATTTAAGAAGATTTCCTTAATATAAATACTGTTTATTTGAAGCTACAGCATTGATACAACTTCATTTTCTTTCCTTTTGCTTTATTCAAATCATCTTTATGACTCTAAGCCACATTTTTATATTTTTGATATTATTTTCCAATTCAATAAGTTTAAGCACAATAATACCCACATAAGTTTGACCATAAAGCAAAATTTTATTGTGCAATTTTATTGTGTGTCTCCTTCTTGTATAGAGAAAATGTATTTCTCGAGAGTAAGAGAAACTAAAACTTATTCTTTATGTTATGGTTATGGTAACAATAGAGTTTTCTATCGCGTTATACCAGAAACTTATAGAAAACAAACGAGATTGAAACATTACATCAATCATAGCTAAACCGAGAATATTGAATTAGCAATACATTAGCAAAGTTTCGCAACTGTGTGAGTATTAAGTGCGACACATATGAGATTTTTATAAATACACAAGCGCTCGTATGTGTGCGTTTTTCGGCTTTCGCAATTTTCTTATTATTTGTTAGAAATCGTAACGCAAGTGAAGCGTTAAGCGTAATGCCCGACGCTATGGAGCTGCTGCCTGGCATGACCCAGTTGGGTGGCGGCAAATGCGAGAAGGAGCGCCAATATTTGCGCGCTCATTTTCCAAGAAGCGCCGCCACTTTGGCGCTTGGCAGACAGCCAACGCCAACAAGGCGAACGGATGAGCCAACATTCGTGAACTGAAATACCAGCACAGGAATATATGTTTCAGCGTGCATGTGTGTGTTTGTGTGTAAATATGGGCTTGTAGTGCTTCGAGAGTCTACATGTTTGCGCTTGTGTCAGATTGAGCATTAGCTCTATGCCATTATTACAACTCGAACAGCGTATAAACAACTCTCCAAGTGTACATACTTGTATATGTATGCCTATAACGGTATTGATAAGGATTAAAGCTACATTTTCCCTTTATAGAAATGTTAACTTTCAAAATTATATTTGCGCCGATGCGCCACGATTTAACGCGACAGTGTCTATATCACCACCACACACTCATACAGGCAAACTTCCATTAAAGAGCATTCAGAATATACGGTTTTCGATTTATAGCTATATTTGTGTGTGTGTGTGTTACTTTATTTTGCACATTTAATGTGCCTTTGCAGCGCAGCATTCCGTCGTGGCATCTTACTCGCCACTGATCCGCTGGCATATTTTGCACTGCCACTGCCGGCCGCCGCACGTCCACAAACTGTGGCTGCCTTAAGTGCCTTCCGCTGAGCGGCGGTGGCAAGACATGAAACTGTTTCAGCGGCGAAAAAATGGTGTTATGGGTGTGGTAAATAAACACATAAAGCCATTTGTTAAACTAACAAATTCGCCAAAGTTTGCACACACTACAAGACAAGCTTACACAAACACACGTATGTATGCCGTTGTGTGTGTTTACATCCACCGTTTTGCCACTAAAATTCGCCATATTGTGGCAGCGGAAGTGGCGCGGCCTGGGAAAAAACTGTAGATTATAAGAGATAGTATAAAAATTCCAATCGTTTGCTACCGTTTTTTATTTGTGGCATCAGCTTAGCTTGCTGGCTGGCTAGCCAACTTGCCAGGCATTCGCTATGTTCCAGATTTTCGTCTGCGGTGTTGTGATTCCCTGGGGCTTGTAAGAGTCGAAATCAATGGAGACGTCGTGCGGGAATAGGTAAATACAGTAGCAAGTTTTAGCTGTATATACCATATATATATATTTTTGTTTTTATATGTATTTATAAGAGATGAGGATGAGTCAAAAGAAAAGTGTATACAGCAAAAAAACAGATCTTAAAAGTTGTTAAATGTCGTTGCCTAAACTGTAAAACAACCAATCACCAAAAAACCAAAATTTAGTTTGCTTTATTGCTTATAATCATATAACATATATGTAGCATAAAGACTTCAGCTTCCGCTGTCAGATATAACCAATATATAACCATATTATAACCAATATTTAACCATTTTATAACCAATACTCAAATTTTGTTTCCCTGTGAGTGGTTTTTATTATTTATGAGAAGTGATTTTACGTTAGTTTGCATTTTAGGTGACGATATGGGCATATGTAATTTTATTTTGTAATTATTTTTTACTTTTCAAAGCTTTTAAGTATACGAATTCTCGAAATGAGAAAAATGCCTTCCAAAATAGTTTTTTTTTATTTTATGCTCCACAAGAATCCGCGAAGTAAAAAGTTTTTTCTTGTACAATTCAAAATGTATGGTACTCTTTTGAAAACTATCTTCCTTTGCGTGCTACTGATATGTGAAGCTTTGAATGCTTAAGGAAACTTTTTAAAATTAAAAAAAAATTCCGACTTTTGCAGATATTTTTTCTTCAAATCAAATAATTTTGCTACAGCCTCATATGTATGTGTAAGTATGTATATTAAAAGCTTTGCAGATATTTTTTCTTTCTCCGTTGCTCTTTGTTGTATATATATTAGTTTATTTTTTGAACTCATAAAAGCTGTTCAAATAGTTTTGCTACAGCCTCATATGTATGTGCATGTATGTATATTAAAAGCTTATGATTGCTGCTGATTGTCTCTCCAAGTAGATGCTGTTTGTCCACATATATGTTGGCTCTGGTGTTGTTTCTTGATTCATTGCTGGCTAGCTCTGCGGCTTTCAATTCCAAAAACCTCTGTTTGAAATATATTTCAGTGATCCCACAGTTTAAAAGGCTATCTGCTGACTATTTCCGGACATTACATTCCCGCACTAATTCTGACCTTCATTTCTGAACCATCTTTTTCTTTATTTGCGTTGAAACATCTTTCCGCATTGAAAGGAGGGATCATATGGTCGAGGCTTGGCAAGTCTTTATTACCCACCGAGCTATACCTGAGAGTTTCATATGTGAAGTCTCCTACATCCAGTAGTCGTCCCGCCGATTTTGCTGCGAAGTTTTCGGCATAAAAGTCTATAAGGCAGATTTAGTACCAGTTGAGGAGCCGCCGTTGAAGTAGCTCTGTGAGGACCCATTATGCACAGTGCAGTGATCCTCTGAGCCCATTCTATTGGCTTTCAGTACGTAGATTTCCGTAATACTGTTCACTACACTACTGCGCCGTAAAGCAGAATTGGTCTTATACATAATCGCTCTGTGGCGTCGGTTCAGGAGAGATTGTGAAAAGCTTCAGAATGTGTTGCTCATGTGCCGAAACGCGTATGAGGCACTGTGTGCGTTTCTTACTCATTTGCTATAATAACTGTCTTTGATTTTTAGTGAGCAAATATTCTATATAATTTGACAACGAAATCCCAAATGAAAGTCGCAGAACTTACTCTGAATTTTGAATTTAATTATTTGATGCATTATTTTGATTGATTTCGCAGCTGGGTTCACAAATTTGATTAAATTTCATGCTTTCACAAACAATTTAATTCAGAACTTATTAATTCGTACGTAAGAGCATTTTATTACAAAACTAAATGTACCTTCTTCTCCTTTCAAGTGCCTGTAAATTCGCTCTGCAATGTCTTACTAAGCTTATTATATTTCAAGGCATTGTTGTCATACAGCCGATTCAACATTTCAATACTTTTGCATATCCGAGCATCATTTCAACCAGCTATTCATGGGAGTTAATAAGTTTTAATACATGTGCATTCCTAACTGCAAGTGTTCAATTAGTACAAGGACTCAACACGTTTGTTGTATGTTAGTAAGTTATTTAATATATCTGCTTCATGCAGTACACCATAACAGTAATTAACTATTTTCCATTCGATACAATTATCAGAATTCGGCAGAGAATCTAAGTCTCTATAATGCTTGGTACAAGTCTTATATGATTTCTTGTATACATATTTATATGCATATATTTTAACATAAAATTCCCCATTTACTTGCATTCAATGTTAGTCTGACAATAATTCACATCCGTCCATCTGATTGTTGTTACTTGTTGTTGTTATACTCACTTGTATGGGCTACAATAATAAGTTTCATGCTTCATAATCAAGAGCACTTCGAATGATTTCCAGCTTTAAGGATATAAGTAATACCGTACATATGATCAGAAACTTACAAGTAGATGTATAAAATAGTAAGGAAGCATTAGGTTCGGGTTCGGTAGAAGATTAGATCGAAACAAAATCAAGGTTTACTCCGGTTGCATCGAATGTGTAATATTCTTCACAAACACAAAACATTCTCTACAAGAACGTTTCTATCACAACCACATGCTATAGTGATCCGATCTACAAATTTCTAATTCCCATCGAACCGAACATCGCTAAATCGACTCAACTCGTCACTCTAATCTATCGTATATATATTTCATAGAGTCTCTGACGTTTCCTTATGTTAAGTCGTGGCAAACTTAAAATAGCCAGTTCAGAGTACAATGATAAGAGCTAATTGTCTAATGGTCCTTTACGAGAAAGTCTTAACAAAACTTGAGGTTTGCAGCATTATTTGGGCGTGGCGATCATCAGAGTGCTTAGGTGAGTTAGAATGAGAAAAACCGGAATTAAGCTCCCCTCGTCTGCATGTATCTTTCTTTCTCCCTCTCGACACGTATTAAGTCTTGCATACAACTTAGAGGTGCACCAACCTATTATACACTTTGCAACGTGTTATGAGTGTACAAAACTCTTATTTCTTACTGACTTATATTGAAAATAGCGCTGCGTACTTTGTATGTATATTATATCCTTAAGTATTTACACATTCGCTTAACATCACTCCACTGCATCCAATTTTGAGCAATCAGTAATATTTCTCATTCTGTTATTGGTTGTTTTGTTATTAGTTATTTTGTTATTGTTATTGTTTGTTTTGTTATTGTCTCTTCGTTACTTCGTTTCAATGAATCTGCAAAGATAGAAAGTCGATGCGTTCAATCTAATAACTCCGAATTGCTCGATATAAGCTTGTTATTGATATTTGCCCAAAGTGAGGAGCGAAGCTAAGCGCTTTGAAGGCTCACACACATACAAATGCGAATTGCGTTGCGTGCGTAATTTGTGATGTCTATATACTTACTATATATGTAGCTATATTCATGCGAATTTTTATTTGGCCTGTATAAAAATACACATTGAACATGTTGACATGCTTTTCTTTTTCATTTCCTTTGCTACTTTTGCTCTTTCTATTGCGTGCTTAAGTATTTACATTGGATAATGATGTTTATCCACAGTTTATGCGACTGAGGCGTATGAGTGGCAGGCATGTTTTATTTAATTTAACATTCTTTCATTGGCTATGACAAGCGTTTCATCTACTGAGATGTCTTCGTAAGCAAGAAAAATGAGATAACTCGAAGTAGTTCTTAAGAGAGAAAGAGTGCTTGAAAGGCGATAAGCTTTTTTCAATAGTAGTAAATAATTGGTAGATATGCGTAAGCAATACTGACCCCTTGAAATTGACTTGACAGAATGTTTGCTCTCTAAGCGTTAAAAACTCAGGAATTTAAAATACTTTTGATAAGACTTTCTAGTTATTACATAAGCCTTCGAGTTTTGGTATTTTTTCATAAATCATAAAGATTGTAAAGTAGTGAAACGAACATACAACTGGTATAAACTTCATTGACTCACCTAAGCAATTGGAAGTTGTCTATGGTGCATTAAACTTTAAAAAGTACTGTAGAGTACTCGTATAAGACAGGTCAATCGAACTATAACTGGTATAACACGCTTAAACTCGTATAATTTAACAAAAGCAGCCTGGTGGCTAGCTGAACATAGAAAATATTCAATACAGAAAATAACTGGTATAAATGGCTTTAACTGGAATAATAAAGTTATCGAAAAAATAACTGATATAAAAATGAATGTTGAATGTTGTAACTCTAACAAACTGGTATAATAAATAAGAAAATTAGAGATAATTAAATAGAAGTCGCATTCGGCTCTCTAACCTATACATAGAACCAATCGAATATATATGCAACTGGTAACTCGCTTAAACCGATATAATTTGAAGGAAGTTGCCATCGGTTCGCCCAACTCTATAGAAGCTTCATTCGAACATATATAACTGCTATAACTCTCTTATACTGGTGTAATAAAATAGAAGCCACTTTCGGATCGGTAAACCATAGAAGACATCCAACCGAGCATACAACTGGTATAAATGGCTTTAACTGGCATAATTAAAGAGAACGTACATATTGTTTCTTAACCACGAAGAAAAACCGAATGTAGCAATAACTTGTGTAACACTCAAAAACTGGTATAGCCAATTAAATAATAAAACATAATTAAATGAAAGTCACATTCGGATGGCTATACTACGAAAGAAAACAAAACGATCATATAACTGGTATAGCTCGCTTAAACTGGTATAACTGAATAGAAAACACTCTTGGTTCCCTTAAGCTGAAACGGCTTCTGTAAAACTAGCAAAATATATAATTATCAATTAGAAATAAAAAAAAGAGGAATCGAAATACAACAGGAACTGCAAGAATCTCATAAAGGAAAAAATTATCCAAAAATAACACAGTGAGACAAGCAAATGAATAGACTCATTACCGTAACATCTAAAGCTGTCAAACGAGAGCATAGCAGTGATCCCATATACGACAAATTAAATATACATACACATATACTTCACACACACGTACTCAAAGCAGAGAGAGTGACACGTGTGGAAAGCAAACAAATAAAGAGCACAGAAGAAAATATAAAAAATTAAAGTGAAAGCCATGAAACGGAGCTGGAGCAATAAAACGACGGCAAACGCAAGCAAGCAATTCATTTTTTGGCATTTCATTTGCGTGCGTATGGCTGCAGCCTTTAGTGCCTGCTACCAGGTACCGCACAACAGCAGGCGGTGTGAAGTGAACGGCTTGTTGAGGAGTGTCAAAATTTGTGCGAACGAAATTTCCTGTATTCATGCGGGTGCGGGTGCGTGTGCGTATGTGTGTAGTTAGGTGGCGCTGTGAGAGCTTCCGCAACTTTTACGACACGGAAGTGAATTAAATATCCGCACGCGCTGTTATTATAGTAGTGTTGTGGGGTGTCGGGGACATTGCGTCGCTGAATGGTGGTAAGGTGAGGGAGTAGGTGTTGTGAAGAATATAAAATATGCAGCAGTTTGAGTGTGTGCAGGTGTGTGTTTTTTGTTATAATGTGTTTGGTTTTTGTTGTTTTTTCCTGTTTTTTGTTTCGTTTTTGTTGTGGTAGGTGTTAATCGTTGACAGCTTGTTTGCCACAACGAGCTGCAAGACTGCGTCAAAGCAGTCAGTTTAAGCACTTAATCGCCGTGGGAAGAGTGTAGAGTTGTGTAGTAGATGCAACGTAGGGAATCCAGTGAAAGTGTTGGTGTTTGAAAAATTATTTTATTTTATACTTATCAATTTTTTTTAACTCCATAATAAATTGTTTTAGGCAAAATCATAATTAATAGTAAAAATTTCAAAGTTTTTAATTAAGAATTATATTTAAATATAAAAAATTATAATTTTTTTTAAACACTCTGAAATAATTTTGCGCTCATGTGATATATTTATCATAGAATTAATACATATATTTCTCTGAGTATGAAAAAAACATTAAATTCTGATTTTTGTACCCTGAACAGCATATATTAAGTTTGCTGCGATATTTGTGACACCCAAAAGGCAACATCGGAGAAATTGTAAAGTATAGTACATACAAATGTTCGACGTGACGAGCTGAGCCGATTTAGCAATTTTCTGAACTTTCTCCTCTGAATATTCCTATAACTATCGCTCAGGTTCAGAAATATCGATCTGAAATTTTGCATACGCACTTTTCTTTCCAAGAAACTGCTTTTTTTTCGTAATCGCCGATATGGGATCACCACTATGGTTGTTCAATAAGCTTTTTTGTCTGATAAGAAAAACACAATTTTATGATTCAGCATAATCTCCCTGAACATAAATACATTTGCTCCAACGATCCTGCAATCTGTGGATCACATTCCTGAATTAAGAATCCGGAAGGTCTGCAAAGTACGCTTCAACAGCCGCTATGACCTCTTCATTTGATGAAAATCGCTTGCCACACATAAATTTTTTGACTTCTGGAAATAAATGGAAATCGCTGGGAGCCAAATCTGGTGTATACGGTGGATGCTCCAACAATTTGAACTTTAATTTTCTGCAACCCGGGTCTTTTTTCACGATTTTTTTCCTTCAGCTGGTTCAAAAGGTTGCAATAATATTTGGAATTAATTTTTTTTTACCAGTTTGCAAGTAATCCACAAACAAAATTCATTTCGCATCCCAAAAACTGATGCCATAACCTTCTTGGCCGATTTCTGCGCGCGAACTCGATTCGAAGCCGTACAAACAGGTTCACACCACTCTTTAGCCTTCTGTTTTGATTCAGAGTCATGGTTATCTTTATCTTATCTTTTTTCAGACGCTCCAACTGTTGCTGAGGAAGTCGCATTCGATTTTGTTTTTGTTCCATTGTTAGCGAATGCGGCACCCATTGTGCACACAGCTTTCTTAAATCCAAAATTTCACTTAAAATGTGGCTAACACTGCTCAATAAGATGCGTAGAGCCTCTACTAAATCTTTTTCAGTCAATCGACGATCTTCCAAAACCATATCCTCTTTTGGCTATGATTTCTGGTGTTCCTGCGCTTTTTGGCCGTCCTTCACGTGAATCGTCCTCAAGGCTTGTATGACCATGCTTAAATTCAGCAACCCATATTTCTACTGTTCTACTTGTAGGTGAACAATCATTATACAATCTTGACATTCGTGCGTGAATTTCTTTTGGTGCTACACCTTCCAAAAATAAGAATTTTATCACTGCACGATATTAAATTTTTTCCATTGTAAAAAAATACTGTACACGGGCGCCATTAAATGGCTTGTAGCTAAAGAATGAATTGACAGATTGAAATGAAGCTTCACATACGCTCATATGAAGAGCGTAGCAACAAATCAAAAAAAGTTTCTTCTGCATATAACTGTAAATGTATACAATCCCTTAATGACTTTCACGCCTAACGCTTCGAATATTGCAAATTTGTGCTTTTATCTAGAAAAAAATAAGCTTTTCGCAATTTTGTTTGCCTCGTAAACGGTTCTGTTGCTAGCAATCCATCTTGTTAATGAACATCATTATTCCTAGGAATTTCATTATTTCCGAAAAATAATTTGTGGATACATAAGCATGCTCGCTTACATATGTATATTCTCGGTGGATAGACAAATGCAGCATAAGCGAAGCATAATTTAATATACAAATACAAATAAATTAACTGAACTGTGTGGGTATAAGTAATCATTTTGCCTGTAATTGTAAAAGCTTGTCTAATTCGAATTTCGTTCAGTATGATCTCTGGATATATTTGGAACACAATGTTTTGCATAGTTCAGGACTGCACGTGATTAGTAATTATTGTTTTCATTCAAATACGGCATTTCAGCTTCCAAACTTAAATTTTCGAGTAATTTTTTTTTTATTAAAATAATATAATGTAATAAAACCTGTTCAGCACAAATTTTCCATGAGCTGAAAACCGCAAAATTAATATTTTGTTTAGCTGAAGCAGTAAAATTGTGGCTTATGCATTTTTTATGCTGTCTAATAAGCAATTATTGCTGCACTGTTCATTTGCTATTGAATTTGCTGATTCACTAGCATTTCTACAAGCTACTTTTAGGTCATACTGACCCAAAAAATTGAAATCAATTTTATTATTTCTGTATTTATATAGTTTTCACTGAACCCTTGATAACTTAATTAGTTAAGGTATTTTAGACTTTGCTTTCTTAGCTTTTATAAACCGCAACATATATAAATACCTAATTTTATTATCAGTTGATAGTAAAAATAAACAAAATACCCAGTTGTTACAGCACGCAAAAGACCACAGAATTGTTTCGAAATTGAATTATTAATCTGACTTTTCAAAGCTCTATCTTTTTACTCAAACATTTTAAGGTGAAAAAATGGAAAAAGAAAATCTTAATTTGTAGAGACTTGTAGAGACATGCAATCTGTAAGTGAAATAATGCTATTATACATGTATATGTGTGTATGTGTATCTTGTGCTTATATTTTTTACTTCAATATTTCTGGAATTTCTTCAAATTTCTGCGAATTGTGTCTACATTTCGTTATTTTAAAATTTCTGGAAAAATGTTGCGTTAAAATTTATTTAAAAAAGTTTCATAATTAAAATTAAATCTCTTGCGCTCGATTAAGCAAAGTAAAAAAGCTAGAAAATATTGTGATTTAAGCCATGAAATGTGTTTGTATTTCAATTATACACAGAATTCCTTTATTTTTTTCTGTTAATATCACAAACGCATGTTATTGCTATATTGTGGCAATAATAAAAACAAAAATACACGCTGCTGTATATAATTAAGGCTAAATATAAATCAATTAGACTACCGTAAAAACCGGTAAGGAAATCAACACAAAAATAATTCAATAATATTTGAATTTCTTTTTCAAGTGTTTTTCCACGTATTTTAATTTAAGCTGAATCAAATTGTAGCAAAGAAAAAAAAAAGAAAAGTGTTCACGTCAAAGCAATCAGCTGACAGCAATTCAATGATAAAATGCCTTCAAATTATACGAAAAAGATATCAATTCAACAATGTACTGAATACTTACATATTCACAATTAAAATCATTAAAAACATGCGTGCAGAAAATAATTGCAGTCAATGGCAAAAACAAACAAAACCTAAGCTATTTTGTCTTTAAGCCAACGCACGAGCAGCAAAATTTCCAATCAATCAATATTGTGCGTGTGTGTGTATTGCATATGCTGTGATTTACTGCAACAACATAAGTCAAATGTATAAAAATCTATACACAAATTTCGGCCGGGCATAATACCATAAGTACAACGTGACGTATACGCAACGCAATATAGGCCAATGAAATGCTTACATCACTAGAAGCCGCAAGCGCAGACAAACGCACACATAGCGACAAATAGAAAATAAAATAGAAAAGTAGCACAAAAAATAAAAAGAAATAAAGAAGAAATAAAAGAAAAATAAATGAAAAAAATAAATAAAACTGGTGGAAATTTTTCCAATGAAGTGGATAAAACAAATCACTTAATTAAAGCTAACTGCAGTAAAAATAACAGCAAGACAGTCAAGGCCAGGCTAGCTATATGGCTATAAGCTTACGCAATGGGCAAAGCATGCCGCTATAATCTCTAACTGATGTTGGCTATTGTCTGCAGATTATGCAAGCGACTGCCATACAAATTAGGCTAAATTAATATGTCAAAATCAAATAAAAGTGAAATTATTTCAGCGCTGATAAAATGTAAGCAGGGACACCGATTTATTTTTGTGGCAGGGTATTATGTTAAATTTTTGTAAAAGCAAAGGCAATTAGATTTTCTTGTTTTGCGACACTTTTGATGAATTTTGTGGTTGCGTTTAATTTGACACTTGGTGATAAAGAAAATTATGATGAATTGTGTTGGTGCACTAAAGAGCGCAGCTAGAAAATTTATAAGCTTAAAAATTTTTTTATTTTCTTTTTTTTCATAAAATATTAATGCTTATTAGAAAGAAAAGTGGGTCAACATTGACTTGGCATTGAAAATACTGAAAATGAAATTGTTTTTGATTCCGTAAAAAATTGCATAAAATGTAGACATACTTCATTTTGACGCGGCCAAACATTACAAAGTTTTTTAAGGTGTAACATGGGCTTACGGGTTTAAAAAAATCGATTTTATTTATAGTTTTAATAAAGTCTACAACACCTCGAGAATATTGTCCCAAATTTTCAAGTTGGTCCTAGTAATGTTTTCGATACAGCCTTGAGAACTTGTGCGCTTGAGGCTAGCTAAGCTAAGTGCGCAAGTCTTTAAACAAGTTTTTTCGATACTGTGTTTTTGAATACGGTTGGCAAGCTTTCTGGAGTAGTTCTCGAACCGATCCTCAAGAAATTTTACATACATAAGTCTTTCTGATATAATTTTCAAAGACTTGGATTAAGAATTTTTTTCAAATACAACTATTTAAAAAAAGAATGTCGCGAAATTTCCGCAGAACTGTCATGTTTCTGTAAACATTTTTACCAAAAATTCAATTTTGAGTTTTTTTCCTTCGTTCAAGTTTTAAGTTAAGGTTTTAATTAAAATACGTTCACTTTAGATGATCCTGAAAGGAGTTATTCTGCTATATTTTTTCCGAGGGGCGATCGGAAATGGTGTCGCAATGGCCGAGTTTAAAATATTTTTTTGCAATAATTTCAGAATTTCTTTGTTATAGCGTATGTTTGTAAAAATAAAAAAATCTTATAAAATATTAATTTTTTTATATGAGAAAAAGAAAGGCTGTTTTTACCCGAAGAAACCCATGTAACACTTTAAATCTGATATATATTTAGTGCCGAACTAACTAAAACAATTCATTCGATATTCCAGTTGAACCAAATTGTTCGTACAAAATATTGCTCATACGTACTGTCTCCTTTGCGAAGGTATGTGAAAGTAAGGGTGCTCATACGCACTGTCTTTCCTTTGTGTTAGCATACGGAAGTAAAATAGCATAAGAAACAAAATGTTGCTAATACGTACTGTCTTCCCTTAGTGACACTATGTGAATGTAAAGTTACTCATACGCACTCTCTTCTCTTAGTATCAACATGCGGAAGTAAAATAAGAATTTTTATCTCCATTTAAAGACAACACTTTCACACATGACTAACTTAAGTGCTTGGACATAGCACTGCACGTAAATGTAACACTTTGTAACACACGCATAAGGAGTGGGACAGGCGACGGGTGCTCCACTAATATAAACGCAATGAAATAAGTTGTGTCTGTGAGCAAACGAAATTTTTTCTTTCAACATTTGAGCAAAAAAATGTTGTTGTTTATTGGGCATTAAAATATTTATGTAGAATTGTTGTGTGACATTCAGCATAACTGTAGCTGTTGGGTTGAGTGAATGTAGACAATTTGTTTGGCAATGTCAATACTTACTTACATATTGCCATACTTAAAAGTTTGCTCTCGATTCTCTGCACTTATTTGTTTACACAAGTGCTTAAAATCATTAAAATTTTGATTTTTGATTTTATGTCGTTTCGACAGCTGCTTGACGCCTATTCGTTCATATGTTCCAATATAAAAATTAGTATTGTTGCTTATGTGAAAAATTTATTGATTTTTATCATGTTTTTTTTTTTTAATTTTTTAGTTATTTAGATGTTTTCATAACAGTTTAAAATTAAATTCTGTTTATTTACTGTCGATTTTCAAACGCCGTTATCTAACGCAGTGTTGAAACTATGTCGCTCAGCGGCTGCAGCAGCCGCCGGCTGTTGCTGTGCACATATCCAATGCAGTTTTCTTGCAACGCGCAGCCATTTGCATCGCTGACTTCAGCAGTTTATGCCATTTTTCAACAACTTGTCCTCGATAAATTTCCGCTGTCACAATTTGTCCTCGTCGCCATTGTAATTTATTGTTCGATTTCAAAATGATTATGTCCGGACATTTTTTATACCGATTCGAATACATATATATGTATACCGGTATAGAAAAGTTACAAATCAACATAAATTTCTAGTACAAAAATAAATATATTTCGAAACTTTTAGTGCTAGAATATAGCATGAAAATCTCTACCGAAATTGCAGCTTGCAATTTTCAAGCAAAAATTACGCGTACATAAAAAAATTGAAGTTTACATTTGGTAATATTAGTAGCACACTGTGTGAAATGAGCAAAAAACTACCTCACCGGAAGTCACTGCACAGTACTGCCGACTTAGACCGTGAAATTTTCTTGCTCTCACACACACACACACCTTTCCAAGAAGTTTAGTAAAAAAACAAACTCGTTGCCTAGTTCTTTGCCAAGTATTTGCTCTGCTCTGCATGGCTAAAAGGTTTTTGCTGACGCTCATGTGACTTCCTTGCTAAGCAACCGAGCGGCAGCTGGCAGGTTGGCTGGCTGGCGCATAACTTCTTTGACAGTATTTTTCTCCAAGTTAGCTCTTTTTCAAAAGCACTTTTTTATATGTGTTTCTCTGCCACCGTGCCTGCTATCCGCCAGCTTGTTATTGTTGTGGACTGTGCGCGCAAATCGCATGGTAATAAATTCGTTGAATAATAATTTCAGACTGGCGTCATAGCAATGATAAACTGTGGATGATATATTATTGTTTTTTTAGCATAATAAATGGTGCCATTGTACTTTATATGGGCTTATATACATGTTGTATATGTAGAGTTATATATAGTGCTTCGCTACAAACAAACAAGCTCTAGACAAATACATGCGAAGGCGTAAGAATATAGAACGTAGTGTTAAATACCCTTCACACTGGCGCGCTTATAACGCGAGAAATATTACACAATATACGAAATGCTTATGTATTTATTTTGCACACTTATGCCGGCTTATGTGTCCGAAGTGCATATATTATGACTGGAGTAAGCACACCATGCCTAGGCGTATAGCTGCAGCTGTTTCAACGTTTAACTGGGTCTAGTCCAAAGCAGGTTACCTTGCGCGTAAATAAAAGCCGCCGCTGTTTATTTATATGTACATATAAGTGTATATGCGCATATTAAATATGATTACCATATAACTATATTTATGTGTTATAGAGGCGCTTGATTTGAAGCAAGCTTATATAAACGCTCACTGCCACTTATGCAATCACTTGAATAATGAGATTCGTTTTTATGAAATAACTGCTGTTCCTGACACATCAGCTATGACACTGGGTGGCAGGGTGGCCACACATAAATATGAATCTCATTTCCAGATAATAGCTGTTTGTCGATCATGTTGTCATATGGGCATATTACTCACGTTAAACTCTTTACATAGGATATGCTGAGACTGACTGTGAGAAGGTTAGAAGGAAATTAAAAAAAAAAAAAAAAAAAAAAAATGGTAAATACCCTTCACAAATATAATAAATACCCTTTCAAATATAAGATATGCCTTACAGTCAGCTAATATGGCAACTATATGCTATAGTGATTGGATGTGAATAACTTTTTTGGAGATTACTTTACTGTCTTGAAAAATATTCCATGCCAATTTTCGTAAAGATATCTCAGCAAATAAAAAGATTGTCCATACAAGCCCTAGCTTCCCATCGTTCAGCTTGCAGGGTAGCTGTATGCCCATATTGTCCGATATCAACATTTCCAAGGAATGAACAGAACAAGAAAAAGTTAGGATAGTGTGTGTTTTTCCCCTATAAAATATTACATCAATATCTAGTTTTAACTATTTTGCTAAAAAGTGATAAAATGACATCAAAAACTTTGAAAGTTTTATAAATATATTTTATTTTCTTATTTTGCAGAAAAGAGCCATAGAGACGCAGTAAATTGTAAGTAAAGCTAGCCTTTAATGAAAGTGTTTACGCTAGATTTTAAGTAAACTTCTAAAATTTAAGTAAAGTGTTTAAGCTAAAATATGAGCCAAAATTTGCTTGATGCTAAAAAAATTGGAAATTAGATGGTGTTGAATTTGTAACGATTCTTATTCCAGCCTGCTTCTTTAAAGACTTTGATAAGGAGCATGAAATAGGGAAATGTACGAGTGAACAACTTGTATACAACTTTATAAAACTGCTTTAGAAATACCTCAACAACAGACAGCTTGAATATTTTATATCTTTTTAAAGTATGTAGACTGAAAAATAACCATGAATATTTCGGAGAATGTGATGGATGCGGAAGAAAAACGAAGCTAAATTTTTGTAAGTGAAATAAAATGTTTCACTAAATTGTTAAATTCTTTGCTAGCCAGTGTTTTCAAAAGGCCAAAATTTGTAAACGTGTCTTTTAAAAGTTAGACTATAAAACATAAATATATTATGACAAAAAAAATACCCGAATTTACTAAATGAAACACAAAATATTTAAATATGCACCAATATTTATTTTGGCACCTTCAAAGTAATCCCAAAAATGGTAATACACTTATGCCAACGACTTTTTCAGTTTTCAATTTTGTTTTATTTATTCGATTAACTGAAAACGAGTTTGTCGGAAGGATAGTTTTAGTTTGAGGAACAAGAAAATATCACACGGAGCCAAATCTGGTGAATACGGTGGTTGATCGATGGTATTGATTGCGTTTTTGGCTTTAAATTCGGTCAGAATCTTGGCTCGATGCGATGGTGTTTTACCATCGTGTAAAATTCATGGATTGTTCTTACATAATTCCAAGGGTATTCGACGGATGTTCGCACGAAAACGCCTCAATTCAAATTTGCGATTCACCAAACCACGAAAATCGGAAAGAATTAACATAGCCTTGATTTTTGAGCAGCTTTTACGTTATTTTTTTTTTGTTCTTGCTCTTCGTTTTTCCTTCAATCCGATAATTGTTGACTTTTTTCGGCAGTTATAATGCTATCCATGATAGTGGGATTGGAACTCGCACGATCGAGCATGTCCAAATAAAACTGATTACGGTACTCTTTTGAAAAAAAAATTGAGCTCTATCGGGACGAGTCGATCGAGAAGGCATTTCATAAACAAAATAATTCGAAAGGACTCGTGAGAGATGTCGAACTCTCCTGTCATCTTTCTAAATCTTGCCCAACGATTTTCAAGCACCATATTCTACACTTTTTTAATATTTTCATCAGTTGAAGAGGTCGAAGGTCGCACAGAACGAGGCACGTATTCAACGATCTCTCGACCGCTGTGAAGGCTTTGTTCCATTCGTGGACATTCGTGAGCTTGTGTTTTTGATGTAACTGAATCACCGTAAGCCTTTTCCAGTATTCGCAACGATTTTGCACACGAAAATTAAGACAAATTCTTTGTTCGCTATGTTTACTCATTGTAAAAGTGGCAACGCTTTACTGAGGTGTACCCACTTAAACAGCTGCTGTGATCAAACCGGTTGACAGATCGCGCTCATATTTAGCACAGTAATTGCGGACAGTCCAATCAACAAAGCACATTTTTTCGAAATATCGTTTACCGGGCACTTTTTTGTCACAATGTTTTCATTAAGAAGCCACTTGCCCACATAAAATTATGCGGATTTTCCAACAGTTTTTGGTAGTATATATATGTCTAAATTTAGTAATAATTTAATAATTTCCTTGGAAATATACAGATTAGTGTAAAACTTTGAATTACGCAAAAAATCGTCATTTTATTGTTAAGTACTTAATTTCATTCTTATAACAGAGTAGCTACTTGCTAAGATTTGACTGCTGACTTAATATTCAAAATATGCTAGCTATTTCCACTAGAAAACTCGGCTTTGCCACCCAAATGAAAACAAGCACAAGAATACTTGACGCCACAATCAGTTAGCGTGAACTCACACTCCGGTGCAATTGACTATAGGCACCCTAATTAATAATACAATACTTGCAAAGTCGACCTCAAAATCTAAATAGAAACATAAATACATATATTGAATGAAAGTTTGTCAATCGATTTGTGATCAACAAACTGTAAATGAATAATCGTTCAGTAAGCGAACAATTGCTTTTCAAAATTTTCGAATAGCTTTTGAACTTAAAAATAGACGAGTTGTTAATGGAAATACTTGAAAGCCATAAACTTTCGAAATTTTAATGCTATAATATGCGCTTATAAATATTTTATATGCCAATTAGATAAGCAATTTCTACGAACTCAAAAAGCACTTCAGCAAATTCTCTTTGAGAAATATATATAGAATATATAGTATATTTTTGGTATTTGCGTTCACTTGCCGTCACATTTGTATGCCAAGCGGCACCACTGGGTAGCGGGTCGCAACTAGCAAAATATGTATGCATACATAAGTGAACGGAAGTGGCAAACCCATTTGTGGAGAATTCCGTTTTTGCCATGGGAAGCACGTACGATATTCATTTCGGCTTGCCAAAAGGAATGCCAATTAGACATGGAGCAAAAATTCATGATTTCACTCTTTATTTCCGCCGCACACGGTTGCCTATCAAATTTGATTTTGGTTGCCATTTTTTCGAGTTTCCTTTTTTTTGCAGCATTTCCTGTGTGTGTCGGGCGGTGGACGGCCGACTTGGTCAAATGCGCTCTTGCCTAACGGCTAAGTCACGGCACACATTGGCATGCATATCACGATGAGGCTGAGAAGGTGTATTTCGTATTTAGATCTCTGTGTGGTTTTCGCAAATTCTGCACCTGCGAAGGTGGCAGCACTTAGCCGACAAAGCAAAAAAGTAAATGTGAGGTTGGCAAAAATTGAAAGTATATACACTTACTGTTATAAGAACGGCCTGATTTAATTACAGCTGTTAGTATGATTGCTGAAATTTAAATTGTGCTGTGTGATATTGGTGGCTCTCATCCTCATATGCAGGGAGGTCATGCTTTGTGTTCTGAATTAAATGCAGGGTTTATTACTTTATTTAGTTGAATATTTATGGCAATACTTTTCAATATTTGTACTTCTCAGTATTTATACGAATGTATGAAGTTGCTTTGTAATATATACAGGGTACACAACTGTAATTTGACATATTTTTCGATAACAGTTTTGGTATTGCAAGGAGGAAGTTATCTACGTAGATATATATACAATATTGTGTCTTCAATAAACGACAAGGAAATATATTGTGTGCTTTCCAATTTCCCTGAATTTTTTATGATACATGGATATATGGTTAGGTTAGGATATGAGAACGATCTTAACAGACTACTCACCAGGAACAGCTTATAACGTCGGCCCATGGTGGTTTCAAGAAAAACACTCATAGATCTAACTGAAGGTAAGATTGCGGAAATGCATCGACTTCAGTATTGCAAAGGCTGGAGAATGGGTAAGAGAGTGCCTAGCTGTTTCCAACTCACTTTCCTCCGTACAAATTAAACCACTTTCGCTGGAAAAGATGTTTAGCCTTGAGTGTCTATTAGGAAATATCCAATGTTGTAAGAGCGGTCCAGTTGGTAGAGTCAAGTAGTTCAGACAAACTGGTCAAGCGGTCTACTCTTGGTCAAGCGAATCTTCCAGTGGCACAGTTGCGTTGGTCCAAGGCCAGACCGCAAGTTTGGAGCATGGCAAGTAGTGCAGACGATCTTCTGCGGTCTACTCTAAGCCAAAATGACTATTTCGTCGCACAGTTTCGTTGGCCAAAGGCTAGGGTGGCAAGGGCGCTCCTTTTGCCAGGGTTTCCGCTACGACCAGGCACCCAAAAACGTCTAAAATAAGTAGCTTGATGCTATTTGCTATCTGCTATCAAAGTGTATGCTCCGCTCCTTTAAAGAGACGGTATTTCCTAGTCGTACGTCCACCACCACTTTATATTACCCACTTCTGCCTGAAAATCACTTCAATGATTTGAAATTTAAGACTGACAGAAAAAAGTCCTCCTCCAACCTTCTCTCATATTTTCAGCCAAACCGTGAAAAAGCTCACTGTACATCGTCTCCAGCAACTACTTCCGTCCATATATATCTCTTCGCTGTGTGAGATGGAAAAGCCGTCACAAATATTTTTAGGACGCTTTAAGTCATATGCTTGAAAGAGAAGAGAATTTCAGCTTCCTTTCTTCATATGCTCAGCCTTATTTGCTGGCAATGTTCACGCCTGTTATCTGTAAAATGACATAAAGTGCATTTTTTGGTGTAGTCAGTGTAACGAAGATGTCGATGAGGGCCGCTCTTTGAACACGGTCAAGCTTCTTACCAAATGTAGCCTTTTGAATCACCATTTCCTCTTGCTTGTGCTTCATAGCACATTATTTACTTGCCTACGGTTTTTTAGAACCACAAAACCACCACTATTGGAAGTCCGCACTTTATGATACCATCGGCGCAATAAAAATGTGTCGAATGCTTACTTTAAATTTGTTAATGTTCTTAGTAGCGCATATATATCTGGAATTCAAATTTATTGATATGGTTAACCATTTAGGGTTACCTTTTTATGAAATGTTTTCGTTCGGGAGGAAAAGCCGTTCAAACTTGTCGCTTTTTGGACAGGCAAAAATATTTCAAGGACCGTAATGAGATTTTCTGGCAAGCCAATTCCCATCAAATGCTTTATTTTGTTTGGGAAAATAAGATTCAATGAAAGATTTGGAGACAAAGCCGTTCAAATCTATCGCTTTTTACTCAAGCAATGATATTTCAAAGACCTTGAGGGGATTTTCTTTTCCACCAAAAACACTATTTTCTCAATAACACCGCTAGTAGTCGTAAATAATTAGATTTCAATCCCTACTAATAACTTTGAAAGTCTATTCCATTTTTGATTTGCAGTTTATTCTACTTCTTTAAAGCTTTTTGTTCTCATTTTCTATCGAACCATAGTTTTTTTATAATTCTCCAGCTTAAGACTTAATTGCTTTCATATTTATTTTAATAATTAACACTAAAGCATTATTTTTCTATGATACTTTCTGCTGTGTCCAACGAATACAAATTTATTTGCACGCCTACTTAAGCTAAAACGAAAGGGTGATCTTAGAGCTACGAGCTACGTATATATAAGTAAATACATATTTATACATATGTATATTGTATTGTTATATATTATACTATATTGAAGTTAAGAAATTAAATATTTCTAACGAACTGGCGTGTGAAAGACACTAAACAACCGCAAAGTGCCACCTGCTGAGATTATGGCAAACCCCGCCGCTGGCTGCCACTTCACATAGCAAACGCAATTACGCATTACCTAGCCAACTACATATGTAAATGTGCAATTTGTATGCGTTGTTGCTATGTTTTGCATGACGGCGAAACTAATACAGCGACATAACTGATGAATATGTACATAATATATACAAATTTTTATATATATGTACCTTTGCCACTAAAACCCCACACCTTACTACACACATGCCCCAAACATTGTATGTGTGTGTGTGTGCGTCCATAGCATAGCGACGCATCGAGAATTTTTAATATTTCATTACTTTTAATGCGCACAGACGGTAGCCGGCGGCTACTTTTCCCACACACACGATTACCTTTCGACTATCAACTTGCATAACTGGCATACGTATGTGTGCTGGGTGCTGAGCGCTGAGCGCCATCTATAAATACTGTTATATGCTATTAACGACGCCGCAAATTCAAGCAACGCCAACCTCGTGCTATTTTATTATTATCTGCCACACCAAAAGCAATCGAAATAGCTGGCATAGCTCGCAATTCCGCAGACAGCATATAAAGGTACACACATGCATACACGTATCATGTATGCATACCAAATATAGCGCTCAAATATAGCGAATACGACATTCAAGCAAGCTGTCAGCACAGTGCCCCACATAACTGTATGCATAGGGTTCACCGTCCGTTAGATTGCTTAGTTTGGCTGGCGTGCTTGTACCTGTGCGCATTTTGAAAGGCGTGCTTGTGTGTTGCCTACATATAGGCGCCGCCGCCATAACCGTTACTAAGGCTTATCATTCATTCACATTAGCAATGGTCGAAATAGTGTGCACTGCGTTGACAATATTCTGACAATATTCCCAAAGTACCACACACTAGCTCAGCGATAATCTGCAGAATTGTTATGGCTGATTTAACGAGTGTCCACTACCGCTTTATCACGTTGATCACTTTGAGGAAATTTGAATTCATTTTAGGTGCTCAGTATTAGTTGGCTTTAGCATTTGCGGTAATGGCATGCTTCCTGCTTATCAAAGGAGCACGAGATATGTCCTGGCGTGCACAAATTTATAGTGGCATTTATTGGGTTTAAGAACCTTAGTTCACTTCGTGATAAGTTTTGAGGTTAATAACTAAGGAAGCAGTGGTTGATGAACTCCGTTGTTTAATATAATGAATATATAAAAAAAAGTGAAAAGATTACTAGCCATATTTCTTTTTAAACTCCAAAAATTGTTTAAGTTTTACTTTTCTTGATGTTATTACTGACCGCCGCTCAGGAATTGAAATTAAAAATTTACTTGGTTGTTATATCTGACAATTTATCTAACGTAAAAGGCAGTAATTAGTGCTGAGATACTTTAATTAATTAATATAAATCTCTAATTTTACATTATGTAAGTGTTAAGGGAGATCATGGCATTTAAAATGGATATATCTCACTTGGCAAGATATTCGTATTTTGTGTTACCCATGAACTCTTAAAAATAGATCTCCAGATCCTCTTTGATCGACGAAGCGGTTTGAGATTACAAAAAACGTATTAAGGCGGTCAATATTAATCCCAATAACTTCGTTGTATTTGCCAAGGGAGTGTCTAACGAGATATATCAGTCTCAGTACGACAAAAGTCGAGTAAAAGAAGAGAAAGTAACAAGCTGACCCCACCTTGTCTTCCTACATTCAGATTTGGCAAAGAGCTCTGGCAAAATGATTAGCAGGAACACCTTTTAGCAGGAACAGAACACATTTGGAGCGAGAGAGACTTTGCTAATGGGTCTTGGCCAGTCCCACAAGTTTTGAAAGAACAAAAAGACATAATCAGTTGGAGCGAGAGAGACTTTGCTGAGGCCAGTAGTTCTGAGAACCATTCACGGTTCAGTATGATCTCTTTTGGAGGAATTAAGACCAAATATCACTCAGTCTGATGTCCGTTTAGAGTTATATATATTCAAGTTTTTTATTTTAAGTATAACTTAAGACTTGACTAAATAACTACTCTTTCTCCTTATGGGCTTCCAGAATTGCTGAGTCTACCTCGTGTGCTTGTTGCGAAAGCACTTGAGGAAGGAAGCTACCCGCGGCCCTGATAAATCCCATACATTTTTTTAGCAAAAAGACAAATCTTTTAGCACCCTTCAGCTACTTAGCTTGTGTGGTCTTTCCAAGCGCCCTCCACCAGACAAATGACAAAGAGTTACAGACTTAAAAAATTTACAAAAATTCAATATTCTCGTTCAAAAGCTACAACTGTGTCTTTCTCGAACTTTTTGTGCAAAATAT
Source organism: Bactrocera neohumeralis (assembly GCF_024586455.1). Classification (NCBI taxonomy): domain Eukaryota; kingdom Metazoa; phylum Arthropoda; class Insecta; order Diptera; family Tephritidae; genus Bactrocera; species Bactrocera neohumeralis. Next base: position 15,317,712 of record NC_065920.1, read on the forward strand.
GAAGAATGTATGAGGCATTGTTCCAGAATCATTGTTGGAGGAGATGCTATTTCATTCACAGAGCTCTATAGTGTTGTCAACATTAAAGCGTATCACCTGAACTGTCTTCATGTCCGTTTAGAGTTATATATATTCTGATTCCCTTATATATAGTTTGTTTATTTTAAGTATAACTCTGAAAACAAATTTAAGACTTGGGTGATTTAAATACAATACAACTTTCTCCTTAACAAAAAAGTAAAAAAAAAAAAACTAATTGTTCATGAAGACGAAGGTAAATAATATATAAACGCGAGTTAATAAGTCTACCTCGTTGCTTGTTGGCGATAAGCACTTGAGGAAGGAGCTAAAATGTTCGAGAACTCTAAACCGCTGATTATATATGTATATGTATGGTTACTTTCGGTGTCCTCACGTAGTTATTCAACAGAATACCAGACGCCTTTTCTATACCTAGCACTTTCACTTGGAAGAAGCTGTCTGTGTTTGGTAGTCGGATAAAGGGGGAGATTTCGAGATCATCGGAGCACACACATGTCCCTACTTCGCAGTTCAGTTCATTTTAAAACCGTCTGCATAGATTGAGATAGCATCCTCCTTTCTTACTAAATCTCTTCTCCATTCACGTCTAGATACAATTATCGCCTGGAAGCAACTATTGAAATTTATCCTTGGAAGATTATAGTCTGATATACTTAAGTTTAGCTAGTTCATGATGACGCTATATCCATAATCTTTCCTACTACAACCACCTTCCTTCTATTCCTTTTTTCTTATAAGAGAAGTTGCTGCTATTTTCCTCATGAAAACATCGAAAGGTAGCTGATGAAGGAGTTTGTTGAGCGTATCAGTTAGACATGACTTAAAATCTATATATATAATATTCACCAAAGTTTCCATGTTAGTTCATACCTACTAAATACCATTGGCTGCTTTGCACCTTCTGCTTGATTCAACTACCCTGGCCCATCAAAGTCAAATTAATTGAAAAGCAGTAGTATAATTTATTTATGAACAAGAGAAATTTCTAGTGTCTTTAGTTTCAAAAAAATATGCTAGATTTTATTGTATATAGTATTTCCTAAACAGTTGTGATTTTAAATATTTCTTTTGGTAATGCTGAATCGGACATTAGTTGCTATATTTTTCCGTTTAGCAGACGAGTGACCTCATTTACTTCTCATCCGCTTGAATTTAAACAATAAAGAGTGAAAAGTGGTAATCGGCTTATAATAAATACATGGTTATTCACCGTTATCTCCCAAATACATCTTATTTTCCCAACTCAATTCGCATAAAGCAACTTAGTGGCAAGCAGCAAAATCACTGAAATGTTTGCGCTAATTTGTATTCTTGTATTTGTTGGTATTTCATGATTGGTATGCCGAGCACGTGTATCACATGCATGTGCAGACACAATCAAACACATACACACACAAACCCTTCACACACAGAAGAAAAGGAGAACGGAAAAGTATTTAATTTCGGCGCTACCAAAACACTCATACGCCATGTAGGCCTACTCCAAAGTGCTTAGGTCTACATACATATACATATGTAATATACGTGTCGGTGTGTCTCGGCGGCACATGTGTGACGAAATAAATTACTTATACGCTCCGTCGCGCTGCTTTGTTCCGCATTTTTTGTTGTATTATTTGCTTTATTTGCCTAAAACTTCTTAAAGTTTCACCTTCACTTCGTTTGGGCAATAAACAGCAGCAAACAATGGCAGTAGCCGCGACATCGGTAACAGTACTGTGAATAATAAAGTTGCACATTGAATGGATACTCTGGGTGATTTTTATGGCGCACGTCGGCTGGTTGTAAGTTGTTTTATGTCGCCTCCAAGGCGCGTGTGCGCCTGTGGCAGCAGCAAATTTTCTTTATTTATATTTAGCTTTCGGTGCATATGGCAACGCTGTTAAAACGCCTAATTTCGGGTATACATGTGATCAACTGCGAGCGCAACCAAATGAAACACGTATTCGTGTGTGGCTTGCAACACAGTGCATACAGTAGCCGCATACATAATAGATGCTTGTATTTACTCATTCATTCGTTGGCAGTGTTTTTATGCGTGATTTTTGGTCAAATTGCGTTTGCTGTTGTTTTTGTATAATTATTTATTAATTTCGCACATTTATTTATGAGCACATACAAAATTTATATGGCGTGCGTGTTAATGCTTTAATTAACACATATTTTATGTTCGACAAGGTATGTGAATGCATTTGAAGTTGACGAAAATATGATCGAATATAACAACATCGGTTAAAGGGTTTTTATTTATTGAAAAAATGGGCTTTTTGGAAATATAAATTTTTGCATCATGTATACTAATACAAATTATCTTGGATACCGTAGTGCATATGTGAGACCTTTTATTTTAATCTCTGCTCAGAAGGCTCTTAGGTAGATCAAAGAAGTCTCACTATAGGAAGTCGTTGTGTCTGAAACCTCGTTTGGTATCGAAATGTTCGGAGAGGTCCTTCGACATCACGACATAAAGCCAGTTCCATTTCGTGATGTCAAAAGCAGCTGTGAAATCGACGAAGAAGTGGTGTGTTTCGATTCTCTTTTCACGGGTGTTTTCCAAGACTTGGCGCATGGTGAATATTTGGTTGTTTATCTCCTAGGGCTAAAGCCACACTCATAAGTTTCAATCAGTTTGTTGATGGTGTGCTTTAGTATTTTACACAATACGCTTGATATAACCTTATATACGATGTTGAGAAGGCTTATCTCACGGTAGTTGCCGCAAAGATCGTGAGGTCTCTTTTTTTATGGATTGGGCAGAGCTTACAAAATCCTCGGTAATGCTTTCGTCCGTCTCAATTCTACAAAAAAGTTGATGCATGCTCCTTATCAGTTCTTCGCCGCCATGTTTGAGTAGCTCTGCCGGCAATCCATTGCCTCCACCGATTTCTTATTCTTCAAACGGGTAACTGCCATTTATACTTCTTCACAGTCGGGCAATCGAACATCTGCTGAAATTTGCCGCGAAGACATCCAGAAGAGAGTCCAGCTTATATATTTTTAAGAACATATTACTCCTAAAGGTTTATGTGACATTATTTATTACATCTTTATAATTTTTTCTTAGACAATTTTGTACAACGTTCACAAAATATATTCTTCAAAACTCTTATGTTATATCCGTTACCATATTTGAGGACCAACAACTATTCGCTCTTTAATTTTTGTCTCCTTGATTTGGTAGCATTTCTCTTTCAGATATACAACTTCAAAGCCATCTCAAAACATTTCCAAAAGTCTGTATCAGATTGAGTTTTATCGTTAGAAACCTTCTAAATTTTTATAATAAATCCTAAATAATATAGCCAGATGGTTTAGAATCCCTTTTTGAGCGTTGGCTTATATCACTCATATTTTCCTCAACATTTACATGGCAACCCTGCTGCAAAACTGACATGCAAAGGCTGTTTAACCTTTATGTCACTGCCTCTTTACACATATACCTACAGCAACCTTTGCAAACCTCTACATGTATCCACAAATATATAGACACACTTTAGCAGCCGTGATGTGCGTGCGCTCTAATGTTATTGGCGCCCAGATTGCCTTTGATATGCGCCGTCGGAAGGCTCAGTTTATTGCCGCAGGCAGACATAATGGCGGCGCTTTATTGCCAATCAGACATTTTAACTGCACTCGCGCATTCAAGTGTGTCTAATAGTTGCTAATATGTGTTTTCGCGTACATGGCGGCGAAATTAGAAGCAAAAGAAGAAAAAGAAGAAGATGAATATAAAGAAGAAGTGGAAGCAGATACAGAAACATGAGCAGCAAAAAGGACGCGGTTAACAAGGCAACGAGTGAAGCTTATAGAATGCACAGCTCCATATACCAACTATTATATAAGCTCACAGATAAGCTTTCAAGTCTTGCTGCAAATACTAAGAAATTACAGCGCTTGAAGTTAAAAATTCCATAAAGCTTATAGCTGCAAGTATGCGGTGCACATTTTTCCATATTTTTTATATATTTTTTTTTGTATTTTTTTACTATAATTTTGCACAATTCCGCTTACTAGCTCTTAATATTTTATTACCTTGAATATTTTCTAAAGCTCATCTTCCAGCTAATCTCGTAATTAAAAGCGAAGCACTGATCGCCGTTATAAATTATTGCGTTGGGCATGCAAACTTTTGCTGCGCATTACTTTTTACCGCCGCTAGATTGCAATTTCATTACATTCCGCCAGCGCTAGGTATATCTTCTGCCACAATTCATAAGTAATGCTTACATTCTTTTAATACTCATATTTACAAGCTGCCACAGCGCGCCGCGCTGAATGTGATTTTATGCATTTGGCTCACCGAACACTGCCAAATCCGCATAGAATTTGAGTATCAAAAGAAACGAGTGCCACATAAAAAATAAAATAGCGATTTAACCCTTGCTCGCCCATTTATGCAGCGTTCTCCGCCTGCAGCGCCCCGCACTGCATTCAAGCGCAATAAAACTAAGCATCTGTATTCATGCATAACTACACCGATTCAATGCTTAGCTAACCGCACACTCGGTCTCCCCTCTCGCCAGTCTTTCTCAAGCGTTTACCTTCACCCGCAGCAGCAGCAGCAGCAGTTCAACCCACTTAGCTGGCTGCATTTAATCTGCCACCACACCGCACTGCCCGGCCACTGATAATTCACGCTTTCTTTTTGCCGTTTTTAGCGCAAGGACATCAACAGCCATTCAGCCGTTCACTTTAGTCACTCAGCCGTTCAGCCGCTCAACTTCTCATCCACTCGCCAATGCGTCGCCACTCGTCGTCGCTCTTATCTCGCTCGCTCGCAATGCCTTGCACTGCCCCGGCCTGGGCCTGGTGGCGCACACACACAAAGTATTTGCCCACAAGCTGCCACAAGCAGCGCTAAAACCGCAGCGCCGTTGTATTTACTTCATTTTATCGCTGTGTAAAGTGCACTGGAAAAAATGAGCTTTTATATTTTATTCTTGCACTCATTCTTCTTGCGAATTTTACAACGTACCCAGCAGCAGCTTTTATTTGCCACTGCGAAAATTTTGATTTTTTCTTTTTGCCATTTATTTCCTAGTAAACTTTTTATTTGTGAGTGATTGTGCGCCACATTGAAATGCACATACATATATATTTGTACATAGACGTACATATGCACAGACATATACTTATGCACCCATATACATACAATAGAGTTGCAAAAATTCACCAATTTGACGTGTTTATGTATTTTGCTTTCATTGCATATTCTTTCAACTCGAAGCTGGCGCGCTCGTCTTCATGTATTTGTGTTGGTGTATATATGTTTGGCGGCATTTTAAAAGCGCGTAGGAAATGAGCTCATAGCCCACTAAAAAATACATAAAATACTACCTTTAATAGTGCTGAGTTGTGGTGCCTCAGTGTTCTTGAGCTCTTTTCGGCATTTGTTTCCATTCCGTTATAACTTTTTATTTGCAATCTGTGCATATTTTCAGCTGCTTGTGCTTGCGATTCTTCATAAAATATTTTGTAAGCAGCTAGTTTTTTTCAACGGCCATCCTTATATTAAGGAGTGATGGCGCTTGTGTCATGCGGGAAATGCTTGAGCTGTTAAAATTTAATTGCATTTTTCTAATTCAAGTGAATTAAGTCTTTTAGTTGGTTGATAAATAAATATTTCCACTTAAGTACATACGAGTGGCTGCTTCCGAGCCTCATCCTGGCGGAGTGCATATACAGGCAGAGTGCAGTTTTTCGAGTAGTGAGATTTAAAGCGCTTCCGAATTCTTGCGTTTGGTTAGAAAACTGTTTATCTCAGCTTATATATGCTAACTAAAGAGGAACTTTATGTCTTAAAAAGCAGTTCCAGTATGCAGATTGATATAGGATAGACTGCGTACTACGATAGCTAAAACCACTGTGGAAAAAGGAAGATTCGTCTTGGTGCTACGAGGGGCTGCCGCAGGGCGGCGTCCTATCTATGAAGCCTAGTAATACATGAACTCCTTGAGTTGCTCACTAACAATGGGATTTGATGCCAAGGGTACGCCGATGAGATTATCATAATGTCGCGAAGTAAATTTCACAACATTCCCTGTGACATAGTTCAAAGGGGCCCAGCAAAGATATGGTGCCATACGGTAAGACTAAATACCAACCCGTCAAAAACAACCGTAGTTCCTTTTACAAAGCGAAGATCTCTTCCTGCCTTGAGGCTCCTAACACTCGGTGGCAGGGGAGTTGGAGGTGTCAAAAGAGGTCTAATTTCTTGACCTCAAATTAGACTCAACCTTACGGTGGAATAGACATGTAGATTTAACATTGTCCAAAGCCAACAAAGCACTCATATGCAGACGCCTAGCCGGCAGATTCTGGACATGCAAGCCAGGTATCATAAGATGGCTGTATACCATGATCGTAAGGCCTATTGTCACTTATGGTGTGGTTGCTTGAGCATCTAAGGCAACGCCGTCTTCGGTAGACCTTCAATTATCATAACTGCAAAGGCTCGTTTGTGTCTGCGCTTCAGAGTCAATGCGCACTTGCCCAACAGCAGCACTTTTAGTCATGCTGGAGCTCACACCGCTGAATCTAGTGATCAAACAGGTAGCGAAACATACCATGCTGCATATGGCAGCAGATGGTTTAGACAAAGGGAAGATAATGTCGTCTAAAAATATGAAGGTCCTAAGGGAGTCCAAGGGACGGCGTAACGAAGAGGGTTAACTTTACAAAGAAGTTCAGAATTCTACGCTCGACTTACCGCCGAGCGGTAACACTATCCAGTGGTAAAGTGACGGTGAGAAAACAGCAGAAGGCATTGGAGCAGGCATTGTGGGACCGCATACCAAATTATCCATACCAATGGGATGTGTTTCGAGCATCTTTAAAGCAGAAGTCTTTGCTATAAATTAGTGTGCAGAAATTATTATCCACCGCAACTGTAGCAATCAGCGTATCGCTATACTTAGCTATAGTCAAGCGGCATTAAAGGCGATCTTAACTTACGAAGTCAAAACGCTTTTTGTGGACAGCCGAATTCCACCTCCGTGTCGCCCTCTATACCGGGAACTGCAGGCTCAAAAAGCACTTGTCCAACATGGGCATAGTCTCTTGCGCAAATTGCCGATATTGCGATGTGGAACAAGAAACTCCAGAACACTTGATTCTAGATTGCCCTAGGTTTCATCTACGTGGACTCGGGTCGTATCACCTCAGTCGCGCCCAGCAAGCTCCTTGAATTATTCAGAATGTTGGATCTTCATGAGGAGAAAAGAACGCATACTGACAACAGACATCGCTAAGTCGACTCAGCAGAACAAGCTAATCACTATAATAGGGTATCCAACGCCTTTTTCTGTTTGGCTCGAATTTCGTGGCAAAATTAATGCTGTTACAAATACGTTTAATATCCTGAGTATACACCTTCGTACAGGAAATTTTTCGAGTTAACAAGCCACGAATAGAACAAACGCGCATTTAGCCTACCAAAATGTTAATACTATTGCATAACACTAAAAACGTAAATCGACAAATCATTGAAATTAAAATTGCAAAAATTTGCAACAACAACAAGCCAACTATTCAATATAGTTTATATGCGCTCAGCCCACCACATTTTGGTGGCAACGAGGCATAGTGAGCAGCAAACTTATGCGCTCGTGTAGCACACAAATATGTCAAACCACGTTGTTGTGGTTGCGGTCGGCGATATGCTAGGACAGGCACACACATACACTACCATACAACTCACACACATACACAAACAGCAATAAATCCATAAGTACAAGCATAACCTCAATTATAGATGTCGACGTTCGAGTGATTTAGGGAGCGTATTTGTTTGCAAGAACGAGCGTGTATTTGCAAATTGGCGCACACAGTGACTGCGGATATTCATACATAGTATCTATGTTTACATACGAGATATGGTTATGGTGCACAAACAAAGTTTCCGTCCACGCTTTGATAAAATCACAACGAAATTGCGACGACCAAAATTTATCTGCATTATTTACAAATTGTACAAGCCAGCCAGACATTCGGCGAAATTCAAATTACAGACAAACAGTGGCAGCGTATATATGCGCACACATTTGCATTGAGTAGATATAGAAATGTGCGCTGCAGTCAAAACAACCAGGTTTAAATTACTTTTCAACTAGTATGAGTCGGGAATGGGGTTCGTCATTCGAAATTTATAAAAGTGGGTGCAAACTGTACTTTTTCTTTTCATAGTTGAAATGTAGGAATGTGAACTGGCAAATTGGGGTTTGGAAATTCAAGTATACCATTTTTATATCAGTTTTGTACCAGTTTTATACCAGTTTATACTAGTTTAAACCAGTTTTATACTACTTTTATACCAGTTTTATACTAGTCCAAAAAAGTTACATAAATTTTCCTGAATAACTTCAATGTGAAATCTGTTTATGTCCTATTTTCAAATTATAGTCGAAAATTCTCGTATACTAGTTTTTTACCAGTCCTACACTAGTTTTATACCAGTTTGATACTAGTTTTATACCAGTTTTATACAAGTTTTTCATACAAGTTTTATACTAGATTTATACTAGTGTTATACCAGTTTTATACTATTTTTATACCAGTTTTATAGCAGTTTTATACCAGTTTGAAACTTGTTCAAAAAAGATACATTAATTTTAAATAAAATTTTCCTAAATAATTTTAATAAGAAATTTGTTTAGGTCATCCTTCGTTTTGTTTAAAAACTAATGACTCGTTTTTTTCTGTTGCAAGCTTTAAAAAAAATTTTCAAAAAATTCCAGTTGATGTTTCACTGCGTTCCAAATAGATTCGACATTTATGCCAACTTTAAAACATTCATACAGCAATGAATTTCAGCATAAATTGATGAGAGATTTGAAAATGAAATATCTATCAGCGCGATTTTGATACGCCCATACCCGCCTCATCACCATTGTGACAAATTATGGTTTACGTTGGTTTTTCAACTTTCGCTTTTTATTGAATGTTCGTTTGGTGTTAGTGTGTTGAAATGGTGTGTGTAGCCTTTTGGTTATTGAATGCAATATGTTTTAATAGTTCGCGTACACTGAATTTGACTGTATGAATTTGTTCCAACCTGGACAGGTTATTTTAAGCATGCCACAATGCTTACAGCAGCCAAAAGAAAGTATCGGAAACACGAGTATATAAATATATATTTATTTATGTATATGGATATATATATAGATATATAGTTGATCAGCATGACAAGCTCTGTTGACTTAGCCATGCCCGTGTTTCTGCCGGTCTGCATATACTCGAACTAGCCCTTCAATTTTTGAGATATCGATCTGAAATTTTGCACCCGTCATTTTTAAGAAGCTGCTCCTTTGTCGGAACCATCAATATCGGATCACTATAACATATAGCTGCCATACAAACTGAACTATCGAAATCAAGTGCTAAAACTGTTCAACTTTTTTCAATTCTCCAACTTTTCTTAAGTCAAAAGCATGTCTTCATGCCTCCGCCGTACCCAGAAGGCACTGTTTATTCCCGAAAAGTTTGCACAACTTTATGCTAGAAAGCTCACTATGTGTGTTAACACTAGAGCTTACCTTCATGAAGTTTTCTCAAACACAATTTCATTAGAAATTCATTTAATTTTAAAGAAATTCTTTGTGCTATGAATTATATATAATTTTTTTCTTCTCGAAAACAAACTTCATTTAAACTCTACCGCAATTCTTTATTACATTTTAGATAAGGAAAAAAGCCAACTTATGCCAGCTTAACAGTAATTAGTGCCAAAAATAAAGAGCGCATTATTTTTCTTCATCCGCCGAAGTAATAAAAAAAATATACCGTAATTAATCTGCGCAGCAGAAATTCTGCAGAAAATTGCTGCATACACCAAGGCTCAACCCCAAGTCGCAGCGATTTCCCCTCCATTGCGCTCGACTTGTAATGGCAACGAAACGTTGCAGATTTTACACGCCTGTCGCGCCACCCAAACTGCGGCCAACGCCGGAGTCAAACAGTAGCACACATACTATACATACATACATTACTTAAATTTTTCCAAAGTGTACGTGTATATATGTGTGTATTTGCATTTGCCAGCGCTCGTCTACGCGCTATAATGAGCGGTATATTGCCCGCGCTGCCAACCGAAAGAACCACAAGCAACGCGTAAAATTATTTAATCTCCGCCGCTTTGATACGCATAATCTAACAGACAGCACAGAAATTTCGCAAGAATATTAAACTCCGCACAGAATCCGCAGAAAATAGGGGGAGCGCAGCGCAAGCAATAGCAAAGTGGAGGCAAATTCAAAAAACGTGCTCAAAATATTCGCGCATACAAATTAAATTAATTAGTTGTGGAGCGTAAATCGTGTGGAACTGTCATGTTGTCATGCTACAACAACAAGAAGAACGTGCAAGTGAAATATATTTAACACTTGAATGTATTGCCCCAACTGACTACATTGTCAGCCAACGGTGTGAAGTCAAATTTAAATTTTTATTTTGATCTTATTTTAAATTTTCAAAATGTCGCGCTACTTTGGCGGAGGTTAGGTCTTATTTCAATTGAAATGTATAAGAATTAATATTGGTTTGAATTTTCATCTTTTTAACCGCCTTCTGTCTACTCTTGGGCGCTGTACAGGAAGTTTCAAGTAACTGACCTGCCAATGGGCACTGTTTAAAGAGCACAGAAAGCCAACAGACAATTCATATATTGCAGAAGAATGTTTGTTCTATTAATTCAAAGAAGTGACCATCTTAAATGTCACTGTATAAGAATTTGATTCCGAAATCGGTTAGGTTAGGTTAAGGCGTATAGTTGATACAAATCACTGGATCTCTCCTTTGTGTTGTCCATAAATCTTTAAAAATTGATTCCCATAGATCGACGAAACATTTTGGGCTTACCACAAATTTATTAAAGTGGCTTATATCAATTCCACCAACTTTGTTGGGTTTGTCAAGCGAGTGTTTATTGAGATATTTCAATCTCTGAGTTGCAAAAGGCAGGCGTTAGAGGAGGAAGTGAAAAGCTGATTGCACCTTGCCTGAAAGGCGCTTTGACCCATAAGAGAGACTGTGTTTCCCAAGAGTCAGTAGTTTGAATTACCTCCTACGATTCACTCAGCATTCTACGCCAGAACACAAGAGGACATCGATAATCGACTCGCTTTCAGTCGGATGAAATTAGGGAAAGGGTGCCCTTCTTATTAAGCTCATTGTCTTTGCAGTTTTCGGGGATTGCGGTATGACCGGGCACACATACAACTTTTATAACCTTTATGTATTAGTTAGATCGATTTACCATACTTCTTAATCGAATTGAGGTCGAGTGTAAACTGGCATGTAACTTGTTGTCAAGTTGTTGTCCACATTGTAAAATCGACTGTGTTTAACCCTGCCGGTTGTAGTCCATGCTGTAAACTTGGTTGTGAGCATTGATAAAATAGCAATAAGTTAATGAATTTTAATCATCAGAAAAAATACAAAATAAATAAAATTAACTACAAACAAGTATAACAATAAAGGCAAAAACTGGTTTCTCAATTATGATCTTAATGTACTAAATTATTTTGGCTGTGCGAAAAGACTTAATGGAAGTAGCTTAAAGTCTTTCTAATGAGGCCATGCACTCTTTGACTAGTTTTGAACGCACAGTCCGTGGGCTGAAAGTGGAATGAGTGCACACAACTCTGAAGGGAGCTACACTTCGTAGCAGTATGCCTGCTGATACCTTGAGGGTAGTCACCTCCGCGTGATAGACGCTGCTCTCATCATCTCAACATCGACGAGTGAAGGCATACAATGCTTTAAAACTCTTTCTATTATCTCTGTATTTTGGGTGTTTTGAATCAAAAAACTTCTGACGCCATCAATCAGCAGTTGTGAGAGTCCCAAGGAGAGCTTTTTCTTATAAATATTCTGAAATATATGCAGAAGATCAGTCACACCTTTGGTCACAAATGCAATGATTGCATAAATGATCTGCGTCAATTTCTTACAACAATGAGTTTAGAGCTGGCTGAGCAGGAACGGAAGGCTTGCTTATAAGCACAAGGAGGGTGGAAGAAAGGATATCACTCACTATGGGAGTGTACGATATTATAATATTTAATAGGAAATAAATGACTTCCGTGATATTGTATGCAGCACCAGTATGGATACAGGCGCTGGACATTAAATCATATGCAAGACCAATAAAAGCAGTGTATAGTCTTGCTGCAATTCGAGTAATAAGTGTTTTTCAAACGATGTCAGGCAATGCTGCTGAAATATTAGCCAGAATGCCGCCTATTGACATCCAGGGGGATGAACTCGTGGGACGACCACAGCCGTCTACAAGGTAGAAATAAAGAGACATCCAAGAGCCTTACAATGTGGTAGCAGCGGTGACCAACCTCATCCAAAAGACGATGGACACACAGACTAACCCAGACATTCATTCGTGGAGAGACAGACGACATGGGGACCTGAATTTCCATCTAAGCCAAATACTGAGCGGACATAGATGTCTTATAAAGTATCTGTTCGAAGTTAATCATGTTGTCAGTCTATATTGTCCAACGTGTACAAAGTGCAATGGTTCCGTGGGAGACACATGTGTTTGGGAGTAGGTTAGGTTAGCGGATTAAAGTTCTGCACTTCGGCTTCCACCTATAATTTTTTGATGATTTCCCTTACTATAAAAAATTCTTTCATCAGATATGTAATTGTCAATTCTATATGTATGTACACAACAGTGGAATAAAATATGAATTTTTGCACAATATGTAAAGTCGGATGAAGTTTTGACAGCATTTGGAGCATACATTTTTGTATTATATATTTGCATATTTAAAGCCACTTAATGCACGATTTTGTTTGAAGATTTTAGAAGACCTTAACAATTTGTATTACACAACCATTTTTTACTTAATTTATTTAAAAAAATGTGTCTGATCTTTGTCTAAATAGAGCATTGTTCGAGACATAATGTCGACTTGATGTATAGAGATAAATCCCACGATCTAAAAGAACAATTCACAGACCCATTTATAGCTATGTATTTCGCTCTCTATTTTCCGCTCCTTCTCTATCTTCATCCTTCTCTAATTTACTTCTTTATTTGTCTCTCATTATAATATGAGTTTTTTCACGCCAAATTTTTAAACCGTATTTTAATATCTAAGAAATGAATTTATTTTGACAACTGTTTTGACAGCTGTTCCTCTAGGAAACTTTATGCTTTAAAAATACTGTAAACATAAAATAAAATGTATATATTTGTATACATAAACATGTTGCGAGCGGCAAACATTGTCTTACGTTAATCTTTTTATTTTGTAATTTATGATGTGTCGCGCCTATTCGCTGATTTATGCCCCAAACACTTGCCGCCGTTTACTGCCTAATCTCTGTGCGCGCATATATGTGTGTGTGTGTGTGAAATCATGTTTTCTTATTTGGCCGCCATTTGGTGGTTGATAATTTCGGATTTAAATTTTTATTATATGCGAGGCAAAGCGATTTTATGCTAATGCAAGCGAGCAAGTGCACATAAACACTTAAAAACATGCCAAACACGCCTACAGAAATATGTTTTCAAGAGCATAAAATATTATTAGATGAGATTCTCTTTGTCTTTTTGCTGCTGTTGACTGCTGACTGTTTTCTTGTTTTATAAAAATAAGCTAATGAAACCGACGCGCATTAAAATCGTTGGCAGACACTTGAAAACACAATCAGCCGCAGAAGAATTGCAAAAAAGCGCACAAACATAAACACATATATGTATGTATGTATGCTTTACTTACAGACAGTGCGTAACTGTGGCACTGCAGTTGCGCCCTGTCGCTGTCCCAGCTCCCTAAGCCTTTTATTTATGCGCGTCGGCGTTTGCATCTGTGTGTGCGTGTGTATTGCTTGTCGCCAACCCAGCCACAAACTGCTGCGACTGCCTGTGTGTGCGTTGCGCAACTGCGATGATTAATGAGAGAATTTTTATGACTTTTTTATTACTTGCCACAGTCGCACCCTCCTACACTGCACTACAGGCGCAGCAGATGTGGTTGCGGCTGTCACAAAACGGGAGGGTGCCGCCGCCTGCAAGTGTGAAGAACAATTCAACATATTTGCTTAGCGCAAAGAAATGAAAATCCCCCAAAACAACAAAGATAAATGCACTCATGTGCTGGGGCACGATATAAAAATGTTTGTCCTACATGTTAGTGCGCACACATACTTACATACATACATGCAGACATGCATATTAACATACTCATTGCAGTGTATGTGTGTGTGTGTGCTTTGACATTTATGTGTTGAATGAAAAATGACAGACAAGTACTCAGAAGACAGCTGAAAAAAATGCGAAAGACTTGAAATGACTATGTCGCTGGTCTTTTTGCTTTTGTGAGTGCGAGTATTTATGGAATTAGTTTTGCCCTTTTCTATAAGTGGTCAAAAATAGAAAAACTGAGAAATTGTGTGGAATTTATATAAACATTGTTTTTTTCACACCATTTAAAGTAAAAAAAAAATATGAATGAATAGTTTTTATTTATTCGAAGAACAGTCCCATTTTCCATTTATTGGGTAGTCGAAAAACTCTTTTCGTATTTCTAATCAAACTTCAACTTATTTTTTTTTTTTTATATTCATAATGAACTTTAATATGTAACATTTTGGCCATCAGTGTAAAAAAACCGAAAAACTGCGACAAGTAATTTTTACAGGCTCCTCTTGCAGCCAATTTTACTCCATGAAGGGAGTTCTGCATTGACCGAAACAAATGGTAGTCCGATGATGCAAGGTTTAGGCTATATGGTGGATGCATCAAAAATTTCGAACCAAGCTCTCCCAGTATTTGCCGAGTCATCAAAAATGTGTGTCATCTAGGGTTATCCTGATGGAAGACGAAGCCATTCTCTAGAGCAGTTCTGACCGTTTTTTAGATTGTTTGCATCAATCTCATCAGTTGTTGACAGTGAAATGTAGAAACAATCCTTAAACCAGGCTGGAACAGCTCATAGCGAATAATTCCTTTCCAATCCCACCAAATACTCAGCATAACCTTCCGAGGCGTCAATCCTGGCTTGGCGATCATTTGTTGAGCTTCAGCACGCTTCGACCATGATTTTTTCGCACATTATTGTCGCATTTGATTCACTTTTCGTCTCCTGTTACCATTTGCTTCAGAGATTTCGATTTTACTTCGTTTCAGCAAAGAATCGCAGATGTTAAATGGGTACATTAAATTTTTCACAGACAATTTATGTGGTACCCAAACACCGAGCTTCCTTTTGTAGCCAGCCTTTTTTAAATGGTTCAAAACCGTTTGATGATGAATGTTAAGTTCCTTAGCGATGTCATGGCTGCTTATGTGATGGTCCTGATAAATTTTTTTTATATTTTCATTGACTTTTTTAACGATAGATCGACCAGAGCGAGGTGCATATTTCACATCGAAATTTCCATAACGGAAGGGTGCGAGCTATGGTTGTGCTACACGAACTGAGACAGCATCGTCTCCGTAAATTTCACAAATTTCATTGGTGGCTTGCGTGGCATTCTTCCCTTTTTTATACAAAAATTTCAAAATATAGCGAATTTCTTCTTTATTTTCACTGATTTTTGACAACATCTGTAACTTTATTCAGTTTCCCCGAATTTAATATTTTTTTTTTTGGTTAAATGAAGCTTAAAATCTCACCTTTCCAGCACTATATGGTCTGACACAATGTGATTGGCAGCAATGAAGATATACGACTGCAATGACACCTATTGAAAAAATACGAAAAGACGTTTCGATTACCCAATATCTTGGTTACTTTAGCTGAGAACGATTTTCGATTTTTTTTATGATACGTTCTTTTGCATTTTAGGTGGCGATATATACATACATATATAACATGATGCTTTACTTAACATTAACCAAGTAGTCCAAAATGGTTCATTACAGCCGTTTTAAATTCATCTATCACCTTCTGATGCTGCTCCTTTGAAAAAAGTGAAAATAATGGAGTCAAAACAAAAGAGTTTCGTATGTATGTATATGCGAAGCTCATTAAAGTAGTATAACCGCTTATTTATATACATATCTACATTTTAATATGCCTGTATGTATGATTTCTATCACTTGCCTGCTCGATTCACTACTTTCCAAAATGTGCTGAAACGAAATCATTTAGTGAACCACCAAAAATTTTGGCAGTCAGTACAACAAAACCACCCTGATAACACCAGCTTCACTAGTAGGCAAATATATTTGTCTTTCGCTACTAATTTACCATTGTTCGCTCGCACTGTGCTTTCTTCACTTGACACCAAACAAAAAACACACACCATTAATTCGACACCACAATATAAATGAGAAAAGCGGCAGCAACATTTTTTTGCCTCAATCAGCGCGCAATTGAAGCAGGAGCCTGCTGGTGTTTACGTTGCCTGCCACTATTATTGTTATTGTTTTGTGGCACCCACCCCTCATTGTAGCGCCATACGCTGTGGCATGCCACTCACACAAGAAGTGGCAGGCTGATTGTCGCGCAATGATTACGCAGATGAGTGATAAGCCAACGTAGGCAAGCGATTGCTTAAGCATAAATACACACACACGCATACACATATGCATAACAGTATACATATTTATTGGTGCTTTTGCAGTAAAATATTTGTATTACTTGCTTGCCTCCACGCGGCCGCGACATTTGTGACAATTGCGCAGTGAGTGCATTACTCCTTGCTTGATTTCCTTGCACAAACAACAGAAAAAGGCAAAGAATTGGCAACACATTCGTGAAGTCGCACTGCGTGTGTAGCCTGCAGGCCTGTCACATACACACACACACACGGTCGTGTTTTTGCCTTCATGCAACATGACTGCGAATTGATGATCTGGTGCGATTTTGTTGGCAGACGCGCGTCGACATGGCCCCGACAAGCGGTTGAAACTTGAAGATTTATGAGCAAAGAAATCAGGTACTTGATGAAAATTGCAAAAGGCAACTAATAATTTATCAAATGTTGCAAATATACGCACACATACATGTCGTTGTAGATATGTGTGTGTGTGTGCATGTGACACAATGCGCTGATGATAAAGCCCTGATTGCGAAATGCTGTTATGTATGTAGACATGTTTTTGCATTCGTTAAGCTGCCCCCTTTGCAGCGATTTCTTTTGTATCGGCGTAATGCCACAAACGTGGCAACAATTTATTACGAAAGACAAAAGCAGATCGTGAATAATGCAAAAACATGTCATTACGTTAATGTGTAATGATTCTAATGGCAATCGCCTGGAGCAATTCCAATGGGAATTCAGCATTTGTTAGAGTTGTTATACACATGTTTATGGCTATGTTGTCTGCCCAAACAACTAACAGCAAGCTTTAAATTGCTTGCCATGTATTTTTATTTGGTTAAAATTCTTCAAGCAATCATTTCAATTTAACTCAAAAATTATTATATTATAAATATTTAGGTTAGGTTAGATGATTGATCCTTGCACATGGCGGAAGCATCATACTTAGACTGTTATGTACTGTCCTCTATGAAGCTAGATGAAAAACTCCAGTAAGTTCATATTAGCTATCGGTGAGCTTATCAAAAATTTGCCTAAATGCTTTATTTCCGCCACTTCACCTTGATGTCTGAAAGTCTGAGACCCGTGGAAGTGCTGAGCTAATTCTATCACAACTTCCTCCAAACATCTGATGCAGCTGACTTTCGGTAAGATGTTTAATCGTACTGCATGAATCCCGATCGGGTGAGGCTCAATTAGACTCTATGTATATAACCATTAAAAGGAGAACTTTGCTGAGAGTGAAGAGTTCACTAGACCTCTTACGATTTACTCAGGGTCAATAGCTGCTATATATGTAGCTATTTCTTATATCTAACAGGTCTAAAATTATGATATTAAAATGCATCACTTGGCATCCAGAGAAAAATCTGTTATGATTGAAAGGATATTGGCAAAAAATTGGGACAGGCGATTTTCCCATTTTGCGCCAGAAAAAACGTTTGTTATTGTCCAGCAACGCTAGTAAGCATTTAGTGCCTGTAGACATAAACTCTTCCAACCAAGCATTCTGATCTTCTGGCTTATCACTAGCGATGTGTGTAGCGTAGCCTGGTTCTGATGGCACACAATTCCTCTACTTTAGCCAAAGCTGGACTATAGCTTCCTTCAGACAATGTTTCAATTGCTGACAGTAAATGATTATCAAAAACAAGTTGTTACTTCCCCGTTGCCAGTTTCGATCAATCTGTGAGAAAAAAAGTTACATGGCGCCAAATCTAGTGAATAAGAATATTGCTGACTTCCCTTCCGCTTTTTATGATAACGTCGTTAACAGAGGCCAATAAAAGTAAAGATAGAAGTTTTAATTAGAATTTGATTAAGAATAAATGCTTGCGAAACAAATTCTCTTGTAATAAAGACTGGACTTCGTCACTGTAATCCCAAATTTTCAATTATCTAGAAGAATATTTTGGTTGTCAATATTTTTTCTTATGACAAAATTGACTAGTATCGAAATTAGATGACACAACCGACTTGCGATAGGCTCAAAGCAGTTTGTCGATATGTAGCTCTTTTATACAGTTTGTAAGACTCAGTACAACACGTCGAAGAGCCTATAAATTATACCTACAGTTGATCAGTTTGACGAGCTGAGTTGATTATTTCCTGTATTTTATTGTAGGAGGAAGTCAGAGTGCGGAACTAAAAACCGCTAAACCTAACCTACTCCCGTCTCATGTCTGTTGCATAGGACCTCTGGGCAAAGTGTTACCTCATGGGAGAGAAGAAGACGTTCAAATCGTCTCCTTTATTGTAAGTACTGACGGACGCTTTATCTGTTGTAAATGTCTCAATCTTGTTAAGATTAGAGCTGACGCTTTGATGGCAACTTTCCATTTGACAGAGGACTCGCACATAGATGCAGTCAAACCGTGAGACTACCTCCAAGTATGGTTTTCAGCTTTTCCTTTGTACTTGAAAACAGAGGCTAATGATAGAATATGTGTTCAAAGTTTCTATACACTCAGGACAAAGAGAAAAAAAGGAAACAAGACATGACGATTTTTGTATAGGTAATTATTTTGTTCAGGTGGAAATCCAGCTCCCCACGTTGTCTATCTATTCACGAATGTATGTCCGGAATCAGTCTGTGGGTTCAACGTCCTTAGCAAGAAGTTTGCCACGTTGCTGCCACATTGTGATGCTTTTGGTGCTCTCCTCTATTTATGCTGCTTTAGACGTCTTTGTTAAGTTGTATATTTGCGCGTATTCGTTGCCCTGGATGTCAATCGTCATCCATCCTGGCTAATACCTTAGCAGCGTCGTTTAATTTCGGCAAGCACTTATCACGCGCATTGCAGAAAGCCTATGCATCGCATTAATTGGTCTAGCATAAGATTTTATGTACATGTACCGCCTGTATCCAAATTGGAGCCGCTTACAATATAACTATACTCATTAACTTAACTGTTAAAAAGCCATCCATTCTAGATAAGGCATTACAGATTTGATTTGCTTTACATTTCGAATTTTCCAAGTTCTCCTTCAGTTTGAGTCTTGAGTCCATTATTACACCAAGGTGCCTAAACTGTGACTGTGAAATAATTTCACATTCTCCTATGATAACCGATATAAATATTTTCTTCAATGAGCTAATGTGCAAGACCTCTGTCTTCTGCTCAGTTCTAGACTCATGGTAGCAAACCATCGGCCCAAATCATGTATACAGTCCTCACATTTTATCCGGAGGTCATCCAGATGCTTAGACACTGTTACCACTACCACATTTTTTGGTTGATGAATTCTTATCAAACCGTCATACATCTGTGTCCATAGTAGTGGGCCTTAAACTTAGCCTTGCAGTAGAGAAACTTGTTTTATTGACGAAAGATCCTCAGGAAATTCATTACGGATTATTTTCCAAGGAAACGGAATATTATCCGAAGGAATTGTTCAGGTCGGACTTGTAAAGCATAAAGATGTCATACAAACTGATCGTTCAAATACATGTCCTTGTATGGAAAGCTTGTTTATTTGAATAGGTATCTACTTGAAATTTGGCAAAGATTATTTTCTAAGGAAGTTATTCAGATTGAACTACTATAGCATAAAGTTGTCATTTAAGCTGATACATCAAAATCATGCAAAAAATCTTGCATACCCTTTTATGCTATAAGAAACGCACTGGTGAAGGGTACTGTATCTACGGTGCAGCCGGAGTTAACGTCTTTACTTGTTTAGCTCATCTTTTAGAATTTTCTGGTATCATATACCAGTCTTATATAACTACAATCTCCGTCTTCAGCGTTCCTATTTTTTTAATTCTTTTTATGTGGAGTATACCGTACTGCTCTGGAGGTTGGTGTCATATTTAGAAGTCTACGCAAGTGAGGAAAGTTCTCTGAGCGCCATATGGCCCAAGCAGCTCACTACCTTCGGTGTTAGACGAATTATCTTCTGGGTAGTCAAAGAACAAAGGTTCAGTTAAAGTATCAGAGACTCATCCATCGCTTTTACTATAGATTCTTCAATACAGAATATCATGTAGAGTATGAATATAGAATATTTAATTAAAGGCTGACTTCTCCACAAGCAGCGCTGAAAACTCGCTTTGATGTGGTGTAAACTTTGCAATCAGAAAAATTTAATTATTCCCCAGAAAGTTTATTAATCATTCCCATTTAATAGTTGTCAAGGCAGTTAAATATGCGCACTTCATTATGATTCAGACAAAGACATTAACGTTTTAGGAGCGAATATAGCATATGTAATTAGTGATAACTGTATTTGAGTGTGCGAGTTTTGTTGGCATTGCTGGCGATGTTTAACCCTTGGTGGAAGGCTAATAAAACTATGCAAATTATAACTGATTTCCCAACGGCTTGCATTTAAGCATTTATACTTTCGTAGATTTGCCTTTGCTGTTGCTTTTATTGCGGCAATATGCGTATCTTTTTTGGGCGCTACCAACGAATATAGAGCGCACTGAAATATGGCACTTCATGCACTGTAGCTGGTGTGTTTGTGTGTGAGAGTGTGGTGCACATTAAATTGAAATCCCTGTGGCGAAACTGTGCCCCACTCTGTGTTGACAAACCATTCCAAGCGCTTGCAATGCCATTTCGCACACACACACACACGCGCACAGCAGCTATTGTCGTCTAACTGCCAACATCCGCCATCGCCGCCCTCGCCGTAGCAAACTGTCTTTTATATATAGTGCATGGTGCATGCATATCTGCAACAACTATGCATTATTAATAGCGCTGTCATAAATTCAAGAACTTTTTCAATAAGGCAATTCTACACAAGCAACAAAGCATGCGAACAAATGACCGCGCCGTGGGGTGGAGAGTGCGAGTGGCGTTCGCCTACGGGCGCCAGGGGTGGAGAGCTGTGAAACGCGCTGTGCAGCGTAGCGGATGCACCAAATGAGTCCAACTAAATCACTGTGGTGTAATTAGTGTTAGTTTGCGTTGTTGGCCCAGACAAGCGCAGCTTAGCCACAAAGAAAAGCCAACAACATGCGGACCCACACACACGGTCGAACGAAATGGTAGTAGTGGAGGAAGCGGAGGAAGTGAGCGAGTGCCATGCGAAACACTGCGACCGCACGTAGGAGTATACCGAAATGAATGAGGAAGGTCGCGCACAGCGATCTTTGCAAATGAGCGTCGGAACTACATATGTATAAGAGTGAGTGTGTTTGTATGTATGTATGTGTGGCAAAAGTCAAATCAACAGAAAATGAACGAGTTGACGCAAAGCAAACATTAGCGTCAACTATCAAAAGTACGGACGCAAAGGTGTTCGAGCTACCCGGGCAGACGCAGCCAAAGTGCATCACCCCCCACTTGATGGCACAGCAATCTGCAACAACTATCCACCATATCGAGGCAGGAGTAAGTGCCGCCCCACTCGCTCATTTGGTGAGTTACGCGCCACCCGCTGCTGCGGGGTTATTGCGTCGGTTGACGAGCTTTATTGCGAAACTTGCTTTGCTGATGACACTGGCGTCATGCGGTGCTAATGCGCGCCAGTTGTGAAAGCAGCAGCAGAGAGCGCGTGGAAGAGCAAGAGAGCTAGAACAAGGCTGTATACTTAACTCAGTTAGTGGCGTGAGTTGAGCGGGCGCGTAGCAAAGTTATGACTCGAATACTAGTTGAAAAAGTGGCCGTTATTCGTAGTTCATAGTTATGCCATTTGCTTGTACTTCGTGCGCAGTTTACGAGAATAGTCATTATGGTCGCAGAAATCATAAAATTCTGCTCAAGTTTATTACTCACGAAAGTGCATGGCGTGTGCCAGCGGAGCAAGGAGTTTTTTCGCCATTTATTTTTCATTCTATCAAGTTTTTATTACTGCAAATCCGCTGTCGCCGGCGTAAAGAAAATTTATATTGTTTTGAGCGTTGTACAAAGCGGCAGGAAGTGTTTTTAGTGTGAATTAATGCATAGGTATTGTCTAAAATTTATGGGAAAATATATAAATATGTCATATACAAATATCTGTAAAGCTAAATTTAGACAATACCTTCGTTTTACATGCAACGTAGTTTAAATTTTCGTACTAAATTATTTCATTTCCATACAAAAACTTCATTTTGATTGATCAGTTTGTATGACAGCTATAGGCTATAGTAATCCGATTTAAATTATTTCTTGAGAAATTACAATATTGCCGGAGAAAATAATCTATGGCAAATTTCATAAACATATCTCGTGAAATGAAAAAGTTTTTCATACAAGCATATTTTCGAAGAATGCAGCATTTTCTCAAGCAATATTGTGTGCTGAATTCTTAAAGATATCT
This sequence comes from Bactrocera neohumeralis, assembly GCF_024586455.1. Taxonomy (NCBI): domain Eukaryota; kingdom Metazoa; phylum Arthropoda; class Insecta; order Diptera; family Tephritidae; genus Bactrocera; species Bactrocera neohumeralis. The sequence goes on from NC_065920.1 coordinate 15,340,518, forward strand.
CGTTAAATAAAAAAGTATTAAATACAAGCAATTGATACCAATCGTTCAGTTTGTATGGTAGCTATATGCTACAGTGATCCGATCTGAACAATTTCTTCCGAGATTGTATCTTTAATACAGTTAATAATTTATGTAAAATTTTTTGAAGATATCTCGTAAAATGAAAAAAGTTTTCCATACAAATTTTCATTCCGATCCTTGAACAGCTTCATGCTGAGAAAAGGATATATGCACAATTGCTGATAGATAACGCAAAAACTGAGCTACATCGATTCTGTCTGTCATGCTGATCATTTGTTTATATTTTTATAGAGTTTCCTAATCTTCATGGCAAGCTAAATGTAACCTGCTCAGGGTACAAAAATGGCTTTAAAAAATATTTTAAATTTTGTTTATTACTCTCATTGCTAGACCAGCAATATGTCCATATGTTAATGTCCTATGCAATTAGCAATATTTCCATTTTTAAAAGAAAACTAAAAACCAAAAAAAAAATGCAATCCCTATTTACTCCTACCCAGTATTCTCACATCAAAGCTGTCTGTTTTAAGTTAATTATTTTGTTTGCAAGCGCCAACATCAAAGCGCCCATGTTGGCGGTTGTGTTGGTTGACAGCTTGCAGCATTTTTGAATTGTAATTGTCAGCTTGTCAAGTACTTACAACAAGTGTTCGGTAAAAGCGTTCACTTGTGACAGCATATTGCCATATTTGCCACGAAAATGCGGTGTAGGGAGGATTTATGCTGAATATAAAGCATTTGCGCATATTGCGGAATATGTGGCAACGAGGGAAGAGTATTTCTCTGAATTAGTGGGTGTACCTCTACAGCTTTACATATCATCATCTAAAATGCAAAACAACGTCCCACCCAAAAAATCGAAATTGTGTTGTTTATTGCATAAGATTCACTAGATTATATTACATACATATATGTTGCATACAATTTTCAGCTTCCGCTGTGATATATAACCAATAATATAACCAATATATAACCATTTTATAACCAAAACTCAAATTTTGTTTCAATATGAGTGGTTTCTGTTATATCGCTTTTACTTCGCCTGTAAACTTATGAAAAATAAATTTAGATGACAATATGTATGTAGAAGATAAAGATCAATTTATATTCGCTTATGTCGAAACAACTAAAATTTGCTTCGTAAAAAGCCTCAGCAGCATTTAATTCAATTCGATCAGCAGTTGGACTCAACTTGTTCTGTATATAATTTTATATACAAGTGTATTGAAGCGTGTATATTATTAATGAACAATTTTTCAGAGACACCTCATATCAACATGGCATCCTCCTTTGTTTTATTAAAATTTACCAACACTATTTTTTCGAGAACTTCAAACATATTCATTTTTAATAATTTTCCTGGATTTCGCGCTTTGATTGTCATTAAAATTTCTTTGAAGTGCGAATAAATTGCAGTCATGTTTTTAATTGGCATTTCATGCTAAAGCCGCGCTGCTGGAAGATGCACGACGGCAACAAACACACCTAGGTGCCATACATTGCTTTTGATACGATTTTGCATTGCCGGCAAATGTACATGTGGAGACATGTAGTCTGAAATCTGCATTCGCTCTGCTGCACTTATTTTGCATGCAAATTATTTTCGATTAACATATAGTCGTGAATTGTTAAGCCTGAACGTCTGCGCTGTATAAACGCATTGCTTTATGCTGTCCCCCGCAGTCAAGCTGGAAGGCTGGGATGCACTACGCTCTGTGACAAGACTGATCAACACAGTCACAGACATATTCTACATACATTTTTTGAGCCGACATATACTTGTATCTATAATCATCACGAAGTGATGAATATTTAATTTAAAAATTAAAATTTCTTAAATTTCGCTTAATTTTATTCTGCGCGTATTGCATTTATTGCACTCGTTTGTTTATTCAATATTTTCGTATTGATAATGCTGTCGCTTCGGTTTATTTTATTTACGCGCATACATGTATAATAATTAAGTTTATCTGCAACGGACAATATCATATTTCCGCTCGAGTATTTTGCATTCACCTTCTGCATGAGCGCGTTGCATATTTTTGCCATTTAATTAATACGCTCGCTATCGCCTCTACCTGATACCTGGTGCATGCGCTGGTAATGCATAGCTGCTGCCAGTTAACATTTCGAGGTGTTCGAAGAAAAAGCTTAACAGGGTGTTGGTATTCGAGCATCCCTAAAAGCCAATAATACTGAGTGGATGTGTAAAAGAGAGAATATAAAAGAGTATAAAATTTCAGGAGCTTTATTTATTTACACTTGTACCTAAAAAATATCATACAAAAACTAAAAGTAAATTAAGTATGATTGTTTTCATATTAAGGAAAGTTTTGCCTCCATATCTTATTACCTGCAACGGACAATATCATATTTCCGCTCGAGTATTTTGCAGTCACCTTTTTTGCCGCTCTCAAGCATTTATTTTTGAACGTATGCGATTCACCACCTTTCTGTTCGCTAAGCTTAAGCGCTACTCGCTCTTAAAAAAAACCATAACAAGTTATATCATAGATTTCAAAACGAGAAATTATGTCGTTACCTTAACAGTATTTTATAATCATATTATATTCTTTAACCATCTAATTATGCCAGTTTAAGTGATTTATACCAGTTGTTTGTTCGATTCGCTACTCTCAAAATATGAAGGAAGTCAAGTAAGCACAGATTATACAATGAAAAAACAGCTCCATAAATATTTTTTTACCCTGAGGTGAGATAAACAATAAAAATGTATTACCGCTCCATGGTAAAAATTAAATGAAAATGGCTTTGAAAGTAAGAAAGAGTGCTGATAGCTTAATAATGTGATATAAATGCTTTAAATTCGCTCTCTGTTTGATTACTCCAGCTTCTCTGCTATATGAAAATTTTTTGTACGATTCGCGACTTTCCAAATGTAAAGGGAGTGAAGCGTATATTAAATAATTAAAAAAACATCTCCGTACATTTTGTTTTCAATTTCAGTAACCAGATATTAGGTGATAAAAAAAATATTATTACTTTAAAATTAAAAATCAAATTAAAATTAATTATGCCAATTTATGAGATTTATACCTGTTGTTTGTTCGATTCGCTACTCTTTAAAATTTGATGAAAAATGAGAGTGTGTATTAAACAATGAAAAATATATCTCAATAATTGTTATTCCTATTGTCTTTTAGCATTTCTCTAATGACTGACTATGCCAGTTTATGCGATTTATACCAGTTATTTGGTCGATTCGCTACTTTCCAAATATGGATGAAATGAAAATAACGCATATTAGATAACAAAAACAACTCCATAACTTTTTTTTAATTTTTAGTGGACTGATTTGTTGTCAACGGTAAAAAAATTCACGATTACTTTAAATTGCAAATTAAATTTCAACCACATTTATTAAATTACCATAAGTAATCAAAACCATTGCTTAAAAATATTGCTCACTAAAATGCCAGCTATATACAGTCCCTCGCCACTTTTTATATCTCAGTGCCTCTGCGCCGCAACCTAGATCCATTAAAAATTTTATTAATACGCATACGCGCTTATTTGCATACTCATAATTTTGCTCAAATTTTTTCTTATCAACATCCATTCCGCTGTGCTGTGCTGCGGTTCAATGCGTTCCGCTTTTTGCATTACGTTTCCTTCGTTTGCGGTATGAGCGGCTGCGTGGCATGGCGAGCAGGGCCACGCGCATAAGCACACTCACAAACACTTGTATATAAAACGGAAGTGTACTTATTTTAATATGAGTAAGTACATGGGGGTATTGCAACTGTGCAACGCGCACTGTAATTGTAACGGCAATTACAACAACGCTATGAGGTTGCAACCGCAGCAGATTACCGCATGCCAGAGTCAGCCGAATTAAGTTTGTTCATACGTTATGCTCACTGGTTTTGCTTATTTCGCTTCATATTTTTGCTTAAAAAAATTTTTATTTCTGCTAAAATAAAAAATATTATTTCTGCCAAAGCAATTTTTCTGTGTGCAACGCAATTTTTGGTCTGAGGCTCTGCTTTTTTTGAGCTGACATTTGTGAGATATGAATTTCCTTTCATAGTTTGGCTTTTAAATATTTCTGTAGAGGCTCAAAGCTTTTCTCTCTTCTGCTTACAATTATGTTTATGTGCTTTAATTTGCCCTGCGTTCACGCACAACTATTCGTAGGAGTTTCTGCACTTTGCTGTCGGCAAGACATCGCATTACTACTGCGGCTTTTGTAATGGAATACAGCCAGGATCTCATCTCATTGAGTGTCAGCACTTGAATTACTAATGAAACTGTAACTCAATATCTTATAGCTGACATATTTAAGTGAAGCCAGAATCGTGAAACTTGTCATTTCGGAATGTAAAATGAAATCCATTGTTATTGCATTACTCTTTCTTAAAGAAGCAGATATTTCTAGGCGACAAAATTTTAAGTAAACTTTAATGTAGGAAGTTAATTTATAATCGACTTATTAGGAGTATACGTACATTTTTGAGTGGCAGATAATAGATATCCTGGAAGGCAATCAGAACTGTCATCAATGAAGTCCGCAAACATATTAATGAAGGGTGGTTTTTAGGAGATGCGGTTTCAAGCAGAAACAAAACGCAAAAAATTAAATATTATGACCAAGAATTTAGCTTAGTTATAAAGATAAAGATTTGGAATTATTTTTAAAAAGTTATTTCAGAGAAGTCTCAAATAAATTCCAGTCGAGAAGCTCAATTTTCTACCCACTTTTTGCTGCAATTGAACGGTATGTCAGCAAAAAGGTGCTGAATATTGTCTTGTACAATATTGTAAGGCAATAGCCTCTAGCTTATCTGCACATAACACCATGAAATATAGTCCAGCGTTGTTGAGTCACACGATCTTGGATGCCACGAAGCTAGATAATGCGCTCACCAAAATTTTTATTGCGATATCTTGCTGAAACCGAAGTTCATCCTCATCCACAAACTCCAATTCAAGCACGAGAAAATCTTTAATCATTCGGCTTCAACCATATAGCACACCAAATATTGAATTGTTGAGGATGTATCGGTGTTTCAGCAATGGCTTGTGGATTATCATCCATATGCGATTTTGTTTATCAACGTACGCTGAACAAAATTGCCTTTGAAAGTCTGGATCGGTGGCCTACTCGAGCTTGCACCAATCATTGAACTTTCGAGGCGCTCGTTCGACTTCAATTCTTGTACGAGCAGGAGTCCGGCCAAGATATACTCTATTTTTCAGCTTATGCTTTTGAAAGACCTCTATTCAGCATCGTCTTCGATTGCGTCGTCATATATTTACAAGACGACTTTTCAGTTTTTCTCATTTTGTGTAGTTACTTCCATAAATAAAAGTATACGTGCCCGAATAGCGTATTAATACGTAGGCATACTGTTCCGAAAGTCCACGATAGTTATTTAATACTGCGCGTGGTTCCGAAAGGGTGTACTTTGGCGGATATTATGGATCGTTTTTGGGAGAATCCACCTGCGGAAACCAAAAAAAACCTGCTAAGTTAGAAAGTTATTTTAGACACCTTTTCGGCAGCGTGTTGTATTTGTGCCCAACAGGTGAGCTAGGAGTCTAGTCTTACATCCAGGTAATTGACAACCTTTTGTTTTCTTAGTGTCACTGTTGTTGTTCTCATGTATACTATTATCGGAATATGTTTCGTTGTTAGCAATACCAGCTCAGTTTTTTCAGTGGCAAGTTTAAGGTCACGAGCGTCAAGACACTTTTGTGCTTTAATCACAACCTGATTTAACTATCCTGCGAGTATCTTCAGTGTTTAGTGTGGTGATTATCGCAATGATTTTCTCTATGTAGCCGACTAAATATTCATCGCGGACTACGAGGCTTAATGTACCATCGTAGCTGACCTTCTAAAAGTCTGGGCCGAGGATTGGTCCCTGGGAAGCTCCTGACGTGAGTGTTGTGGTACTTCAGAGATTCTAAAAAGGAAGATTGCGTCTTTCAATAAGCTCCTGACCATTAAGCTGAGTTATTATGGTATTCTGAAGTTTTCTTCTATTGCCTCGGCCATGCTCTTCCATTGGACGCTGTTGAAATATAGCATCGTCACGTCCACAACTACGCTGGCTAGGTCATGCCGTTCGTATGGATAAAAATACTGCAGCTCTGAAAGTATTCGACGCTGTACCCACCGTGGTAAGCAAGGAAAGAGCAAGAACTCCACTCCGTTGGAGAGATGAGGTGAAAATGGTTCTGTCTGCACTTGGTATCTCGAATTGACGCCAAATTGCGAGAATAAGAAAAGACTGGCGCTGACTGACTGTTGTTAACTCAGCTATAACCGCGTAAGCAGTGTCTCCTCCAGTAAAGATGAAGTAGAGCAAGGTCTAAAATTAAGTTGGAGAAAAAAGCGGATATTGTGAAGCGCAGATATTTGATAAAACAAAGCTATTTTTATATTATTTTTAAATTCTTATCAGCGACTACAATTTAATATCAAACTGTCATCTACTTTTCTTAAAGTGCTTAACCAGTAACGGTAACCGCTAAGCATCACAATTATTTACTCGCTTAATTGTTCGCCAAAAGTCAATATTTTTGCACCAAGTGCGCGATCCTTTAAGCCCCACAAGCAGAAATTACACAGCTGAGTTTCGAATTTGCTATAATTTACATGGACAGCCAGAAAATTAAGCAACAACAACAAATAGAGTAAGTATGAGCGCTGCGCGTGTGCATAAAATATACTTTTAATTGTCAGGCGGTACCAATTTGCGTTGCACTGCATAACTAATGGTGAAAGGAGGCGGAGCAGAAAGCGCAGCTGCATTTTACAAACCAAAATTTAATTGTACATATGCATGTGTGTGAGCTTAAAAACTACCAAGAAGCTAAGCAAAAGTGAGCAAAAAGAAAATCGCGAAAAAGTGCGGAATATATGAGTACGAAAATGCAAATGAAATTCCCATTCGTATGCTAATTATTACCGTACACGCCTGCGATTGCGTGAGTGTGTGTGTGTAAGCGGATATGTTTATTCATACCGCGATTGCGCGCGCTTCCTCACACATACACACACACATAAATATTCGTATGCCTCACTGCCATTAAAAAATTTGTGCTTTTGTTGTGTTTTTTTCTATGTTTTTGTTGTGTTTGTGTGTGTATACATATGTATTTGTGCGTTGCCAACCAATAACAGATTCCCCAGCGCAATGCAGTTGAGTAGCTGTATGTCGGGCGGTACCGCAAGGGTCCTAACAAAATCGCGCCGCTCCATACACACCACTACACGCACAGAAGAAATACATGCGCGCCATGGCATACATGGAAAATATTTGCTAAGCGCTGAGCGCCTAAACAAACACCAACACAAGTGCGCTTAAATATCGATGTAAACTGAGGCGCACACACATACACACGCATGTATGCGTTTGCATATGTAATCGTGTAAATATGCATGCGCTTCGCCTGTAGGAAAGGCGAAATATTAATGCACCGCGTTGCTTTTGTTTCCCACATTCGCTTCGCCTCTTTTGTTTTGCTCGTTTCTTTCCAACTTTTCACACACACACACACACGCGCGCACTCTCCTCTGTAAATGTGTTTATGTATATATATATGTAAGTCTCATATCAGCATTGGCACTGCTCTATTTGCCCACACCAGCTAGTCTGCCAGTCAGTCCCAGCGCTGGTGCTCGCCGTAAGTGTTCGGGATGTTGTAGCGCGCACAGCGCTTTCCACAAACAAGTTGCATGGCACTTGTGCTGGCTTGTAAATGTTCGCTTTCAAATTCGTAGTCACTTGTGTAGTGCTGTGAGGATGAAATTCAAATGTGTGTGCCAGTAAATTTAGTGCTATCTAATTTTTTACAGCGTAGCTTTACAAAAAAACTTAAAAGAAAAAAAAACAACAAAAACAAAAACATTTCCCGCGTGTGCTTGAAAGATATTTGGTATGTAGAAATATGCAACTACAACTTTTGAAAACATTTGACAATTTTCGTTATTTCCTGCAGGAAAAAGTCTGCAGCCGGCTGCTTACAAGCATTTGCATACTTTTTGTCGTATGTTTTCGCATATTCATGCACACATGTGTACACACACATATATTAAAAAGTCGTTGAAAATGTGTGCGCCTCAAACAACTTAGATTACAAAGCAATGTCGGCAAATAATTAATATAAGTACACTTGTTGTTGTTGTTGTTAATAACATGCAAACATTTTAATTAAATTGCGCTTAAAGTTTGAGTGAGTGGTGCCTCATAGACAAATGTTATTAAACTGTGTTACATGAATGTCGAATTTGATTTTTCGTGACAACGCTGTTGCTGAAGTGTTAGATTAGACTGATAAACCAGGAATGCGCCGCGACCTTAGGCCTATCGTGCCGTGTTAAAAACATGAATTTTGATCGTCAACTTGGAGTACAAGCATTTCAGGTGAGTGTCTATATTTAGTTTTCATGACTAGTCATAAAAGCGATGCATAATACGGAGATCAGTTAGACAAATGCAAAGTGTTGGAGGCTTAAGCGCCACATCTAGTGTGGAAGAAAAAAACTGGTTTCTCCGACTACGCCTTTAAAAATAAGGTACTAAAATTTTAAATTGATATCTGAAATAGTTTTGTAGTTACAACCATCTAAAGTGTAGCCGCTCATCTCAACCAGTCCATCAGTTTAACTTTAAACGTCTTCTTCTCCTTTATTGGCGTAGACACCGCTTACGCGTATATAGCCATGTTAAATGTGCTTTCATCAAAATTACATTTTACAAGTTTTCTTCAGTAATAATTCGGAGAAAGATCCGATCCGATGCAACAAATGGTCTGATCACTATCAAATACTTTCCTGCATGTTCTGTAAATAATTCTCCATATAATAACCTACAAGTTTTGATATCGGTGAATGGGCCAAAACGAGATGGCCACCGATTCCAATTTTCCTAAGAAAATTTTGTTCACCACTTTTCACTTTTGGTTGAATGAGTACGGTAATAAACAAAATTAAAGCATGTGGAGATATGATAATTCCGTATTCATTCCTGAGACGCCATTAGATTCTCAAAAAGTCACTGTTTGGTGTGATCTATGGCAGAGGGAATCAATAGTGGATTTTTCATCAAATATTTTGAACAAATTTGATGGGGACGGCCTGTTGTTCACCTCAGACTTCAAAAACTACCGTGCGCTGTGCTAACAAAGAACCAAACAAGTCAAAATTACGTTTTCTATGCTGTGATCAAATTATGAGTACAATAGAGGACATGGAAAGCAGTAACAATCAATAACTACCTTATAATAATAGGTTAGGTTAGGTTAAGCGGTCAATAATAACAGATCTCACTTGGACAGCTTAGAACTTTGAACTCTTGTGGTACATAGAACTTCTAAATATATATAGTAATAGATCATAATACCCTTTAAAATGATGAATCGCTTTGAGCCTATCACAAATATGTTGGATGGTTAATGACAGTTTTGGCCGAAGGTAAGACTGCCGCGATGATTCAACCTCACTCTTGTAAAGGTTGTACAATGAAGAGAAAAGTGCAAGTGTTTCCACCTCGCAATAGCAATAAAATCGGCCAAAATGACTGATCTGTAGAAACTCCAACCAGTTTTTCCTCTATAACACAACAATAAAAGGTGTGCACTACCAAGTCCTCTGGGTCCATCTCAAACATATGCACAAATTTTGTAACAGTAATTGTCACTTGTTAATCTATTGCAAACTTTTGAGCGTAATTCAGCGTAAAAAACAGCTTTCCATTTAATCAAATAGACGCCCTAAGAAATTTAAGACAAATCTTTAATGTCAAATAGAAACTCTTTCAAAATCCAGTTGCGACTTTGATTAATATATACATATATATACTTCCATCTGATCAAATTTGACGTGGACCGATAAAAATAAACAATATTTGAATGAATTTAAGACAAACATTTGAGTTTTAAAATGAAGAAAATTTTTTTTAGTTTTTAGAAACAGAAAAAAGTCACACGGTGGCTGAGCGATGACTTTCGTTTCGTGGGTTCACCAAAAAGTGGATCACAATCATGATAGAATGGGACTGCGAATTATTGTGGGACATAATCCATCAATTAATTGCTAACAAATCCGGTGATTACGATGACATTCATATAAACGCCTAAAAATAGCCAAATATCGGCCTTATTGACCACTATGACACAAAGTCAGATGTACCACATCACGGCAATCAATGTAAACATTGAACGTCACCTTGATTATTTGACCGTCTCTGATGTAGTTCTTTTATTTTCGGCTCATTTTAGAAGTGCCATTCGGTAGATTTGTGAACATTATCGATGTTATATTTTTAAATCCATGACTCGTCCTCAGTAATGTTGAGTTTGATTTGTGTAGGGTTCTCAGCTACGTTGTTGTGTTCGTACTAATGTCAGTGCCGGGCTTTCAAACTTCAACCCACAAGTTTCTAATGACAACTTAGAGTTCCCAAATCCGTTAATTGTTAATTTGTTTTTGATGGTGGTAACTCTGCACATAACTTCTTTTTGCCAAGGATCTTTGGTATTAAAAACTTAGGTTTACCGGCTATTTATGGCTGAAAGGATATGTAAGAAAATAATAAAGCTTAGATAAAGTCAACAAATGGTGCTTTTGAGACTTCCTGTATACACAGAGCGTCAACCTAATAAAGATTAGAGGCACAATCGATAATTTATCGATTTTGGAAAACCACTTTTTGGCAAACCTTAACCTAAACTAAGATTAAAAAAATTCTACTTCTCAAAAAAATTTTCGCTGCATTTTTTTACAGCTTAACTTCCACTTTCGTAACTAGTTTGACAAAAATTATTGATATATCGCAAAAAAAATCGGTACAGGCCCTGTTGAAAAGTAAAAAAAAACGGCAAATAGATGCCTATATTGAAATTCGTGCCGAAATACACGTCACAGCTGCTCATTAAGTGTTTGCTATTTTTCCATTTCTGTAAGTAAACATAAATAATCCCATAAGTTGCGACATTCGTGCCGGTCAGACCAGACTGCTAATATGTGGTGAGCGCTTGCCCGTCGCTTGTGGGGGCTTTCAGTGACCCACGTGCGTGGCATTGTAGGCAAATAACAATTTGCTGTTATTGTTGTTGGCTGTAAGCGGGCAGGGAGAACTCTCGCGTGCGTGATTTTATTTAAATAAGCAATTTTATTATTTATTTTGCTCATTTCCTTCGGGTGCGACGAGCGCACTTGAGTAGAGCAATGAGTACGCAAAGTTGCTGCTCGAGAGTGCTCCTGCAGTGGGAATGAAAACAGCAAACTTTTACTGGCTTATATTTGTAATTTCGTGTGTATATATGTGTGTCTGTGCCCATTGCAGTTATCCAAGTCTGTGTGTGCGTGCGAAATCTGCTTATGACCGAAAACTTTCCGGCTATTTGCTGGAAATTTGTTGCTGCTACTGTTTCCGGCTTTTATATGAATTTTGTTGCCGCTGTTATGCAATCTCCATAACTTGGACTCTGTTTTGATGTTGGCGTTGCTTGTTTTCACTCTTGATTCATTGCTATTCGCCTTAATTGTTGTGGTAAAATATTTCATTTTGTTTGTTTACTGGCCGCCACCACGCCCCCCGGCTCCTGGCATATGTTTAAGTGAATTTGCATGGGCTTGTGGGATCACACACATACAAACACATTCACATGCTTTGTTGTGTGAGTGGTTTCGCATTAACATAATACAATAACAAATGCTCGTAATAATGGCAACCAGTAAACAAGTGAAATTTGTGTGCTCCCCCTCTCTCCTTCCTCTTCCGGCTACTCATGCCCGGCGAGCGTTTAGTGAGTTGGAAAAATAGCAGCAACAATACATCTACCATAAATGGCTGTAAGTTGTTGTTTTTCTGTTTGTTCCTTCGTTTATGAATATTTTGGCTTTCTGCTGGAGCCAAGTGCTAGCTCTAATCTGACAGGTGAAATGGATTTGCAGCGCCACCAACAACACCGGTTCCACTTTGTTACGTAGCGCTTGACTGCCCACCCTATGCATAAAGCCTAAACGCTCCAGCGTCCTTTCTTTGCGTCCGCGTTCATATGCGGTGTGTGTGTGTGAGTGTATGTGTTCTTATTGTGGTTCCTTTTGAGGCCGTAAGCGGGCTGACAGTGTGATTTATGCGGCTTAGAAATGGCAAAACAGAAACATGACTAACATTTAAACGCAACTTTTGCCATTTCTATTTCGGCCAAAACGCTGAAGAGGTAAGCAGCAGGAAAGAGAAAAGAAACGTGCAAATAGAAAAATGGCCAAACCTTTGAAGTCTTGAAAAGCGCTCTAATAGAGTTGTGACATTTGAGCGGGACAGTGCGGCACAGCGGCGGTTTTGCGGTTTAAAGTAAAATGGCATTATAACAAAAACAAAAAAAAGTAGCGAAAATAAAAACTCAAAACACATATAACACTCCCAAGGGAATTGTGTACCCGGTCCACCACTTAAGCTGCGCAGTCAAGCTCTGTCAGTTTATAGTGGAAAACAATTTAGGTTGCCGCATGATAATAACCCCGGGTTATTTATGGCTTTAAGAATTCTAAGTTTTTTGCACATTTCCGTTCTCTTATTCATTTATTTGCACAAACAATTGTCAAAAAGTTCCTTAATTAAAAGTGTGACCAAAACAAAAGCTAATAAATTGTGTCTCCTTATTTCTTTGCAGATTTACAGTTGACTTGTTGTCACAACCCAAATCTTCGGCGTGTTGAACAAAGGTAAGTTTATGCTAAGACGTCGTCGCGCTGCCGCTGCGCAGCCTTGCAATTTAGCCGTAGCTCTTTTTTTCGTTGTTTACTTCCTTGCGGGATTTTTAATTAATGCCGCTAATTTGTAATCAAACTGACTAAACAAAGCGCGCGCTTACAGTAATGGAAATTTTGGCAATCCTAAAATCTTTTAATGAAAGGAAAGTTTTATGGTCCGTTCTAAATTAATTTAAATTTATTAGCTGTGCAAGTGAAAGGTGCTCTATTTCGAGGGAAAAGAAAGCAGGTAAAATAGGACATAGAAACTTCAAATTTAATGTGGATTGTTTACTATCATTTGAAAGATCATTTTTTGGTATTTATTTTTTGAAGATTATCTCTTTCAAATGTTGGAAGTGGCTACGCCTCAGATGGTCTATCCGTTGAGTCCAATTTTCGAAGACTCGGTCGAGCATTTCGACTGGTAGCTTGCGAATGACACGCGTGAAGTTTTGCTCAAAGGCCTGAAACGAAGCGGGATTGTCTGTATAGACTATAGACTTTACATATCCTCACAGCTAATAGTGTGATGTCGCACGAAAAAGTCTAACGGTGTGATATCACACGAACTGGGTGGCCAAACGACCGAATCAAGACGTGAAATTATCTGATCACCAAAGTGTTCTCTCCACAAATCCACTGATTGCCGTCTTGTCGAAACCAAATATCGCCGAGATCACGAGCCATGGACGGTCACATTCTCACCGGCATCATTTTTGAATAAAAAAAGACCGATAATTCCACCTACAAACCACACCAAACCATTGCTTTTGTCCGGATGAAATGGCAGCTCTGGAATCTCCTCCAGTTGCTCTTCGTTCCAAATGCGGTAATTTTCCTTGTTTACATACCAATTGAGTCAGAAAATGGCCTCAACGCTGAACACACTGGCTCGAAAATATCGGATTTTCCCAGAACTTTTCACGGCCTCATAAAGCGAAGCGTTGTCACTTAGGAAGGGCGAGGTCTCGATGTATAATAGCTCCAAGTTGTTCTATACGTCAGTCTGGCTTGCTGAATACGGCACCGAATCGACTCTAAACGTCTTCGTGTATACTCTCTACTACGGCTGCGATATTTTCTTCACTGCGTGCTGGACGTGATCTATTCGCTTGTATGTTATCCAATAATGAATGCTGGGTCTCACAATGTGTGATGGTCTTGCGAATATTACGCTCAGTAGGCCGACTATGTTGACCGTAAGTTGATCGAAGCGCGCGCAATACATTCTTTGCAGAACGTCAACTATCGAAATAAAGTTGAACGATTTGTAAACGTTGTTTAGGCGTAGGTCCCTCTATGATGAAATGTTAAGCAATACTGAAGAGAAATATCAGGACAGCTTGACTTCGACTCCTGCGTAATCTGTCAAAAAGGCTATTAAAAAATATCAAATACAGTTTTCTGTGGCAGCAAAGTTTTGGAGCCTCTATAATTTCATAAGTTTGAAAGCCACTGCACATTTATTTATTTAATTTAGCTATTCTGGGTTGAAGACCACTGAAGTATAATTATTAAAGAATCGCACTACCATTGCCAAGGAACCGTATTTGGTTCTGCTGCCGAACAAAGTTCGATGTAGAGTTTTCATAAGCCATCATTGTAGACGGAAACAATGAAAAAATTTAACGTTGGTGTTATTTGCGAAGCCCTTCATAAATATCAAAGATTTTTCACATGCACTTGTTTCCGATCATTCACTTTGTATGGCAACTATATGCTATAGTGGTCCGATATCGGTGGTTCCGACAAGAGAGCAGCTCCTTTGTGGGAAAAGGATGTGTGTAAAATTCCAAATCAATATCTCGAAAACTGTGGGACTAGTTCGCGTAAATACAAACAGGAGAACGACAAACGGGCATGACTTAATCGACTCAGCTCGTCATATTGACCATTTACACATATATGTTATAGGTTTTGAAATTTCGTGGTAAACTTAATATACTTCACGCAGGGTATTAAAAAAATTAAAATAGTTTAAGCATAAAATTCTAGAACCTAGAAAAGATGTGTATGCAAAATATAAGGTCCAACAAACCTTGGCACATAAGCTCTCAAACTGTTTTTTAAGTAACTCAAAAAGCTATGGTATAATAATATGAAAGAAATTGAATGGGCGCGGAAAAGTATGCAACATCTTTTAATATGTTGTATTTTATTATTAATTTAAATTCTATTAAAATAAATATGCTGAAGTGTTGACCGAAATTGAATGTCGATTCGACGTTCAATATGCAGTTTGTGGAACCCTAACTCCAAGCCAACATCATTTCAAAATGATTACGAATTGCAAAACAGTGTGCTAAATTCAAAACATGTTCGATTAAATCACAAAATAAAAATATTTTTTTGCAACTTTCAACGTTTGTATTTTACTGCGAAGACTATAAGAGCATAAAAACATTTAGGTCAAAGTTCCAACATTCCAACGACACCGCAACAAACACGCACTAGTACAAGCATCTAGCCAGACCGTAGAAGAGTCTACTTTCAAACCCATCGACATGCATCTCTGGTCTCCGAAAATGCTTTGTGTTAGCAGGCACTGCCTCATTTTTACATGTGCAAATTTTGTGAAACTTTTTTAATTGACTTTGCAACTTTTTAATGATAAAATGCTTGCCAATTGCCCAGCGCCCACGTCGGCCGCCAAACTCTTTGTTGCTTGTGGATGTGTTGCAAGCGTGGTGGCACAACTACACTAATACAATTAAGCGTGTTGCTTTAGTTCAAGTGCGTGTTTTGAAATCGAGTCACTTTTGGGCACACTCATGTTTCCTATCAGTTTGCTTTGCCTTAAGCGTTTCGCTTAGGGGAGATAAATGAGACAGAAGCAGAAACAGAAACAGAAGCAGCAACAGTAGATTAGCAAAAACTTTAGTTTTTTATTTCTTTTCACATTTGAAATGCATACAAATGTACACTTTAGGAAACAAGCAAACGTTGGCCCGAAATGTGAGAGTTTTATAAATTTATTGGGGTTTGTTAAAGTTGTTGCCCAACAGGTTAAATAGGTCTGCACTTCGTGGTGGCGAGGGTATCATTTGCGCAAAACTTTAATCAAGATTCCGTGTGGCTTTGTAAATTGTGCACAAGCTTTATAATTAAAGATCAAATTGTTGGTTTGCGCAGTTTTTTTAAGTGTGTCGTGTCTAACATTTTAATGAGTAGAAGTGAAGAGTAAATGTTGCTAAAACATTCGCAAGTGAGCTGGCAACTACGTTAGGCTTAAATAAGATATTTTAAAAATTAGGTTAGGCTATGTTGGAGTAAGAGTTCGATAGTAACAGGAATCTCACTTGGCATACTTAGAACGCAGAGTCCGCTGTTGCTCAAAACTCCTATATAATAAGTCATAAGATCCTTACAAATCGACAAAGTGCCTTGAGCCGATTACAAATATTTTGAAACTGTTAATATCAGTTTCGGCTATGTAGTGTGCTTCGCCGAAGGTAAGACTACCGGATGTCCCAGTCTCAGTCTTGTTAACGCTGGACAATAGAGGAGTAAGTGCCTGGATGTTTCCATCTCACCCTCTCCAAACAACTTTAAAAACTTTCGACCGTCACGATATTAGTCGTTGAGGAAGAACCACGCCGAAAGCGGCAAGAATAACTTTGCTAAGGGCACGTAGCTCATTTTATTCTTGGTCAAAGGGATTTTGCAGTCTCACAGGAGCGAGGCGAGTTGACTGGAAGTCCATTAGACCAGTGCTAAATTGCAAGACGCCAATTTTGGTCAAACTTGGTTTCATTCTGATGTGAGTGAGGCAATAGGTTCATAGGTTTTGTGGTCGCCAGAGATTCCGCTATGATTCGGCAAAGAGACGAGTTTGATGATGGCGCTGGTGCTATTTCCGTCGGCAGTCACATTTTTACTCTGCTCGGCTCTTGGACTGAGTTTCCAACTGTGAAAAAGCTCACTGCATCTATTCCTATTTCTCCCCAACCACATATCAGTCGTCAGTATGTGAGCAGACTGAGCTTCTGCGATGCAGTGAATCAAGTTTGCAGGAAGGCAGTTGAAGAAGGTGAGAGCTTCGTGATCCCCTCCATATGTCTAGTTTTCTTGAGCCGTAGAGCGTACTTCGCTGCAATGCACCTGCAGGCAATGTTCACCGGAAGTGTGGAATAAATGGCATTAAATGCTATTTTCGGTGTAGTTCGAAATGCTTCAAATATGCTGACCAGAGCCTACTTCTATGTTGGACCTTCTTAGCGTACATGAGGTGCTTGCGGTTTGATTGCATCTCAAAGTTTTCGAGGACTTTCTAGCACGGCTTAGGGCCGCACATTGTAGAAGTCCCCCTCTATGTGGAAAAAAGGTGCCTAAAGCAAATTCCTTGCACATAAGGGCTCCCTCCAGCCAAGACGCTACATCATGCAAAGTAGTGTCGACCGATCCGCTTTTCATATGAACATGTTGTGCCCTTAACTGTGTACTTCTTAGTATTTTGCTCCTAATGAGCAGATGCACGAGTCTCTCTAACGTTTTCAACAGAAACGAGGTTAGGCGAATAGGTCTGAACCCATTGACATCGACTAAAGAGCACTTCAAGGTATAAAAACAATATTTTTTTGAAAAGCTTGGACTATCTTAACCACTTAGATTTCAAACATATCAAATTTTCATTAACATTATTTCTAAGTATTTTCATAACGAATTGAGCCTTTGATTGATAAGTACATATAACATTTGTTTGCCTCCCTTGAAATATTATAAAAAAAAATTGCCAGAAATTTTAAAGCTCCTTTTAGACAAAATGGCCAAAATTTTCCGCTGACACTGACATAAATTAAGTAATTTCCATGCGCCAAAATTAATGCAATCATTTCCTCAAACTGAAAATAGCAATTTAATTAGCTGCGATAAAAACTTTTGCGGACAGTTAGCGTCATATAATTAGTACTAGGCTTTCACTAATAATCCTCGCTGACTTTCGAAAGACCTCACGCGGCCGAAGAAAATGCTATACAAATAAGCAAACTACCTCTGTTAAATTTATTGGACTTGATGGGCTAATGAAGTGCAACGGCTGATTTCATTAGCAGCTGCTTGTCCAAAGTTCAACATCACAACATTTCCCATCTTTTGGGCGATCGAAACACATTTACACTTCAAGGAATATTTCTGGAAAGCTGCTCACCAAGTGAGTGCAGCTAATATTATTTGCTTCATTAGCGACATGCGTTTGTTTAATAAGCGCTGACAGTGACGCGCGCTTAAGTCAATAGCGCACTAATTGTGAAGCTTCATCAGCACTGAGGTGGACAGCGCTAATTGTAAAGTTTCCACACGAAAATTGCTGCAAGAGAGAAATAAAAATAATTGCTGGAAAGATAACTTTTTTTATTTAAAATTTTGTGTATAAAATAATGAGAATAAATAATTCCCAATATTTTAAAGCAAACAAAGCAAAAAAAAAACAGTTAGTACCTAATTTTACAGCTAATTATTCTTCGTACAAAAATTAGTCAAATTTTGCTGTTAAAAACATACGCGCACACACATGCAAAATGTAAAGACAACCAATTTCCAAATTAAAAACGAAAACGGAAGTTTCTTTTTGCCGTCCCTATAAGCACTTAAGCACAGTCATTAAGTAGCGCCAACAATTTGGTGCATTCCACATTTTTGAGTTGCCATCAATTTTCTTTATACGGTAGTTTACACCAGCCTTTCAGTTCATCTATTTGTCCGGAACTAGTGGAAAGAGATTAATTCTTCTGCTCAAGTTGTAACCGCATGAATTGGCGCATTAAAATTCCTCATTAAGCGCACATTCGCGCGCAAAGACAGCTTTTTCACTCACTCTTCTTCTCGCGGCATAGTGCCGAGCTAAGCAAAGACGACAAGAAATCTGAGTGACTGATAACGCTTGCAACGCAGCTGCTGCACCCACAACGAGGCAAGACAAGCTGCCGCAAATAATGAGCCATCTTGTTAAACATAGTGCTTGCAGTATGCCGATGGTGCTGAGGCACAGTGTGTGGAGGGAAGCGAAATGAGAAGCAAATGTCATATATATTATTATCAGGGCTTTACTCGTGTATTTTGCTGTAGCGGAAAAGAATCGAAGCAATAGGGAAAGATAATACGACAAAATATAAATTTACGGTTGCGATTTTTTGTCAGAATCACGTCAAAATTCTGTAATTTTTGTTCGAAAAATTTTGTTTTGAAAGCTGTAGTAGAATAATGCGAAATTGTGTTATGCTTTAACTTAAATGATAATACCTTTAACACTTATATTCACTACAGACGTTTCTCCAGCAAATCAGTTTCATCATTATGTCAAACTTAATGACAGTCGTTGTCATTTGCCATTGACAGATTTTGTTTTAGAAACTGTAGTAGAGTTATTCGAAATAATGTCATATTTTCACTTCCAATGAGAGTACCTTTAAGAGGTATGTTCTGTTTTCCCAGCAATGAAGTTTCATCATTGCGTCAAACTTAATGACAGTCTTTGTTATTTGCCATTTTTTTATATGAATTTTTATTTGTGAAATATATGAAATATTATCGGCATGGAAATAGTACACGTTTCTCCATTTTTGTAAACTTTCTCAACTTAGTCAGCGAAATTGTGCGATCGTTAAATTAACGTCATTAAATTTAACATAGAGAGAAAGGCGCATAAGGCTTTTTGGTAAGGAGTTGAGAGATAGCAAAGTCTTCTATTGACCATATTTATAGCTCGAATTTTTAAAAGATGGATATGTGATCCAGAAAGGACTTAAGTACTACAATGAAAATGGTTATTCAAAAGACCTAAACCTCAATGGTATTTATAAAGGGTGATTCTTATCGAGGTTCCTTATTATTTTAAAGAAAAAACACAGAAACTTCAAATCTAATAGATAATGTTTATTTTGATTCGAAAGAACTTACTTTTTGATTTATATTTTGCAGAATATTTTTTTCAAATGTTGGCCGCGGCCACGTCTCAGATGGTCCATCCGTTGATTACAATTTTCGATGACTTTATGACAGATTTTCGGGATTGAGATATGGGTGTTGATTTAAATTCAAAAGCTGAATTTCCAACCTTAAAAAATTACTGTCATCTTTGGATCCACTGACCACTATCATAATTTATGCCACCACCATTGCGCCTTCGCGCCACTGTGCAACATGTCAAATTTTGTATATTTGCTGCCGACGGCGCTGCCATTTGCTGTCATTTGCAACTTTGTAACTGCAACTTTTCGCGATGTTGTTAGTCTATTATGTGCAGCTTCATTATTATTATTCTCATACTAGCGTCGGTGCGTTATCTCCGTTAATGCAGCGTATTTTATTGCAGCCGCGCAACTATGCGCCAGCAAATGCCAAGCAGCGACTGACTTAGCGACGGCTCAACTCGGCACTGACAAAAGCTGGTTGCCACATGCATTGTCGTGCTTTACGCCACGGCTGCCGTCGCCTTTAAGCTATGTGTTAGCAAGCGTTTCACCAAGAAATTGCGTCCGCGGCGAGGAAACGTTGACAGCGCTGAGGCGGAGAATGAGCGCTCCGCAAGTTGGCGGGTCAATTAAAACTTTGTCGCATTTTTCCTCCATTCTTTGCTGGTGTTGCGCGCAAGTTTTCATTCTTTTCGTTAACTTTTATTATTCTCATGCTTTTATACATATATACTTTTTAAGGATGCTGCTGTTACTGAAGTTGTTGCTCTTGTAAGCTTTGTTGTTGGAGTTACGTTGTTGTTGTAGTTGCGTTGTTGCAATAATTTGCATTGTAAGTGCGCTGGTGAACTGCGGCAGCGCAGAACATCGTGGGAGTTGTTTACCCAGCAGCGGCGAAACTTTTGCGCATATTTCTTTCCATTTAGCGGGCAACAAAGCAAACTAGTCGGTTAAGGCGCTATTTAGCGACAAAAGTTTTGTGGTCAAGTGTACGACACTAAATCCAAGCAGCTTTTCAGTTGCTTTTGTAAAAAAATTACAGCAACAATGTCGTTGGCAGTAAGACTTACTTTCTAAAATACTTGAATTTCGCAAATTTTGTTTGAGTTTTGGAGTGGAAAAAATTGAAAATAATTGAATTTTATGCAAATTTTTTATAAACTTAATTTGGCAGTAACTGCAAACTAGTAAATTTATGTAAAAATAAATTTTTCGAGCTAAGTAACTTTTTATGCCCAAATCGGGGTTTAGTAAGTTTAGCACTAAGTTTTCAATAGACAAAAAGAAACAACGGTAACTCTGTATAATACGTATACGCATGACGCACTGAGTCGTTTTAGCCATGTCCGCCTGTCTGTCCGTTTATTCGGCTGAATTTTTGAGACCAAATTTTGCACGCATCCTTTTCGGAACCGCCCATATACATATACATATATACAATTTTTTATTGTACAAGAATCCTTATGAAATTTGTCATGAATGGTTTTCCAAGGAAACGGAATTATATCCCAAGGTCTTGTTTAGATCAGACCACTATAGAATATAGCTGCCATACAAACTGAGCGATCAAAATCAGGTTCTTGTAAGGAAAACTCTTTTATTTGTCAAGGTATCGTAACGAAATTTGGTACAGATTAGTATTCCAAGAACCGCCACAATCTCCAAAGAAATTGTGCAGAACGCTTTTCTATAACATATAGCTGCCATACAAACTGACCGATAAAAAACTAAGTTTTTGTAGGGAAAAAATGTATTTCAGACGTATATGTATTACAGTTTCGTTGCAATCATAGTCAACATTTTTTGTTGTTGCTGTTTTTTTATTGCTAACAAATTTAGTTTTAATTTTTTTTTAATTTTTTGGTTTTAATTTTTTTAAATTTTTATCTTTTTATTTTTTAATTTTTTTTTATTTCTATTTTAATGCAGCAATTATTAAGATTGCGTTAAATTGCTTTTAAATTGCACTTCAATTAATTTCTTTCCTCCAATTCTTCTTGCAACTCTTGCATTTTCGTTCTATATATACAAATTACAAATTTTGATCCCTCTCCCTCTCTCTCTCTTTCGCTCTTTGCTGTCATTCTGCACTTGCCCAGCACATTAAGTGCACTTTGACAATTTTCAACGGCCCACACAAGCACTGCCGCCTCCATTCATTATTCAGCTGCTTTCAACAACAACACTTTCATACAACATTTAACTTGCAACACTCTAACAAGTAGCGAACTAAGCAAGCGCTCAGTGTCATTGTCAGGCAACGCTTGGCCTCTCCATTACACATTGACAGTCAGCGTATTGTCCAAGAGTGCAGTGCATGTGAGAAATATGTCAAATGTGCTTTTCGGCTGAACAATGGTCATCCACAGGGCGTGCATTCGCCTTCGAATACCACGTCTCGGCAGTGTCTTTTGTTCCAGTAGCTCGTGCTGGCGTGCGACTGCATCGCATGCGCCTTACTAATTGTGACAGTGTGTGAAATGTCGAGCTGCTTTAGCAGTTTCAAGTGCAATTTACAGTTGTTCACTCTTTGTTGTCGAATAAAATAAGTGAGTGAGCACACAGAAACACACACACGCATATATATGTATATAGTATACAATAATGATTTATATAGCGACCCCTTTGGAAAAATGTAAGCTTGAATGTATATGTGTATACATATATCAACTAACTACACCAGACATTCCTTCAGACCATGCTTTGGCCATTCGACAATAAATAGCATAGTAAGTCTCTGTGTTTGTATTATTTTCCTCTATATAAATACATACATATGTATATGTATGCCCGCTTGCTGTCATAGCAACACTGCCTGCTAACAATGGCCCATAACGCTTTGTTTAATTGCAAGAACACATCAGCAGCAACAACAATTGCAAATCAGTGCTTCTCCAACACAATAAGTACACAGCTAAAGCGTCAACTAAGTAATGCATGTGCTTATTGTTTGCCCTTGCTGATTGTTTTTGTAGGTGTTTTCAGTCGCTTTTGAGAGCTTTTGTTAGCTTAGCTTGATTTGAAGGGCACTCAAGCGCTCGTTTTGCACTGAAATTAAGAAAAGCACAATGGCTTGTTAATGTTTGGGTGTGAGAGCGTTTCTGAATCTATTAGCCTATTTCTACGCGCTTTGAACGCTTCACAATCCATTTATAAAAGATTCCTGGCGTGGACATATTTACGCACGGGACTGGTCGTTGGTCCTTTTGTTTCGAGCAGGATTAAGGAGTTAGTTCAAGATATGCCTTCCAGATATGCCAAAAGCTATATGCGTCTGTGCAAATTTGTGTGCGCTGGTTTCTTTCTTTTTGTATAAGTATAATATGAGCAATAAGTCAATCTTGCAAAGGGTAAATTAAGTTGGCCGTTTTTAACACCCAGAAGAAAACATAGGAAACCCCTTGAAATATATATGTAAAAGATCAAAGAGAACAGCTGATTCGATTAAGCCATAGCCATCAATCTATCCGTCTTTCTTCATGTATATGTGGGAACTTATCCCTCAATTTTCGAGATAACGATCCGCACACGTCCTATTCTCTCAAGAAGGCTACTTATCAGTTGAAATCGCCGATAACGGACTACTGTAGCATATAGCTGCCATACAAATTGAGCTCGGAATCAAGTGCTTTTAAGGACAACTTTTTTAGTTGAACAGATATCTTCATGAAATTTCGCAGATATTAATATTTAATACCACGGTATAACAACTGAAGAATTTATTCAGATCAGACCACTATAGCACATAGCTGTCATACAAACTGACCAATCAAAGTCAAGTTCTAGTATGGAAAACTCTTTCATTTGACGAGATATATTCACGAAATTTTACATGGATTATTGCTCAAAGTAACGTTGTAATTTCCTCTAATTATTCAGATTGAGTCACTGTAGCTTATAGCTGCCATACAAACTTACCGAAAGGAAGAAAGTTTTAGTAAGGAATCTTCTGTATTTGAGATGGGTATTATAGCTACGGTGCAACCGATGTTAATGCTTTTTATTGTTGTTTCTTTTGAACAGTTACCAGAAGCCGAAAAGGAGCGAAAAACTTTATATTCTCTTAGGGTTATTAAGGCGACTGAAGACACCTAAATTAGAAATGTCTTCAATTAAAAGGCATTTGGTACCAGCAGATAGATGTCTTCACAGAAAGCAGATTTTAAAAATGTTTGTTGAGGTGTTAATGAACTGTTCAAGATAATAAACTATTTTAATATCACTCATAGTTAGGCAATTTCTTCAAAAAAGTTGAAATGTGGTAGCGTTAAAGGTTCTCTGTCTGCTGCATTTTCGGAATTCAAAAATCTATTCCCAAGTACCTAAAGAAAAGTTTTAAAATTAATTGATTAACACTGATGAATCCTAAAAATCTGGTATTTTTTCTCTGCCTGAGTCCTCCGTTTTACTTCACGAATAATAATTTCATCTGAGAAGTTCACAGCACGCAATACAAAACCTAAATGAAAGCCAAACATAAACACAGCTAAAGATTCTAGCATATGAACATCACTCAAGAATACATAAAAATCACAACAACTTCCTTCAATACAACTGCTGCGGTTGGCAACGCCACAATAAACACCAGTACAGACCGCAGTTGTCTAGGTTACGTATACGCCCAGGTGAACGACATTAGCACCCATAAGCGCTTTAACGCATAAACTCTTAAACGCATAAGCATTTCATTTACTAAAAATGTTGTTGTTTTTTTTTGCTTTTTGACTGCAAACAAATTGCCGGCTTAGGCGCTTTAAAACTGCGGCGCCTAAATGCTGATGCTGGCGCAGCGGAATCTGTGCATAATTTCCAAACAACTTCATATTTATGTCAACGCCTGTTGAATAAAAAAATAAAAAAAACAACAAAAAGAACAGCAAAACCCCTAACGGTCCACTGTGATTGCCTGTGCTTTCCGCTTTGATGCTGTTTGCTTGCGTTTGTGCCGCCCGACTGCTTCAGCAGGCTTGAATTGCGCAATTTTTGCGGTGAAATTTGGCAAATTACGTTGTGTCGTTGCTGCCGTTCGTTAGCCGATTATTGTCGAGCGGCCGACAAGAGTCATAAAATTCCAACATTGCAATGCTGATGGCATCTGGCATTTTGAATGAGCAATTTTCGGTATGCCAGCAAATAATTCCCTTCAAGTGTGCGCATTTATTAGGTATATTTGGGTTAAGCAATTGTGGGAGTTGGAAATTTTCACCACACTCACTCGTTTGCACATTTAAAATGACGCTGGTTTGCTGATTTTCCTTTAAAGTGCGCTCATTTACTTTTGATTTCAGCATTAGTGATTGTAATGATTGCTTGTGAAGCGGCGCGTAATTTCATAGCCTCACTCTACACCTCAATGTCTCCCTTGTGTGCAGCGAAAATCGCCACTTTCCATGCAATTTTACTCCTTGCCTAGCTCTTCCGCTGGGCAACTCATACTACTTCAGGGCGCGTTTTGAAGTTTGTGTAAGTAAGAAATGCTTGTTTCTAGTATGCCACTCTGCTGTTGCAAGTATTTTCATGCTTTACTTCTTCCACAACTTTGTACGTTTCCGCCTTGACTTGAAGGCGGCGTGCCTTGGAGAATTTTCAAGTCTTCGAGAATTTCAAAGCAGCAAATCAAATGTAAGCGATTTGCTTTTTTCTTCTTCTAGTTTTCATTCGTCTAGCGTTTTTCCGGACAACTTCTGTGTTGCGACCGCTATGTTACGGTATTTTGCAGTAGCCATTATGACGTCATCATGTTTGCGTCTAGACTATTTGGTTGAGTAGTTATGGCGCTACGTTTTTGCTGTTTTGTCAGTTTGTCGAAAAATCGTTGAAATATTTTTCTTCGCATTTTAATGACAACAGTTGAGTCGCTGTCACAGTCAATGCTGTGACGAGTTTTACAGTTTCTATTTCGTTGAGATGTTTAGATTGGAATAAATACATATACATAGATTTATATTAATGTTTTTATAGAACTTTTTTTAATGTTAAAAGACCTAGAAAATCATTGATAAATATCGCTTGTTGATGAAAAAATAGTGGTTGGACGATGTTCAGTAAGAACTCTAACGATTTTCGTAAGATAATATTTACTATGGGCATGTATTTAAGAATATCTCCTGATTTTTACTATATGTCAAAAGGATCTTGTAGTCACACATTAGTCGACTAGTGCAAGAACGCAAGATTCCATTGAAGATCCAACTCGGTCCCATTCGAATGTGATTGGGCAAAGGTGTCACCTCTGGTTATCTGGTTGGCTTTGCAGTTGTCAGCGATTCCGCTATGACTCAGCACCAAACTAGTCTGATGATGACGAAGCTTGATGCAATGTATGTGTGAAGAACCACCTCCATCCTTCCCTCTTAGCTTCAACCCTTCCGTAAATAAGCTCACTGGGCCTCTTCTC
This sequence comes from Bactrocera neohumeralis, assembly GCF_024586455.1. NCBI lineage: Eukaryota > Metazoa > Arthropoda > Insecta > Diptera > Tephritidae > Bactrocera > Bactrocera neohumeralis. The sequence continues at coordinate 15,366,577 of NC_065920.1, forward strand.
AGTGACTACTCCCTATCCACATATATAACGCAGTGATTCGAGGTTTAAAGAATACAGTTGAAGTAGGAGAGAATTTCGACGGGACCCTATTCGAAACCTTTCATATGTTTTCATCGAGCCTTGGAACGAACTCCTCAGCAATGCAGCTGCCAACAATGGCCACGGAAGCTGTGAGAAAAATTGCATTTAAGTGTCATTCTGATTATAGTTAAGAGTAGCTCTTTGCACACATTCAAGCTTCTTAGCAAATGTAGCCTTTAAGTGGGCTTTCCACAAAACAAATATACCATTTATTTTGGTTGCGTAGAGTCAAAACTGCACTTTTGGTGAGAGTATCCAACTCTTCTTTATGCTTCCTCTACAGAAATATGAGGCAACCGGTTCTTTCGTGGCATCCATGAAAGCTTTCTATCAAAATTGAATTTTAGGTATTTGACCATATTAATAAGAAGTAGACTCGAGCCTCCGAATATGGGGAGATGCACGTCTGGGATATAACACCTTCTGGTAAATAAAAGCATTTCAGTTTTACTTGGATTGACGGCTAAGCGGCTTCTATTTATCCAGTTGGATTTTAAGTTAGATATCCCTCAGTTAGCTCGTAAACGGTATCTACTAATTATCCTTTAACCACAATAACAATGTCGTCAGATTAATCAGAAAAAAGTAACACCAGCCCCTGCCCCTCTTGCTGGGTGCCCCTGTGAAGCTTTCGGGATGTCTTTGCACTACCCCACTCTGTCACAACCGTTCCGTCGCAAAGAAGACTATAAATGAGATGCTTGAGTTTTGATTTCACCTCAAACTTGTCGAGAGCTTTTATCACCGCCTCCTGCGAATGCAAAAGAGCTTCCTCCTGCCTTGACACTACATCGTGCAATGCAGCGTCGGCCGATCTGCCTTCGATGTAGGCATACTGGACCTTTAGAATTTTATCCTTCGATATTCTGCTTATAATGTACAGGTCCGTGAGACTCTCAAACGTTTTCAACAGAAACAGGGTTTTGGGTAACACAATGAAATAGCAATATCATAATCTAACCGAACCTATCCTGACATTAAGAATCACTTTACTTCATTTCTTCTAGCCTTCTAAAAGGGTTATACTTAAATCATTGTGTAGAGAAACATTCCTCTAGATAGTCTCCTTTGAAAAGTATTTTGTCTAAGAAACAAATTGAACTATCCATGTTTTAAGCAATTTTTCGCAAAAAAAAAATTAATTAAATATTTTGGAAGTTCGTCATGAGGCTTCGGTTGGATAACATAAAGTGTTTTACATCTTAATGTGCAGACCATTAAGCAGAAAAAAAATAAATTTTAAAGAACAATCGTTAATGAATTGCCACCAAAGTTCGAAAAATTGAGTCGCTGATTGATTTCTAATTTTGTAATGGAAAGCGAAAGAAGGTAATCATTAAGCATCTACTAGAATCGCAGTTATTTATATACACATATACATTTTCCCATATCCCAATTGCATATATCCACACAAAATTTGATTTTTCGTAATTCACAAAAGCTTTCAGAAACACATACAACATTTAGCAGCAGCTGTATAGCTTATAAAACCTGCAATAAAAACAAACAGCAATAAAAATTAAGAAAAAAAGAAAGCCAAGAAAACAAAGCAAAGCAAAGTAAGGCGAGAGCAACGAAAAGGACATAATCATAAAAGTATGATTTTCTATTTTATGTTTAACTGAGTCTTAAGTAGCTTGTGTTTGCATTAAAATATTCAATGTTCTCGGGTGCGTACAAAGGGAATATTCCGTAAAATTTGTGCAAGCGCACTTGCTTGGACACAGCTCAGCGCATGCTTAGGGAGGACTAGCATTAGTAGAGAGCAGTTGTAAAGTTGCTAGGAAGCGACAAAAATGCATAAAAAAAGCCATTTTATATTTACATATTTTTGTTGTTTTTGCATACGCTTGCTTTGTGTAACTTTTATATTTTCACTACTTCCAAGCTTTAAGGTTGGCTTGTGTCAAATAAATTCAAATGTGCGCTTAGCAACCGGCTATTAAAGTGTAATGGTAACAGCTGTTCTGCGTTGAAGCAGTGTTTGCTTGGTAGCTTTGCATGAGCGCATGTTTTCGGGCTCTTTATAAATATGAAAGTGATTTTGGGGTGCTAAAATTTAAAATTTTTGCTAGTTTTACGTTTGAACTTTTGTATTTGCATATTTTGGTTTGGTATATCATATACATGCATACGGTAACTATACTTAGTGAAACAACTTTGAAAAAAGCAAGTTCTGATAATTAAAAAAAAATAGTATGAATCATTGTCAAATTTCGGAAGTATGTTTATATATATTTTGCAATCCCTTCGGCCTCAAGTAGCACTAAATTCACCATTTATGGCACTATCTCAAAAGCTTCGAATATTTCTGTTTTTTTTTTCATGGTTATGTTCCAACTATTTAGTGTCCTCAATGAAGCTACTTATCTCCGTTTTGATTACATATTGGTGGATGAAAATTGAAGGCTGTACCAAAATGGATTTCATGAGCCCGGTTGGGATTGTGTTAGAGTACTCGCAGAGGAAGTGTATAATCGATTCCTTAAATCTTTCGAGTTTGCAGCTGCGGTAAGTGTTGAAAATAAAGCAAAGAAAAGTCCAATGTTTAATGCAAGTTCTCATAAATGGCCAATGCTATTTATCCGATTTGTGTATTTAGCCCTCTCTTGATCATTCCTAGTGAGCACAGTATTGTCTTTGCCTCAGACTCATCTAGAGAGGCTTCTGACTTGACCATTTCGTGTGCTCTTTTGTTGCTGAAAATGTTTCTATGACCGGGAATTCAAATTATAAGTGGTTTTGGCCTTCCTACATTTGTGGACTATGGTGGACTTACTCTTTGACGACGAAAACGCCTGCTATGCCATCTGCCTAGCCTCACATATGGTAGCTTTCTATAACCTCTCGTAGTTTTTGGTAGAACTCCACTGGACTTCTTTATGCCTAGAATTTTTACTTAAATGATGTTAACTAAGTTTGGTACACACATAGAAGTAGAGAAAGATATAAAAATTCTCGGATATACCACCGTCTTTCCGCTGCATTTCATTTGGAACCCTTTTATATAAATTGGTATAGTATTCTCCTTCCTTACAAAGCCTCTTCTTCATTTACGCATAGAAGCTGATCTCACCTGGTACCCACTATTAAAAAATAACAATTTGAGGATGTAGTCTGATCTGTTTAGATTTCTTTTGAACTGGTTTAGGATATAACTATGTCCCTAACTTTTCCTGTTCAAACCACCAATCAACTTAAGGCTTAGCAGAAAATGTTGCTGCTTCCTGCATGAAAACGTCCATGGGCAGTTGATGCAGGAGCATATTAAGCGCATCAATCGTAAATGACTTAGTGGCCATAGTTTAAGTATAAGCAATACAATTTTTCAAAGAAAAAATATATATTTTTCGAGTTAAATTCAATATACGACAGCGCTCAAAACAGTCAAATACCTAGCTGTTTATTTGGAGAGAAGACTCACTTAGAAGACACACATAAAAGAGAAATTAAAGCAGCTGCAATTTAAAACAAGAAAATATACTGGCTTTTATGCTCGCGATCACAACTTCGTCTTGAAAATAAAGTTCGACTCAACAAGTCAATCCTTAAACCACACGCATGCAATGCAGTTAAAAGGTACGGCGAGTACATCTAACATCGAAATCCTCCAAAAATATCAATATAAGACTTTAAGAAGCATTGTAAGTGCTCTTTGGTATACAAGCAACTACCAAACCACAAAGACTTAAATATATCTTTTGTAAAAGACGAAATCAGCAAAGCTCGTCGAAGATACCTTGATAGACACAGATTGTGGACCTTCCAGACAGAATTTAAGTAGTTTTAAGGATATTTTTTTAATAATATATTTTTCATTATTGAAGAATATATTGATTGCTCTATGAAGCCCAATCAATCCTGTTATATTGGTTATATTCATAAAATTTGATGATTGTCTTCAGGCAGATTGCAAATACAATGTATAGCAAAAAAACAGAAAAAACTATTTCTTTCAGCGCGAATTTCAAATCACACCTTCTTAACGCCTTAAAGCACCCAACAATTTTCTTTCAAATATTTGCCCTTTGAACAAAGTCATTTTATGGTTGTAAAAGAGCGTTTCCTAGAACAAATTTTATGTCCATATAACCCTCTGGAAATTATTTGCTGCAACAACTATAAAGACAACGTGCAAATAAATAAACTCAAGGTAAAGTCAGTTAATTTATGTCTTCATAAATAAGGTTTAGTAAAAAAAGCGCCTTTGCAACACTAACAAGCTGCATATATTTTGCTGTTGTTGTAGTATGCATGCATTTCACTACAATCAACTATACAAATGCAAGCAGACGTGCAATTTATGAAGTATTTGTGTTGCAATGCTACAAAACTGTCAACGCAAAGCGAGACTAATGCGAATTTAGGGAGTGACGCGAGGCGCCAACACGTAGACAACATTAGAACAAAAACACGCACACACGGGCACCGCCGAATTTTTCGCTATTTGGATTTGTGTGTGTAGCATGTGTGCCTTTGCCAGCAGCAAATGTAGCAATTTGGACAGATTTGAATGCAATGCGATGCAACAACAGTTATGTGGCAGGCAGACACTACCTTGCCGACTGCTCTAATATGCACATTTATGATTGCGTCAACACTTCTCTTCCACCTATCCTTTTTGCCGACGCCTCTGTGTATATTGCGAGGAATACTTGCGGCGCTAAGGCAGCTTGCAAAAAATTCTGCACTGCGTTGCTTCAAAGGCATAAATTTCGCGCTTTTATTTGCACGACTGCGCGTTGGCAGGAGCGAGCTAAAGCGCGGGGCAGTGCGCGCGTTAAACGGCAAACGGCATACGAAATTGTTGCGAAAATAAAGTGGAAAGCAAAATGCAACTTGTTTATTTTGCAACTCTATGCAAAATTATTTTCGTATTTGGCGCTCGCTTTTTATGAGAATCACCTCCCTTTTATTTCGGCCATTTTGTCGCTTTACACAGTTCGCCACTCAGCTGTCACTTTATTTACGCTGCCGAAATTTGTTGTCACCAAATATACAAGCCAAATAGAAGCGTGTGAATATGTGAAAAATGCTGACTTTATATTCCAAGTGGTGTTAGCATAAAGAAATTAAATCAAATATTGGAAAAGTAAAGATTTTAGATTGTTCGTTTAATGTGTGAGCGAACGTTAACTAACATTTTTGATATTTTTTTTAATAATTTTTTTTTTGAAAATACTAAATTATTTCATATCTAAAATATGATTATTTGAAAATGGAAAATAAAGTTTGCCTTTACTCTGCTTTCTTTTCGAAGTCTTCGAAAATGATTAGAACTCACCAAATTAGCTCATACATGTCTTACATTAGCTCTACCTCTCTTCAGTATTAAACTTAAAAGTTTCTAGTTATATAAATTTTCGCTAGGATGTCTATTTTTAATATCTAGACTTAGTCTTTGTGGAGATAATGATGATAATGAATCGAACAGACAACTGGTATAAATATTACAAACTTGTAAATTTTAATCGAAATCATATTCGATGTATAAAAAATATTTTAGGCTCAAACCTTCCGAAGTATTGAATCAATAGAAGTTTTTCCGCTGGAAAAATGGTTTAAGGATATTGAAATAGAAGTACGCTTCAATACACAAAAGTTCGATGTGAGCAAATTGCACAGACGAATGGCAAAAATCATAGAAAGTGGTATAAATATTTTAAATGAAATAGTTTTCGTTTCACAAACTCTCGTTTTTAGCGAGCTTTTATATTCTAACAGAAATCGTCTTCCTTTCGCCAAAACTACGAAAGTAGCGAATATAACAGATAATTGGTATAGATATAGATTAATAAGCTAGAAGTAGTCTTCAGTAAACAAAAAATCGATGTCGAATCGATGGTGTAAGTCAAAAAGACAGATATATCTTAGAAGAAATCATTATAGTTTCGCCAAAGAAATGAATCGAACAGTAACTGGTATAAATCATTAAGACCATTACAACAAAAGTAGTCTTTAGAAAATAAAAATTCGACGAATCAAACAAATAACTAATATAAATCATATTGGCTGATATATTTCAGTAAAAATCTTGGAAAGAAATATATCAAACAGACAACTGGTCGATATCATATGGACTTGAATATTCTAAGAGAAATCGTTTTTGATTCTCAAAATTTTGGTAGATATCAAATCTGACAAACAGCTGGTATAAATCATATAAACAATTAAAATATAAGTACACTTCAGTACCAAAAATTTTGATGCTGGCGAAACGAACAGACAATTAGTAAAAATCACATGGACTGGCATATTCTAGAAGAAGTTATCTTCGCCTCGCGTAGACTTGGCAACGAATCGAACAAACAATAGACAAGTAGAATATGTAAACTTTTTAGTACTCAAAAGTTCGTTATTACCGAATCGAAGAGGCAACTGGTATAAATGAGACAGACTACCACAAACCCATACAGTGAGACAACAAGTGGTTATACCACTTTAATTAAATATATGCATGTTATCTGAAAACTAAAGCAACACATAAGTCTTTCTTTGACTTTGCAACAAAAATCATTAATCAATAGAGTTGAGAGCTCAATTATAGCGAGCAGAGCTGACAAACCTTAAACGAAACACTTGAAAAAAAACTATTACAAAATTTTATTGCCAATTATATCTTATCTCGAACAAAAAATAGTATTTCCTACAACTTTTTCGTAACTCAAATCCTCTTCAATTCGTGTCAATTTAAACGAAGTAAACCGCTTCGAAAGGATTTGCCGTTTTCGACAATAAAACTTTTTCTTCGCTACTACATTTACGTAGAAACCGTTAACTTGTTCGAATAAAATCAAACAAATGTCTATTAGCAAGCGCTAGAATGCACCAAACTAAATAAAATGGCAGTCAAACTTGTTAATTTAAAAGATGTCTTTTTTGTTCGCCGCTTCCTTTCTTGCTTTCGTCTTTTCTTGCAGTTTTTGTAAAACTGCTGCCGGTTGATGGTGCGGTGCTGCTTCTTCTTCACCAATCATTGAACACATCGAATTCTCATTAGCAAGCAATTTGCTGCTGTCAGTCTTTATGCTCCAGTTGAATGCGCTGCCATGGCAATTAGTTCGAAAATCCGCTACTCATTTATTTCGCCTTATTTTCTATTTGCCTGGCATTTTCGACATTTCCAGCGGCAAATTTTCGCCTGCCATGTTCTCGATAGTCCTGCGAACAATGTGTGCTTTAGGCAACGAGCAGATTACAACGAAATTGTTATTTGGTCAATTGGGAATTTAAATGCACAGTTAAACAATGACTGTGAATTCTATGAAAATCAGTTAGAAGAGCTCTTTAGAGAGAGAGTCACAACTGAAACGAGAGTATTGCAAAATCAAGGAGAATTTAATTATCACCAAATGGAAACAAATATTTCAAAAGACTTTTTTTTTGCAACTTTTTTGTTGTGTTTATGTTGAAGGCTTATTTATTGAGGGAATATGTTTTGGGTTTTAAATGGAAAATTGTTCGTAGAAAATAACTAATTGTTTTTAGAAAGAAAAAATAAATTTACTTAGGTTCGGTTAGGTTAGATGGCTGATCAGAGTTCGTACATGGACTACTGTTGTATAGTCCTTTGTGAGGCCGTAGAAAAGAAGAACTTCTGTGTTCGATTATATAAATTAGCAAAATGCTTAGTAGTCAATAAAAATTTGCACAGGCGTTTAATTTCCATTCCCGCCACCTCGATGGAATGTTCCCAAGTGCTTTAGTCTTGACCTCCCAAGCGCGGGAGAATCAAGAAGGAAGTTTTTAGTTGCTTCCACATCATCTCTTACCACAAAGAGTTTACAGATGGCGTCTGGTAGGATTCCCAGCCTTACTGCGTGGACGCTAATAGGGCAATGGCCTGCTAAAACTTCTAAAACCACGAAAAAGCTAACCTTACTGAAGTTCCGTATGAAGTCAAAGTTCATGTGGGATTCCGAGTGTTCAGACACCTGTTGGTTTAGGAACCCAGACTCTCAGAGTCTGATAGCAGTTTTCGCAGCTTTAAACATTCCGAAGAAGTCTGCGGGCAATATGTGCAAGATGGCGTTAAGTGTCATAGTTGGAATGGATCCTAGTGCATCACACATACAGATGAGCGTCCGACTTGAAGGTTCTCCAGTTTTTTTTCAAGTGCGGTCTTTTCTAGAGCCCTCCTCAACATTAAGACTCAATAGAACATATTGGATTTGACTATGGAGTCGTAGAGCCAGAGCACCACTTTCGATGAGAGACCGCACCTTCTGTCAATAACTTCTCTACAGCAGTACAAGGAAATCGATACCTTTTTTACTCTTTCTTTGATATTCGGCTTCCATGAAAGCTTCCTATCCAAGATGGGGATTAGATATTTCACTGTATCCGCTGAATGCATTAGGATGTCTCCCATTTGCGGCAGCAGTGCCACCGAGATATTGTACCTTCTAGTAAATAAAAATAAATCGATTAATGGCGATACCGTTTACGGCTATCATTTGCAACGACGCTGAGATACACCTGTCAATTCGTAAGCGGTACTCAGAAAATTTCCATTTACCATAAATTAGCGAAGTCCCAGAATATAATGGCATTTTCAAACAATGACACGATAGTATGCAGCATGTTGCATGTTGCACTCTTGATAAATGATCCTTCGGAGCTCGCCCTCTTATGTACCAGTTCATCTGTCTCTCCAGAGTTTTTAGTAAGACAAAACAGAGGCTGATGAGCCCTGAGGTCCTTAATAATTTTACCAACTAAGTTTTTCGGTAGCCGCTACATCTACTGCCTTCCTGCTTCTAAGGACTTTTTTGATGTAAAGCGATGCAAAATTATTGCCATAATTGCCGCTTGGCTATCAACATACATATATTTGATCTTATTCTTTTTGTTTCCTGTGTTGTTGGTTAGGTAACTGAACTGTTCGCCTTGCGGGAAAACTTTCGCCGGGAAATTACTGCAGTTTTCGGGAAATTTGAAGCGTCGCCTCACATCTATCACTGAGCGCTAGACTCCTGCTTCCGCTTCAAAGTCCACAATAATATAATAATTTCTCCTAGATTGTTATTATTGTCGTAATTCGTGAGGAACACTGAACTGAAAAACAGCTCATCTATACATAAACCTGTCTAATTTGCCTTTTTATCAACCCCATTGCTTTAAGACGATCCGATAACTTGGTTGAATCTGTTAGCAATCTTCAAATGGAAAAACCGAATACCTAAATAATACCTAATACCTAACCATTGGAATGCATCGGATACTACAACTCACTTACATACATATAATGCAACAAATAGTGCATTATATACATTTCTATAACTTCTCGCAAGCAGCTTTTCAATCGTAGTTTCTAGCGCAAATAGCTCGCCAGGTGAAGCCTGGCTGTACCAACGGCAGTTGCAGTTAAAATGGCTGGCAGTAAGCATTTAAAACGCTGCCCAAATACACCAGCAGGAGTCAGCATTTTATGCATTTTTCAATGTTCCATTTTATATTTTTTGTTGTTTTTCTGGGCTTCATTTCCGTTTTTACGAGGCACGTGCTGTGTGTTTGACTCTGCCTTGCCATATTATATTTGCACTTTTTTCATTAGGCTACCAGATTTCCATTATCTTGAAAGCTTTTGCATTTCCGTGAATTATATATAGTTTTCTTTTTGTGGGTGCCGCTTTTTACTCGTCTCCTGGCTCTGCATGCGGACTGAGACTTTCTACAATTTTAAAAGGAGCTGCTCATTTTCATCTCTTTTTACGCGTTTTTCTTATCTTTTTTAACATATTTGCCGTCACTGCTGGCAGCTTCTTTCGAGTCCTACTTTTTGTTTGACTCTCTCTGATCTCGTATGGTTTTATATCTGAATGTTACAGTGGCAGTTTAAAATTACCAACAAACTTTCTTGGGGCACATCAGCATTTCTAATGCTCAGCTATTTGTTGCATACATTTAGGCGTGCATATGTGCGCTCCACTGGAGCGTGTGCGTGTGTGTGCGTGAGCGCATGTGTTTGTGTTTGCGTTTATGCCTGTGTGTTATAATTACTTTGATTGTGTGCATGCGCAAAAGTTTCCTCATTTGCTTTAGACACATTTGTCAAAAGCGAAAAGCTAAAAAGTAACTTCAATTTGCGAATTGGAAAAACGTGCTAAAGCAGAATGCCGACTTCTGGCCGTCGTCTACAAACTTTTCACAAAGAATTTTTTTTTTGTATTATATTTTTGCTTTTAGTTTGCTATAAAATCTTTCTTGCTTTGGACTGTGTGCGCCTTTATAGCCACGCATAATTATTGGGGTAGTGCTTGAAGCTTGTTTAAGCTTTAGTGAAAGGATTTATTTGATCGGCGGAGTTTTAATTTATCAATATTACCGACTTCAAATGTATAGTAACAGATTTTTCAGCACGGTTCGTGCTGTTTAGAGGGTATTTCGTAAAGAATTATTATTTTTGAGCTTTATCACCATTTTAGAATCAATGAAGAACAAGGTGCCTAGTAAAGGAAATCTCTGTCAATATTTACTTGCTCTGTTAAAGTACGGCCTAATGCATATATATGTATATGTAAGCTCTATTATATTCCACACAATAACAATTCGAATGAAATCCTACAAAAAATCAGTTGTTTTAATTCTTATAAAAGAATTATTGAATTTTTGTTGTGAATTAATTTTAATTCTACAATAGACTAGTTTATTCATACTAAATACATTTTCTCGCTTTTCATGTTGGAGTATATTTGTTCATGTCGCGGGTAATTTATTCATGACAACCAATCAATTTCAATTGCTAATAGCCATTTATTTACAGAAATAAAAATTTAAATAAATAGGAAAGGCAGTTGGAGTACTTTGTTTGTCAGTAACGCATATAAGTGGATATGATAAAATAGTTTTATTATCAAGAATTTGTATTTATGAGTTTAAGTGACAAATATGCATAAAATTTGGTCTAACGGCGGTAAATATTTTGGTCTAAGTGGTCAAGAGGGTGTTCGATCATTGTTGTAGTGAATCGTTTAGCAAAAGTTGATCACCATGAATAGATGCTTTCAAGCATTATGTTTCCGAACACTGCTCTTGCTGCTGATGGAACCTCTTAACACTTGAGGAATTGGTATTGACCTGTTATCATTATGAACTGGAAAGTCGTGAACTACTTCTCCGAGGCGTCCACCCTTTTAGCTAACGTTGACCCTACCTTCAATATATAAATAAAAAGTTAATGAGGTACGCACTGCGTCTTATGGTCTATTGCATTTATATCTTACAGCTAAGATTAAGTACAAAGGTTGCCTTTTATGTTTCGGGAAAACAAAAACAAATATTGTTCATCGAAAACCACTTTATTACTTTTCAAAATACTCTCCATTAAGTTCTATATACCTTAGCATGCGATTGAACCAATTGATGAAGCACTTTTGTCACTCTGATTGATGATCCAAGACATGCGTTGTGAATACAACAACCGTCTCTTCAGGTTTTTAAAAACGTTGACTTCTTAATTGTTTTTCATAACGGAACAAAAAAAGACATTCGCTGTCAATTCAGGACTATAGGACTATACAGTGGTTGACTCAGTATATTGATGTTTCAAGTGCTCAAAAATGCAGTTGTTTCAGTTGATGTGTGAGAGTCAGAATTATCGTGGCGAAGAGCGTTCCGTCCTCAGCAGTTTGTTTTCCTGATTTCTGGAAAGAAAATAATAATGGCTGTGTAAAACTCAGAATTTGCTGTTCAGCGTTGTTATGGTGGCATGCTTGTGACAGGTCCAGTTTACAAAAAAAAAAACAGGCGATCTTTTGCTTGGAACTGCTTCATAAGCGAACAACTTTTGTCGGAATCTGCTCATCTGGAAACAGCCATACAGTCGACAACTGTTTTCTTTCGGACTCATACGCATAAATTCATGATTTATTTCCTGCCAAGATGTCATAGATCTGTTTCGAAGCAACACTAGTGACTATACATTCAAAATTGCATGAAAATATTAAATATATTTTTCTCACATTTCTCTCGATCAATTGACACCAGACATTTGTTTTTTTGGAACGATTGACGAATAGTGTGGAATCCAAAGTGGACAGATTTTTCTGATTCCAGTAATGCATTTATATATATGGCTGTCACGATAAGTCACATGCAGATCTTGCAATATCAGTTTGCGCGCAGTATCAATAATTTCCGGAAGAACCACTGATTTTGGACGACCTTCATGTTTTTTCGTCTTTTTGTGATCTACGACCTCAATTTAATTCACCGTATGATCGATAAACACTGGTCCCTGATAGAACTTCATTGCCAAGATGTGAGTTAGGTTCATCGAGCACTGTTGCTGAACCAATCCACGACAAAAGTTGTTAAAAATATAAACACGAAATTGTTCGCTATTTAGTTCTATTTTTTGGGCGAGATGAATATTTTAAGTTACTGTAAACTACACAAATAGCGCTCGTAGGTCAAAACGTACCGAGTATGTGTAATACTAAAATGTCAAACCTTACGATAAAATTGGGAGTTGCCATATGGCAACACTAAGGTTGCCAAATCTTGAAGTATAAAAAGCAACCTACTTGTAGACTAGTAGCCTTTTTTGAACAGTAATCTTTTCGGGATACAAGTGAGCCTTTAGAACCTTCTCCGAATTGTTCGAGGTAAACACTCGATATTTTTGCTTACTTAAGCACTATTTAAGCCATAATTCTGTCAAGTATGAGATAAATATAAAGTATTCTAGAGACTTTTGCACAAAAGAGGAGTATTGGAAATAAATTTCTTCCCATTATCAAGAGTTGTTGTGGAGAAAAACTTTTCAAAGTGATTAATCAAAAAATACTGTATGTAAACGTCAAAAGCACGTTTTCACTTTGACAGATTATTTGACAGCAATGCCACTGGGAGATTTAATAGCACAGAATAATATGCCGATACTTATTTAGCACTTTTGGATCAAATGAGTACATCTATTGAAAAATGTATGCTTGAAACACTGCCAGGAAACTAGTCTAGCTTTTCTTTTTACTTTCCTTTAGACTTTTGATATTTTGTCTCGAGACTCGAAGAGACTTCAACCCACAACCAACTGTGTGTGAATCATCTAATACTCAATATATTTTACTAAGCTGACGCCCATGTAGCGAAATCAAACCCTCGAATATTTAATGGAAGTCAACTCAAGTTCTGAGTTAAGTATTGCAGAGTTGCCACGTGTTAACATGTGTGCCCCTAACTCGGTACGGTACTGTGCGCTGAATAACCAAACTCGTTTGATTTATTTCGATAAGGATCCCACAATGCAAAGAAAGCTGTTGCAAACAAAACTCTTATCAGCAATTACACATTTCAATTCTTCATTTTGACGCTTAAGGACGAAGTATTGCGTCACAACACGAAACCACGTGTTCGGAAAACAAAATATGTGACACTTTTATGCGAGTAAATTGGCAATGAAAAAGCGATAAAAAGTTTAAATCAAACATATCACTTTACATGTCGAAGGAAAAGTTTTTCAAGGCTATATATGTATGTACTTGTATAAACATGTAGAGATATATATATGTATATAAATTTATTTATATACTTCTTATTCATATATAACTTTCTATATTACATGCATATGCCCCTTCTAAGTACTAAATGGTAATTCAATCACTTTTGATTTGACAGTTTATTTCGTCGCAAACGATGTAGGCCGATACATGCTGCCTTCTCAAACTCTCAACCGACTGCTGGCATTCGTTATCGATCTGACCATGGCTTTCGGTTTATGGCAACACGAGTCGGCAATCAATTTAGCAACCATCTACAGCTGTATTTGCAAATGTTGCACAATAAAATGTGTCTGTGTGTGCGTAAACTCGGCTGCGCACACTTTTGCTTCTGCTGAAGTGGCAGCTATTGGAAATGTTCAATTTAGAGCTGAGTGACAGCGTTTGAAATAATTTTCATTCCACCAAATCAATTGGCATTCACAGTGACATTTTAGATTTGTCCCAATTATTGGTACATGGAATCAGTCGAGCACGCACATTGATGGGCAGGCTTCTTGTTTTTTTTTTTTGAACAATTTTGCTGAGTGGAAATGTGACACAGTTTCGACCGTTGGAAGAGTTGCTGGTAGCTCAGTGCTTAGAAGTGGAATTTAGTGGGGGAACTTCAACAGAATTTTTGCATAAATAAATGAGTAAATTTTTAGAGGATTGTCAGTCCGCTGAATCAGTCATTGATTTTTCGGAAATATATATAAAAAAAATGTGTTTTTATTCGGTGAAAACTTAAAAAATTTAAACTTTTATTTAAGGTTATATATGGGTAAAACAAAAAAGTTTGTATGGCAGCTATATGTTATAGTTATCCGATCTCAACTATTTTTGCGGAGATTACACTATTTTCTTATGTAATATTTCTTGCCATATTTCTTTAAGATATCTTTCCAAATGAAACGTTTTTCCATAAAAGCACTTGATTCCCATTGGTCAGTTTGTATGGCAGCTATATGCTATACTGATCCGATGTAAACAATTTCCTCGGAGACTGCTCCACTACCTTGGGCAAAAACTCTTACTAAATTTCTTGAACATATCTCGTTAAGTGAAGAAGTTTTCCATACAAACGCTTGATTCAGATCGTTCAATTTGTATGGCGGTCATATGTCAAAGTGATCCGATTTTAATAACTTCTTCAGAGTTCATGCCATTGCCTTAGATAATTATCCATTACAAATTTAGTGCAGATATCTTTTAAAATACAGAAGTTTTCTATACAAGAACTTTATTTAGATCACTCAGTTTGTATGGCAGCTATATGCTATAGTCGTCCGATGTAGACCATTCTCACCAATGAACAATTTCTTGACAAGAAAACAACGTGTACAAAATTTCAGATCGATATCTCCAAAACTGAGGGACTAGTTCGTGTATATACAGACAAGCGGACGGTTAGATGGATGATTTTACTCGGCTCGTAACGCTGATCATTTATATCTTCTACGCTTTCTTCTGGATGTTATAAACTTCGTGACGAACTTAATATACCCCCTTCAAAGTATAAAAAGAACTTTAGGAAAAATAAAAAATTTTTAAGTTTTTTTTTTTTATATTATTTCCATACAGTCACGGCTAGATAAAGTGAAAACACCAGTCCACGCAAATCAACATAGTCTTTGCGTTCACTGTACGCCATCTTGTGACATACTTCTGGCTAACTAAACGCGTTGACAGGCCTGCTTTCACCCATTTGTCATTCAGGCATATTGATTTTGTGAGGGATTCAATGTACGCACAAAACACCTGCATGCAATTATGGAAATGTGCGTGTGGGTTTAGTGGATCCGATTTGCTTCCACATTTCAATTAACTCATCAGAGTGTCTGACACACGTTTATTACCAGTTCCTCTCCGTTGGAACGCCGTCAATTTCTACCACATTCACTGCCACACTGACACTGCTGCCGCTTTTAATGTTGCTGTTGTTGTTTTTGTTAATGTTGTTGTTGTTATTACATTTGGCATTTACGCTGCTGCTTATGTTGGCAATCAAACACAATGCATATGGCAACAACAGCAACAACCCGCACCAAAGAAATTTCCATATGCGCTTGCGCACACGCCTAAAAGTATGCCTCTATACTGGTTCATACACTCTCTATTTGTTGTTATTGTTGTTGCCTTGTAGCTGTTGGCAAACTCGATTATCGCTGCACATTACATTTGTGAATTGTCGACAAATGAAAAGTGATTGCTACTATTACATCACAGCTGATTTGCGTTTGAAGTGTTGGAGCTATGCATAGGCACTGAACTACAAATACTTACAAATAGCCAGATATACATATAAGTATGTGTGTACGTCACATGAATTTGCTCGTAAATCGTAATGAAGATTGCCACACTGATTGCCATTGATGAGTTTGGCGCAATGAATTGAATTGCTAATTTTTTCGAATTTCTATTACGCACTTTCATGCTTTAGACTCGATGCATTTTGACTACCTAGAACATATGAAAGTTGTGTATCAAAGAGAGAATGGTGAGTTAGCGAGTAATTTTAAACTAAGAATATTAATTTTAAAAGACTTATTTATTTCTCTATGTCTTTCCACCGTATATATTGCCAGATAGTGCCCGTAGATATCGCCAGAAGGTATATGGCTGCGAAAGTTGTTATCAGACTCATAGAATTCGTTTTAATAAAGGAAAAGGTGACTGAACTCTCGAATATCTTCATACACTTTAACTTCATACCGGATCACTTAAATCATGGGGGCGTCAAAATTGAGCTCTGGCGACTCCTTATCTGCTCATATACCGGCGAGAGAGTCGTGGGTGGGAAAAAGTCGTTGGAGCAAAGGAGCAGGAAGTTTCTTTACGGATGGTTTAAAACATAGAAGTAATGTTGGTGATGGCGTTTACCATCAGAAACTCTCCATTAACTTCGACTTCAGACTTCTTGATTATTTCAGTGTTTTTCAAGCCGATATTACAATCATGTCTCATAGCCAAATACACGTCTTAACAAAATGCTCATTATAATATTTTGTGGTCCCTAGCAGAGTTTTTGTTTGTTTTCGTCAAAATATTACAGTTCGTTAAAGCCATAGGTTTTTTAGATATGAAAGCTTCAAGTGACGACGATCACACTTGGTTAAATGCAAAACGATTGCTAGAGCGCCAAAAAGCTCTTCCAAACCTTGTTGAGGTGAATAAATAATAGAGCGAGAAGAAAGTTATTTCTATATTCTTTGAAATGAATATTAAATTTAAGAGTCCCAAAAATTACCGTCACAACTCTGCTGATAACCAAATTCTATTCCTCGATCCAAGCTTTTTGGTTCATGGATGGTCGTATACAAACAATAGTTTTAAGGCTTCAAATACAATGATTTTGTACTCCCTTCCGCCATTTTCTAATGTTTTCTCTCTCTCTATTTCATTTTCTCTGTATATCTTGTCTTTTGTCGAATAAATGCAAAAACCATTTTCCGCCGATTTAATTAATTAGCTACACACTGCCTGGACCCATAACGCCAAGCTTATTGTGCATTAGTCAAAACCACTAACTTGTTTGTTTGTTTGTGTGATAGTGCGTCGAAGGCAATTTATTGCAAGGAATGAGCTAAAACACTTAAATCTGTGTCACGCCCACGCATGCAACATGTCATTATGAATATAAACAAAGGTCCACCGACACGCTCGCAACATAACGGCGCCTTGCGGCGTGGCACACAAAGTCAGGCAAGTGCAACATCTCATCTCATACGGTTATGTAGTTGTGTGTCACGCAGCAAAAAGCTTATTTATTTAATTTTTGTAGATTTTTTTTTTCTGTGGCATCACTACCCTTGGCTGGCATCTTTAGTATGTAGGTATGTAGGCATGTTTGTGATTTTTCTTATGAGATTAGGCGTGTCGTCTATGCGCAGATTTCGGCTGTTGACGCAGCGTCGACACGTTGTTTGTTTATTATGCTTTGCTTATTTTTAATTGGATTACTTTGTAACTAATTACAATTTTGCCTAAGCAAATCTGTCAACCAGCGAGTGCGGAGAAGCGTCTTCGCGCGTTTCTGTTTGTCAATGTGTGTATGTGTGTGTGAGGGTGTGTTTCTATGTGAGATTGTACGCATCTTGGCCGCTGAGCAACACGCAAAAATCTCGTTCATTTAGGCACAAAGCGCTTAAATACACACACACATAACTAAATACAAACATATGGCGCATTTGCTTTGAAGATCACGCTGGTCTGAGGCGCGTGGAAATCAAAACGCACGAAAGGCGCTTAAAATGTGAGAGGAACGGTATTTTTGCAGTTATGCTTTTGTGTTCCTTTGGTTGCTTGTTGTCATTTATATAACTTATTAAGCTTAAATTGGTATACATATATATATTTTTAATTTAAATGCTGCACTAATTAGTTCAACGTTTAAAAAAAATATAAATAAGCAAAATAATTTCTTTGAAACCAGAAAAATTCTCTAGTTGAACTGCGAAAAATATATAAAAAATTTAAATTATATTTCAAGTAACTGTTATTGAAGTCATTGTTCATTTACCGCAACATTTTTCAGTACAGTGACCACAAGTGTTTAGTGTTTACAAATTCATGAAAATTTTTTTCAGTGTATACAAGCCTTGCAGTTGACATATTTAAGTGACAAATGCGCACATTTCAAAAATTTCAAAATCAATGCAATATTTTATTGCAAGTTTGCCACTTCTGTCATTATTTACCTGTCATTTATTTTATTGTATTTTTTTATACCCTGAACAGGGTCAATTAAGTCGACTTAGGTAAGTCCGTTTGCATAACAAGTACCTCAGTTTTTGAGATATCCAACTGAAATTTTGTAAACAATCATTTCCCTGCAAGAAACCACTTTTTTGTCGGAATCACTGATATCATGCTGCTGTAGCGTATAGCCGCCGTACAAACTGAACGATCGAAATCAAGTGGTTGTATGGAAAACTTTTTTATATGAAGAGATATCAACGCGAAATTTGGCACGTATTATTACTCAAACAAACGCAATATTCTCCAAAGAAATTGTTCAGATCGAATCACTATAGCACATAGCTGCCATACAAACTGACCAATCAAAGTCAAGTTTTAGCATAGAAAACTTTTTTATTTGGCGAGATATCTTCATGAAATTTGGCACGCATTATTACCAGAAACAACAAAATAATCTGCCAAGAAATTGTTCAGATCAGACTACTATATCTTATAGCTGTTATACAAACTGAACGTCAAAAATTACATTCTCGCATAGAAACTTGTTTATTTGTGAAGGCTACTTATATTTCGCTGCAACCAAACTTAACATTTCTACTTTCTGCAATCTTTTTTGTTGTAATTTTGCTATTTCTGCTATTAAGTGTGCAATTAAATCGTATATTATGCATATTTATGACGCGTACAGTTTCGAATGTCAGCTGCGTGAATTATTTCAAAATGCAAATGAGCTTTTTGTGCCACTAGCAACATATTTTTGAAAGCTCTCAGCCACGCTCACACACACACACGCACACAAGGACACTTGCCACGTCTTGCTATGCTTTATAACGGCGAATATATATCGGCTAAATGTAAAGTGCACAATATCTATGTGTGTGTGTTAAAGGCGGCTGTCATTAAAAACATTTGAGTGAAATGACAAAAACAAAAATTATACACTAACTAACTACTCAACGTTGCACTTGAAGCTAATTTCATATCGCTTATCTGCGGCACTCAAAACCACACATTCGAACCATTTTATTAAAGTTATGCTGCGAAGGGCACTTTGTCAGACGCGATACCATAATTCAACTATTTTGCAACAATGTCAGCAGCAAAAGTGGAGAGTTTGCAGCGTTCTGCTACAATCGGCACATAATTGAATCGAGTGAAAGGCAAAAATGGCACTGTGTGCTGTTGGCGGAAAAAAGTGAGGTTATATACACTTATTCGTGTTTTGTTGGTCCTTTTGATAGTTTTGTTTTTTAATGGCAAGCCAAAATAAATTAATTTTTTACCGTTATAGTTTTAGAATTAAAATTTTTTACTACTAAAACAGCTGGCAACATAGGCAAACCAATATTTTTTTACAACTTTCGACTAATCGTATAAATTATTCTTGCCTAGTTTTGAAATTTTTTTTAAGTTTTACAAAAATGCAAAAAAGTAAAAAAAATGGAAGGCAACATTGTAAAAGAACAGTTACCATCACTGTCAAAAGAAGTTATTTTTTTTTCGAACTTTCAATAAAATTTAGTGGCGAGGTGTTTTTCTGAAATTATTTAAAATTTTTGTAAAAATTCAAAAATAAACAATAAACCAGGTGGCAACATTGACAAAAAGATATTTTTTACCACTTTCAATTTATTTTGTTTGTTAATCATATTTAGTCTTTAATTCTTTCTTCTAATTTTTACGAAAATTCAAAAGGTAAAAAATTGGTGGCAGCGCTGTAAAAAAATTAAATTTAAGTTTTTTCAGGCAACGTTTTATTTTAGCATATTAAATGTAAATATTTTGAATCTTAAATAATAAAATGTATACAATAAAACAGGTGGCAACATTGCCAAAAATATATTTGATTTACGACTTCATATTTATAGTATTTGTTAAACAAGTTTAATTTTTAATATTTTTTCTATTTTTTTACAAAAATGCAAAAAAGTAAAAAAAAAATGGTGGCAGCACAGTAATAAATTAAATTTAAGATTTTTTTGTCAACTTTTATTTAAACATATTTAATATTCGTTTTTTGAATCCTTAGAAAATCTTTAAAAATTACATAAATACATACAAAGGTGGCAGCCCTTGATTAATTTTGTGTTGCCATTTTAACTTATAAAATTAAATTTTTAATTGATTTTTTGCTTCTAAAAGAGTTGTCAGCTTATAAATTCCACAAAAACGATATTAATCAAATCCAAAGAATACTAAATTAAAGAATATGGGCATTACAGTAAAAACCGAGAGAAATATATGTCTTAATATTGCTGGTATAAGTCTAGTTTTTGCTTTACTATACATCATTTTTGAACCCGAAAAAACACAGAAATTTTTTTTGAACAGTTTTGGTAAAGCCTTAGTAAAGGTCCCCGAGGGCATCAAGCCCGGTATTGAATTTGTATTGAATAAATTTTCGAAAAAAAAGAAAAATGATTATTTCACATCGAAAATTTATATTTTCTGGTGTCTACATTTCGTAAGCTCTTTTAAAATTAAAACAAAAAGAAAATTTTAAATTTTGGAAAGAAAAAAAATTTTAAATTTAAAAAAAAAATTTTAAATATTGAAAAAAAAAATTTAAATAGGAAAAAAAATTAAAAAAATTGATTTTTTTTCTTAGGCAAGATTTGGAACATGGATCTAGATGTTAAAATTTTTCATAAAATCTCAAAACCTGTCAATTTAAAAAAAAAAAATTTTTAGTAAACCTAGATATTAAAAATTTTTGAAAAAAATATATAAAATTATTTAACTTCGAAAAAATTGTAGATTATCTGGCATCCACTTTTTTTAGTGCCCAAAAACTACTTATTGAAAATTTTCGGAAAAATATATGTACATACATATATATAAAGGTTATTTCACATAAAAAAAGTTTTTATTTTCTGTTAACTACATTTTTTCAAAACCCACAAACTTTTAGCATTTGATCACTTAATGTTTAACATTGCCATTTTTCACCAAACATGCCTACTGTGCAACGTCACCAACACTGATTGTCGCAATCTATCTTTCAACTTTCGCCTGCACAATTTCCTCCCACAACCGAGATTATGAGGGTGGGCATGACAGCAGCAGCATTAAAGTGCTAAAACTTACTTGTACACACACATGCACATATGTATATGTATAGTATCTTATAAACTTATGTGTAGCTGTGCGCTAACGACAAATTATCTGCCAAAGGAAGAGCGAACTGCGAACAACAATAATCATAATTACAACAATGTCAAGACACTTCATCAGTTGCAGCCACTAAGTGTAGCATATTCAACACCAACACTAATAAACAATATTAATGCCAGTCACCAGCCACAGCATATAGCGCTACCAGCAAACAATCAATCCACTTTCCGCTTCGCGTAATGCGTTTTTAACCCTGAACTCGCGTTGAATGACGAGCAAATCAGTTGCGTGAACGCTTATGCTCCTATTATGCAGAAGCAAGCTTACGCACGAACTTGTATAGGTGTAGGCTTACAGTTGTAGCACTAGCTAAGCACATACTCATAGGTATGTGTATAATTGTACATATATGTGTGTGTGTGTGTGCAGCTGGCAGCGAATTGTTTGAGCAAAATCAATATTCCTAACGCTTTGCGCAGCTCGTCGCGCCTGTTCTTCGCAGGCCGCCAAAACACCCTATTTATACCCCTGCTGATAAGCAGTAGTGAGGCAAAGCAGCAGTTTAAGCGGAGCGATATATGATGCTATTATGCGCACCGAATTGATGCTATCAGCAACATGCCGCTAATATAATCACATCTACTTTGCGCACATGCTTCGTCTTCCGCGTTTTACAGCCGCTGCAGGCCCCAGGCTAAGCGTCGCTGCCAAGCCTCAACAACAACAGCAGCAGCAATGTCTGCTATCAATTTGCCAGATTCTTATGCTCGTGCTTACGTAAGAGTTTTGCCGATTATTCTGCCAGATTGTTGTTTTCGTGTTTTTCTCGGCTCCTTCCAAACAACTTTTCCACTTGAATGGTGAACATTTCCAATCGGCGCTGTGGGGTTTCTATGCATAATTGTAGTGGTGTGTTGGGGGGGGCGACGCAAATGCAATAATAAAACTTTTTTAGCAACATAACAGCCTTTGTTAGCATTTCATTTGCTTGGTTTATGAGCAATTCTAGTCAAATCCACACACACGCACGCACACAGCTGGGAGTGCGCGCTGAGACGAGTAGTTTGTAATGTGGCAGCGGTGAGCAATAAACGACAGCAATCTTTAGTCGCATTAGAATTTTATTTCCTCTATTTGTTTTTCCTCCCGTTTTCTTTATTCATGACTGACAATCTAATTTCATTGTCTGCTTTTAGAGAACGAAGTAGAAGAACTACTATAGTTGTTTGCAATGAAAAAAGAAATCTGCTGTGATATACTCCAAGGCATTCAGTTTGGTAACAACTTGCTTAAGGCTAATATCGGCAATAACTACCGATCATGCTACTTCTGAAAACTTGCCGGAAAATAATTTTTTTTTTTATTAACGACTAGCACCCCAATAATCTGTCCGTTTGTCAAATCAAAATCATGTCCTCGTATGAAAAGCTTTGAAATTTGACGAGATATCTTCACGAAGTAAGGAAGCCTAGACAGTCTTCGAAATACTTTTTATAAGCAGCTTTTGAGATGGCCTTTAGCTGTTTCAGCGAATTTCGAATTTCGTTCGATCGACTGAAAACAAATTTCACGGAGCGGAAATTTCAGATTGGAGAACAAGAAAAAAATTACAATTAGCATTGTACATTGGGCTTTTAGCATCTGCGATGATGCTTTATCATCGTGTAAAATCCATAAATTGTTCATCCACAATTCCGGCTGTTTCCTACATTTCGATGATGACTGGTTTGCACTCTTAATCTATGTCTCATCGTCAATTATAATGCTCTCCATGAATGTCTCACGATTAAGCATGTCCAAAAAGACCTGTCTACTGTATTCTTTTTGAAAAACTTCGGCTTTATTGAGACGAGTCGACCAAGAACCTGTTTCATATGCTAAATATCCACCACCAAAGGATGTTTCTTAGACTAAATTTAGAGGTACCAATTTAGTACATTCCTGTTGATATATGTAATTCTTTGTGAAAAATTAATATTTTATGCTGTTTGGTGCCAATTGGAGATTCCAAGTGTGGTCAGATCCTTCTCCCCCTGGTCTTTCTCTTTCTCTGCTTCTCCAAGCGGGTACTGCGTCGAAAACTTTCAGAGCTGGAGTGTTTTCATCCATTCGGACAACATAACCTAGCCAGCGTAGCTGCTGTCTATTAATTCGCTGAACTATGTCAATGCCGTCGTATATCTCGTACAGCTCATTGTTCCATCGATTGCGATATTCGCCGAGGGTTACGACGCATAGATATAGTTCTTTCGCAGAACCTTTCTCTCGAAAACTTCCAACGCCGATTAATCAGATGTTGTCATGTTGGTGTTCCATTTTTTTATATTCTACAAAGAAGTGTCGCATGCTCCTTATTAGTACTTCGCCGCGGTATTTTATTAGCTCGGCCAGCAGTCCATCGGCCCCGCCTCTTGTTGTTATGCTTTCACTGCCATTTAGCAGTTCCATTCAAAATTTTAGTATGCTCTGGACATCAGTCAGTAGAACACCTATAGGATTCTGCAAGAATATGCTCCGATTTTAAAACCTTCTGTTAGTCACTGCATCTTTTCGTAGAGTTTTCGAGCTTTATCCCTGTGTACCAGTTTGTCAAGCTCTTTGTGCACACGCATTTCGGCCCTTTTGGTTTTGGCTTGCAAATGCGTCTTGCTTCCTCTTCAACTCTTGATATCTATCCCATCCCGCACGTGTTGTGGAATAATGTTATGTTGCGAGGTAGTCAGTCTGTTTTCTCTCCACTGCGACACGGCACTTCCCAGCGTACCAGTTGTTATTCTTTCATTTTCCGAAAATCAATGGTTTCGGTTTCAGTTGTACGTATGTACGTGGAGCTTGAAATGTCTACAGTTCCCTTATACCGAGTTCCTGATGAGTGCTATCAGAGAGCAGGAGTGCAAGTCGAGTAGAAAATAGTTCGGCTGTCTGTTGTGATCGCAGCTTCCCGACGTCGAAGTCTTTGTGTTTGTTGACGAGAGTTTTTTGCTGCAAAGAGGCGAGGGCTTATCTCGGCTGCAACAAAATATTTTCCGAGTTAGGGCTATAATAGATTTAGATAGTTTTAATTAGCAACCACTATAATGTAGAACTAAATTCGGATATTTGTAAGACTCTTTACAAAGAATTAGCTGATATTAGCTATGAAAAGCACATCAAAAAGATACGCTTGGTCATTAGTAAATAAATCACATATAGGCATCCAAAAGTTCACATTTTATTTGTCAAATTTTCGTTCGGCTCGTTAAAAATTATTATACTTCTCTATATACGATAGTTCCTCGGAGCTTATTTCATACCAATTACAATCGTTTGCTGCTTCTTCACCCGCTAGAACCTGAAAATGTTGACATAAAATATACAAATGACAAAAAAAGTTTACTAAATTGAGCATTGCTAACTGCTCCTCAAACACATACACAAAAAGGCAGCTAAGCCCAAAAACAACAAACTTCCTAGCACCACTGTGACACTATCATAGCTGCAAGCGAAAGTCTCCTCTTCGGTGGCAGCTGCTGCAAATGAGCATCTAGCTGTTGAGCTATATAGAAAATTGTGTAACAAAATCTTCGCCGCACTGCTATCGATTTTATAAAACGAATATTTATGCATGGAGAGAATTTTTCTAATAATTAATGTCCTTGTTGAAAGCAATTTCGAAATAAAATTCAAATGTCAATTAGCGCTCAGAATTATTTGCTGCCTAGCTGTGGTTGTTGACAGGCGATTTAGATAAGCTGAATAAATTATGAAAATGAGGAATGTGGAATATTAAACTATTTATAGTATTTATTGCTAGAAAATGTATTTATATGTGAACTTAGCTTGTAAAAAAAAGAAAAAATATAAATAAAATCAATAAATCAAATGGTTAACTAAGCAACGTTACGAAAGAGGTTTTTTGCGCTATCTCATATATACATACATACGTATATGTATGTGTAATTTATAACAAATGAGCAGAGTTCCGAAAATAAATATAACCGTGCTGAATCATGCATATGTATATGGATAAAATTTTAGAAATATTAAGTAAAGACTCTATAAAATATACATTATTTATATAAGTGATCAGCATGACGAGCTGAGTGAATTTAGCCATGTCCGCCTTTTCCTAAAATCCTTAGTTTTTCAGATAACGCTCTGATATTTTGCACACGTTCTTTACTTGTCGGAATATGGCTCACTTATGGAAACAGCCGATATCGGACCACTATAACGTATAGCTGCCATACAAACTGAACGATCGAAGTGAAGTGTTTGTATGGAAAAATTTTTCGGTGAACGGGATATCTTCATGAAATTTGGCACGGGTTAATGGCTGAAACAGAAGTGTAATCTACGAAGGAATTATATAGATTGAGCCCCTATAGCACATAGCTGTCATACAAACTGAACAATGAGAATTAAGATTTGTAGGAAAGATTCTTTCATTTAAGAAGATATCGCCATGAAATTTGACATGAATTATTATGCAGCTTTGCAATATCCGAAGAAAATTTTCGGATCGAACTACTATATCGCATAGCTGCCATACAAACTGAACGATAACAATTTTGTTCTAATAGGAAAACCTCTTTCACTTCACAAGATATCGTCACAAAATTTGACATGAATTATTAGCTAAGACAATCTCATAAAAAGTCATAATATCTCAGAAAAAGTTATACAGATCGGGTTACTGTAGCATATAGCTCTTATACAAACTAAATATTCTACATAAAGTGCTTGTATCATTAGTTTATTATTTGTGAAGGGTGTCCATGCTTTGGTAGGAGCGAAATTAATTTTTTCTTGTTTTTTATCATCTTCTATCTCCTACACCTCGAACAAAACACCCTCTATCTGCACCGGCTATACATGTGCAAATGATACACGAATATTTGCCTAAATCGTCGTGTAATGCGCACAAACAATGCAAGCTAAGCCGACAAGTTAGAATGGCTGCCACTGTTAATCAGCTTGCCGCTTGCTTGATAAGGGTGTGGCGGACTGTCCTCCACCCGCTCAGCCATTGTGGCAAAGCAATGCTGTCAATAACAAATAATATGCCCTTCTCAAAGTGTGTGCATGGGTTTGTGAGCGCTTTTGTTTTCGCCTTCGCGTGTGCTTTATCCCTTTTGGTTTATTTGATTTGCTCGGCAGGGCTTTCATTGTATTCCGTTTCTCCGCATCTTGCTGGCAGCGCCCAAACAATACTCCTTATTTTAGTCTTACCACAAAGTTTGGCTTTGGCTTTGTTATAAGCATAAATGTTGTTGCTGCTGCTGGTGTCACTGCGGTCGCTGCCTTACACTCCGTCTGCGCTGCGCGGCCGCTTGTCATTTCTGGCAGTTTTACTCAATTTTAATACGATTTCGGCACAATGTCTTTGGGAAGTGCTTCTATCTTACTTCTTTCGTAGCGTTTTAGTGGCCTTTGAGTTGCCACTATTGTCTGCCGCTTTAGTTTGTGGTATTAGACCCTTTTGCTGGTAGTTTTAGGTATATAGAGTTATTGGTTTTCTATTTAGCTTCCTTATTTGAATAGATTCCAAGTATTTGTATTATTTAGCGTAATATAAGCTGTTTGGTTGCTTAGTTGAAGTCGCAGCAATTTAAATTTTCACGCTTTGAAGCTTTGACTTTGTGAAAAGAAATGCGTAATTTTGAAATACTTCAATGATGAATCGTGACTTTGTTCAAGGTCAGTTCTTGGGCTTTTTAAGTCTCCATTAATTAGTTTCAATAATAATTATGAAGGCTTAATATAGTTTTGGTTTGATATTTATGCAATAATGCTCCCGAAATATTAATTTCGCGCAGCTACTTAAATTCGTAGTATGATTTTAGGTGCACATACATGTTTGCTTAAGTTTGTCATAGCTGAAATGGATATAAATTGAACTTTTGAGAAAGATTTTTTTTATTTTATCATAATATTTAAATAATTTATATAAAACAATTTTATTTATAAATATTTAATTTTTTTATTTTTTTTTTATAAGGTTTTTTTTAATTTTTTTATTAAGGCCTTTATATTAAAAGATTGCAGTACAAAAAGCAAAATATGCCGATTATATTATGATTCTAAAGCTTATTATATTTTTATATATATTAATTTTTTCTCTCCAAGCTGTGCTGCGGGCATGGAGAATCGAAGATTTAAATTTAATGCGCTTACACTCGAACATAAGCACCGTTGCTCAAAACCACTTCCATTTCCTCCGCTCGCATATACAAGTATATACAAGCATCTTATTTTTGAAGAAAAAACAAATATAAGAAATTTATTCCACACTTATTTGCTAAGCTCTTGGTTTATATTTTTTTACTTCATTTCCTATTTTTTTGTTTCTCGAAGAAATAAAAAAATACAATAGCAAACAGTATTCGTTCAACGAAATCATACCTTTTGCTTTCACTTCCAAACTCTGTACTTTAAATAAATGATTGCTGTTTTTGCTGTTGTTGCATTTTCTGTTTGGCGCTGGCAAAGCAAAAAGTTTCCTTAATTTATTCATGCCTGCCCACACACATGCTTGTATGTTTGTGTTTGTGTGTGCGTTGGTGCTAGTGCTTCTTTGTGTGTGAGCTTTTTCCTGCTGTTTGCTTTGTTGCTTAATGCTTAGACTGATTACAAGCTATTATTTTGAAAGTAGATATAATTTAGGACACATTTATCTCCACATACGACGACTCACATCGGATTTATTTCGTATCTAAAGCGTTAAAGTAATTGCTTAACTAATAGCGTGGGGTGCAACAGCAAAGTGTTATGTGTGCAGGAGGCTTGTTCGCTAACATTGTTGGAACACTTTTCTTGTTTAGAGAAGTATTTTTTAGAAAAAATGTTAGCTCTACATTTGATAGAGGTGCAGATGGTTAATTTGATTGTTAAAATTTGTATAGTGCTCTTGGACTTAGATATGGGTAAATTATACAAGATTGAACTTGACTCATCGAATATATAAATTGTCAGTATTATTTCGTATTTATCTTAGTATCAAAGGTAATGGTTTTCAGTGCTTTCACAATTACTTATTTTGATTTATTTTCTTCCTCAAAGCAGAGTTAATTTAATAGACCTTATACACTCAAGATCTACATTGAGCCAGAGTGGTCTGTATAAACTGCACGCAGAAACCGAATCGATACTTTTTCTTAGATTCAAAAACCATCTTTTTATATATTTTTTGCTGATTTCTACAATTTTTTTTTATTCGTGATCTCCTATGATCTCCTATGTCAATTAGTGTGCGTTTGGCAGCTGTTTGTTTACGAAGCGAAAAGCTCCTGTGTCAATTTATATGGATCAGTTCGAATCAATAAATCTTGTGAATATATCAATATTATAATTAAAAATTAGTTTTAAAACTATTGCTTTTACATATTTCAGGCCGAAAATGGTAATTTTAAAAAACCCCAAATAGCTTCCTGAAATTCGTCTGTTATGACCTAAAAAAAGTATCGCCTGCTATTTTATTTTGCTTTATTTTATAAATTTTTCTTTGATTTATTTTCTACATAAATACTAAATACGATATATATACAACATTACATTCTATTTAAGGCAGCGACAGCTAATGGAATATTATGTTACGTATACGCCCCACAAACTACCAAGGTAAAGTGAAGTTCTGTGACCAAAAACTGACGATATAACTTTGAAAGTTTTGAAAACCTGTAAAATAAAATAAAGCAAGACAATAGTTAAGTTAGGTTGCTATTATACCCCGCACGATTACAAAGATTTCTTACAAGCATTTTAATTGGTCAATTAATTATATATGGCAGTTATTAGCTGTAGTGAACCGATCTGAACAATTTCTTCGCAGAATACAACGTTGCCTTGGGCAATAAATCATGGAAAATTTTGTGAAAAAATCTCCTCAAATGAACAAGTTTTCTATACAAGAACTTTAAACCGATAGTTCAGTTTGTACGGCAGCTATATGTTATGGCGTTTTGATCTAAAAAAATTTTCCGGTGATTCTTGCGTTGCTTTGGATAGTAATCTATACCAAATTTGATGAAGATATCTCGATAAGTGAACGAATTTTCCATATAAGCACTTAATTTTGGTAGATGAGTTTATATGGAAGCTATATGTTCTAGTCGTCCGATAAGAACAATTTCTTCGAAGGTTGTATATTTGTCTTGGTTAATGATCTGTACCAAAGTTCGAAAAGATATCTTTTCAAATAAAAAAGTTGTCAGTACAAAAAGTCTATTTTTAGAAGACAGTTATTCGTTCTAAGCAATTCCTTCGAATTTTGCATCATTGGTTCAGGTAATAATTCATGCTGAATTTCTCTAAGATATCTCATCAAATGAAAAAGTTTTCTATACCAAAACTTAATTTCGATAGTTTAGTTTGTATGACAGCTATATGCTATGGTCGCTCTATATCGGCGGTTTCGATAAATGAGCAACTCCTGGGGAGAAAGGGAAGTGTGCAAAATTTCATATGAATATATAGACAGACGGATGGACGATTCGACTAAGCTCGTCATGCTTGTCAGTTATACACAAATATATTTCAGAGTCTCTGACGTCACCGTTCCGGATGTCCCAAACTTCCAGGCAAAATTAACTTACCCTATTCTAGGTATAGAAACTATGCATCGCAAATATGTCGCTGCGTAGAGTAGATAATGAAATGCTACGTTACGTATACGCCCCCCACATTTACAATTTTATGTGAAGTTTGTGATCAGATAATAACAGTTTAGCTTTGAAAAGTTTGTAATTTGATTTAAAAAGCAAAAATAATGTTAATTTATTGCTTATGCCTCAGTAACTTTTTCCTACAGGCCTTTAAGATACCTGAAAAATTTACCCTATTTGATACAAAATTTTTTCTTTTTCCTGTTCGTAGCAGCTCAATGCAGCTAATATGCAGCAGAGTGTGTTTGTGAGCAGGTTAGGCTACCGGCAATACCTTTTGTTTTATATTCAAAACAATAGAGCAGGCTGCTTGGCTAAGCAAAGCACTAAAGCACAATAGATCCAACTGCCTATGCATGGATATACATATGTTCTTTTATATCGGGTGATTTTTTATATAACTTTTTTAAAAAAAAAACGCATAAAATTTGCATCTCATATTTGAAACGTTAGATTGGTTCATGACATTTACTTTTTGAAGATAATATTTAAATGTTGACTCATGTGGTTTCAGATGGCGCTACATGCCACACAGCTCGCGATTCTATGGCCATTTTGAGGGAAAACTTCGGAGAACAATTCATCTCAAGAAATGGACCCGTAAGTTGGCCACCAAGATCATGCGATTTAACGCCTTTAGACTATTTTTTTTGGGGCTACGTCAAGTCTAAAGTCTACAGAAATAAGCCAGCAACTATTCCAGCTTTGGAAGACAACATTTCCGAAGAAATTCGGGCTATTCCGGCCGAAATGCTCGAAAAAGTTGCCCAAAATTGGACTTTCCGAATGGACCACCTAAGACGCAGCCGCGGTCAACATTTAAATGAAATTATCTTCAAAAAGTAAATGTCATGAACCAATCTAACGTTTCAAATAAAGAACCGATGAGATTTTGCAAATTTTATGCGTTTTTTTTTGAAAAAAAGTTATCAAGCTCTTAAAAAATCACCCGATATAAAGATATATATATACATAAATATATATGTGCGTCCTCAGAGCATTTGTTTGCATTTGCAGCCATTATTTTGTGTAACTTTCGCTTTTGTTATTAAACGCCGGTAGGTGCAGGCATGTGTACTCGCAGCCGCCTATTTCAGCTTTGAATTACTGTACTTTATTACCTCTTCCTGCCGGCACGCACACACATAAATAAATGAATCCATTCGCACGATTACGGTGTTGCCACTGAAAGCAGTGTGTTTTGCTTTGTCTAGCAGTGGCGATTGTCTGCTCAGCAGTGAGATATATAGCTGTCATTTTAAAATATGCTCTTGGCAGTGCTGTTTGGACTCACTCCCTTACCCCTTTAGGCCATTACCAGTATGCGCGCCACTCGAACTGATTTCAGCACTTACACTCTGATTGCGTGTGTGTGTGTGTGCTTCAGATTTTCTATGCGTTTAGCTTAATTTTGCGTAATTTATATTTTATGCCTTTAAGTATCTTCCCAACAAGATGTTACATGATTTATTGTTGGCTTTGTTATTGCGTTTACTGCTGCTGCTTTGGCCGTTTTTATTCATGCCTACTGCCATCGTTTTCTGTACATGCATTGTTATTGTTATTATTCTTGTTGTTTGCCTGCTTTTGCCAGCAAGCAGGCCTATGCAAAAGGAGAAGGTGGCAAATATGATAAAGTGGATATAATCAAGTTTAATTTACTTGCTCGACGCTTTACTGCTCCTCGAGGTAAATAAGCCTACAATTTGCTTGTCTTTCCACTTCCGCAGCCTTGCATTTGTTCTTTACGTAATTGTATGTATGTATAGTGCCTCTATTTAGTAGCACAGAGAGTTGTTTGTTAACTCCATTAATTTTAATAGCCGAAAGCAGTATGCAACGTGGCAAGTTTACCTGGAGGCAATAACCGAAATTAGTGGCAATAGACCAGCGTTTAATTTAATGAAGCCAATGTCATAGACTTTAAATAGGAAATCGAAACCGAAAGTTGCAGATTTGAGTGATTGACGCTGTGCTTTAATGAAATGACTTAAGAAGTTAACTTCCGTACAATCAATCAATTTATTACTAGCGTTGTTTTGGCTCTCTCGATAGATCTTAATTCGCACTCTGCCGAAACTGAAGTTGTTCAAAGTTGTCCAAAACCATTTTGTTATAAGTTCAATTTATATCTTTATATAAGTTTTGTGATAAATTCGGTACGGGGAGGTTGCTTTTGGATTAAAATCAGAAAGTAAAATAGAAATTAATACTTTTTCAGGCAAATCCGTTTCTTCTTTTGTCTCTATACTGATTTAATAGATACAGATGCCTAGTTTATGTAATATTTTAATGGTAAGGCTGAAATTCTTGAATTTTTTTATTTATACTAATATATTTTTATAAACTTTTATAAAAATAAAACTCAAAAAATCAATCAATTAATTTTAATTTAAATCTAAATTTTAATTTTGATTTTAATTTTAACTTTAATTTGTATGGTAATTTAATTTACATTTTTAATTTTAATTGTGCTTTTATAATTTTATATTTAATTTTACTTTTAATTAAAATTTCAAATTTTACTAGAATTTTAATTTTGATTTCAATGTTTTATTTAGTTTCTTTTTTTTAATTTATTAGTTTTAATTTCTAATTAATTTAAATTTGTATATTAATTTTATTTTAATTTCATTTTTAGTTTGATTTTAATTTGAGTTTTATATTTTTTTAATTTTAATTCTTATTCTGTCCATTGTTACTATTTTAATATTTTTTTTATATTTAATTTTAATTTCGTTTACTTTAACTTTAATTTAGTTTTAATTTATTCTAAATTTGTGTCTTTAGTTATTTTCTATTTTGGTTTTAAATTTTATATTACTTTTAACATTATTTTACCGTCCCTCTCGGCATATCAATGTTTATGGTACAGTAGCGCCTTTTACTGAATTGTTATGTTACGTATACGCCCCAACCCTTGCAAGGTGAAGCAAAGTGTTTTGTAAATATTTTTAAGTTAAAAATATATCGCTTCTTCTTCCATGTCCGGAGAGTTAATTAATTTTCTCCATTTTCCTTTTCATTGCAGAAATCAGCAAAGGCAAATCAGCCGCAGGCAACAAATGCACGCTGCATTGATTTTTTCACTGCAATCGTTAAAGTGATGACTTGAGAGAACAACACAACACACAACTGGTAACTTAATCGCTTCATTCTGTTTAAGCGTCACAAGCAGAATGCTTACGTAATGTGTGAAAGTGTAAAGCTGCTACAAACGAACGGGCAAACCAAAGCAACCACAAAGCCAACTGACGCCGCCGGCGCACAGCGCTGATTGTGCGGCAGCAACATACCAAGCAAACATAGAGCAAGTAAACAATAAAGCTGAGCAGAAATAAGAAATAAATGCAAAAAATGAAACATAGTTGCCGACGCCAAAGCCAGAGTTAGTGAACAACAACAACAAGGCCGATATAAATTGGTCAGCAACAGTAAACAGTGGACCTGTGCTGGAGCTGTGTGTGGGAAGAAAGCCGGAAGCACAGCACTTGAAGTCAACTATAAATAAAAAAGCGCATATACTGCAACAACAATAAAAAAAACAACATTATAATAAAAGCAAAGGCACAAACACAGCGCCTTCAAGAACAATCAATTGTTG
Organism: Bactrocera neohumeralis; assembly: GCF_024586455.1. Taxonomy (NCBI): domain Eukaryota; kingdom Metazoa; phylum Arthropoda; class Insecta; order Diptera; family Tephritidae; genus Bactrocera; species Bactrocera neohumeralis. The sequence goes on from NC_065920.1 coordinate 15,400,200, forward strand.
TAGCAAAATAGCGGTGTTTCTATATTGCCGTTGCTGCGGCTCGGCTGTTGTTGACAGTGACAGTGAATAAGAAAGACACACAAATAAAGTGGCATACATAAAGTAGAAGACACAATAAAGTGCGGATAAAGCATCTAATCTAACTACAACAGACAACAACAGCACAGGAAATATATGAAAATACGACAATCGCTGGCTTTATGCTGACAGCAAAAGAAATTAACACAAAAGACTGAGCGAATCAAGGAAAGCAGCGGCACTGGGGGTATACAACAACGCTCGTTTAGCGGTATGCGGGGTTTAGAAGGTGTAGCAGAGACATAAAACAGTCTCAACATAAAGCACACAGAGCTCAGGCGAGTATATTACATGCTCCGGCATTTGGTTATGAAGCGCGTTTGTCAAATGAATCAATTTACATGCTAAAAGTGTCGCTGGACAAAGTGCAAAACAGCAAAAATAAAGCGGAGACAACCCGGAAGAAAAGCGACATAAAACTGTCAACATTGTCGAAGCTCGCCCATTTGTAGGTCACTCACAAATGCCCACAAGCGGGAATACCAGATTTTGATTATCAACCTAATTTGAACACCAGGCAGACAGACAACGTGCCTGACGTAAATGTGATTAGACTTGAGCGCACTGAATGGTCGACGGCAAAGTGGCAGCATAAAAGAACGCAACAAAAGCTATTGACGCGGGAAATAATGGCGATCACGATTAGTAATTTGACAGTTTAAATGAACTGAAGGCACGCAGAAGGCAACGAAGTAGCGGCATTTAGGGGAATAAATGACAAAAGATTAAATAAAAAACTTCAAAACTGTCACTGAGCGCTGCCAAGTGGAGTGGGAGAGCATTGTTGCTGAATAACGTTAGACAACGTGCCGATATTTGGGCACTTACGCAGACAAGTGCTAAGATAAACTGGACCAAACCTTTAATGGATGACTTTAGACTATGATAAAAAGAAGCAAAAGTATTACAACAAAATAACAAAAAATAAAAAAATTACAACATAACTCATAGAACACCCCACGACTGGTAAGAAAACTAAACGCATAGTGGTGAAAAACGCAAACGGCACATTTGCATAGCATACATTTAGGAGTTGACGAAATAAGGCGGCATGCACACCCAAACACGCACTTGCTGACACTACACACACACACACTAACGACTGCATACCGCAAGGCGCGTATACATGCTCGTACACAGCTAGCGACTAAAGCAGAGTGCAAGTAATATTAGCAACAACAACAACACAATGCTCCAACAATCAACTGCCCGCCTTTTACTGCCCATCACGCTGCTCGTGTTGGCCAATTTTCGCCTCACACTTACCTGCCCCGCCGAAGTGTGCGCCTGCAAGTGGAAGGGTGGCAAGCAGACGGTCGAGTGCGGCGGCAAGGAGCTGCCGAATATACCCGAGGGCATGGATCCCGGCACGCAAGTGTTGAACTTCTCGGGCAATAGTCTGCAAGTGCTGCAAAGTGAACGCTTTCTACGCATGGATTTGCTGAATCTACAGAAAATCTTTCTATCGCGCAATCAGTTGATACGCATACACGAGAAAGCCTTTCGCGGTCTGACCAATCTCGTGGAGCTAGATTTATCGGATAACTCGCTGCAAAATGTACCCACCGAGACGTTTCAAGACTACAGTTCGCTGATGCGTCTCTCGCTTAGCGGCAATCCCATACGCGAGCTGAAGATGTCGGCTTTCCGGCATCTCTCGTTTCTGACAACGCTCGAGCTGAGCAATTGTCAGATCGAGCGTATTGAGAATGAGGCCTTCATTGGCATGGACAATCTGGAGTGGTTGCGTTTGGACGGCAATCGCATCGGTTTCATACAGGGTCAGCATATACTGCCCAAATCGCTGCATGGCATCAGTTTGCAGAGCAATCGCTGGATGTGCGACTGCCGTTTATTGGACTTGCATATGTGGCTCAACAACTATGTGACGCCGCAGGTCGAGGAACCCAAGTGTGTGGAGCCGCCGCGACTGAAAGGACAAGCGATCAAGACGCTGAAGAAGGACGAACTGGCTTGCCTGCCAGAGGTCACACCCTCATCGACGTACACCGAAATCTCGGAGGGCCGTAATATGTCGATTATGTGCGTGGTGCGTGCTATACCGGAGCCGCAAGTATTGTGGCTATTTAACGGTCAAGTGATGACTAACGACAGCCTGATTGATAATCTACATATGTACTACTATATTGATGAGACGGGCAGCGCGGAGGAGAAGCGCAGTGAGATCTTCATCTATAATGTTGGACCCGAGGATAATGGCACCTTTTCGTGTGTGGGCAAGAATGTGGCGGGCATAACTTTCAGCAACTACACGCTGCGCGTTATCATCAAAGAACCGCCTGTGGTGAACGAGGTGTCCTTTCCACGCGACTATATGAACTATATCATCGCCAGCAGCACGGGCGCTGGCGTCATATTTGTTGTGCTACTTTGTACGATAGTGATCAAGTGCAAACAGCGCCAGCCAAACAAGCGCAAGAAGTGTGCCAATGGCGGCTCGGTTACCAATGTGGTTGGCGGTGGCGCACACGCTACAGATAGCAGCGGCAACGAGACGGGTTTGATGAAATGCTCGTCTATACTGAACGATGGCGACTCACTGAACGGCGGTGCGGGGCTTTTGTTGGCTGAAGGCATGACGCCCACCAAGCTGTGCAAAGAGAATGGCGGCGTCATTATGGGCGGTCAAATGCAACAGAATTTACTGCTATATGCACCCGCGCATTACCAACAGCAAACGTCCAACAGCGCAGTGATTGGCGATGGCGGCCAGACGCTGCAGTTGAGCGTTAGCATGGCTAGTGCGAGCGGTACGCCGCCGCCAATGTTAGTTGGCAACGCTGTCAGTTACTGTTCGCCGCCTTCGTCGGTGCGCAATTATGCGGAGAAAAATCCAGATTTGGTAAATGACGCCGAGAGCGTTAATCATGGCAAGCTGAAAACAGCAGCGTCCTTAGACGCAGACTACGATGCGGCTAGTGATTGCTCGGGGCCATGCAGCATACAGGGTATGTCGACGACGCCGGTGCAATTCGACAATTGCTACCAGCTGGCACCACAGTATGGCTCACAGATTATACGGCCGGCAAACATGCAACTGAATTCTGCTGCAGCAGCACGCTTTGGCGCTATGACGACATTGCCGCGTGGTATGCAATTGAAGACCGTAATGAACAGTTTGAGCGCCGCACCCGCGCCACAACACCAAGTGGACGTGCACTTGAATCCAGTGTGCTTCCTTGGTCAGGATGGCTTTGCTTATGATTACAGCAACGCGCACTTGCAACAGTCGGCGCCTGCACCACCTTCGCATCATCACCTACAGCTGCAGCCGCAACATTCATTGGGCTCCGAACCCTCACACGCACAACACATGCAACAGCAAAACTTTTACCGCACTCTACCACACAACCGCGCACACAAACAGCAGCAATTCGCCGCGTCCGCTGCAAATCCAGGCATGCGTTATAGCCTAGAGGCGGAGTTCTTGCAGCGCTCCGGCACACCAACCTACGACAAGTATATGCCCAATGTGCGCTTCACGGCCGAGGGCTACCCACAAACACAACAACAGCATATAGTGCAGTACCCGTCGCCGCCGGAGGGCTACAAGAGCAGTCAAAGCCCCGCGCCCAGCCTACATGACGGCGGCGCGGTAAGTGGCGCGGGTGGTGTCGCTTCCACAATTTCAAATGCTACGTTTCAGCAGTGGCCACCCTGTTTGCCCGGCTATCATGTGCAGGCCATACGCTATCCACCGACCATTGTCGGCGTATTAAGCCCACAGGCGCATATGCAACAACAACAGCAGCAGCATTTGCTGCAACAGCAACAGAAATCGACGGCAGCGGTTGTGCTAACACCAAATGGACCAACAAATCAAACACAAGTGCCCACATCAATAACAACAACAGCGGTCACGGCTATGGCCACAGCGAGCACCAGCACGAGCGGTTCGACGTCCGCGTCGACAGTCACAAAGCGTTGTGCAGCCGCGCAGGCCGACGCTTCCACCATACCCGAATGCGATGAGAACGACGTTTCACCCACCACATCGACAGCGGCCAGCAGCAGTAATGACGGCAGCAGCAGCAGCGCCACCACAGTAACCATATCTGCAAGCAACACGACGGCAACCACGGCGGCCACAGCGACTGCCTCCGAAGAATCCTCAAAATTGCGGCATTTAAACGGCCCCTTGGCGGATAGCCCAGACGAAGGCTATGTGGGCGATTCGCACGAAGGCTCCGATATATGACGACGCGGCGCTAATGGCAGCTGCGCGAACGCACACGGCAAGGCGGGCGGCAGCGGTTGTAGTGCGGTCAAAATGGACGACTCGGTGGCATTGTAGAGTGGGCACAGCCATAAGCATGTGTTGTGTGAGTAGCTGGACAATTAAATTGTGTGCGAATGCATACACACATACATATGTACATACGAACTTGCTTCAGCTTCACGAGGTGTAATTCGATGTGAAATGATGGTGGTCAAGTTCTATAGAGCTGTGCTGTACCGTTTATTGCTTGCATATTGTGGGACAATTAGAAATCCATTAACATCTCAATAAAACTAGTGAAAATATTGATTATCAGTCTTATCTACTGCAGAATCTCCAAATCACACCCTTGGTCCTCACAAAATATTCCGCCACCACTCTACTAGTTCAACTGCTGCTTTCTCTTGCAAGCTTAGCTAAAAATCGTTAAAATAAAAGAAGAGTAGCAGCAAATTTTTCCAGTAAAAGTATATCATCACCACTTGGCTGTTCGCATTTACCCATAAATTGAAGTTCTGATATATTTTTTGTTTTTCATTGTTACTCTTACTCATTTCCTCTTACTTGCGCTTCGCTCTTCGTGGCCAGTCAAGCATTAAATTAAACGACAGCTTTATATTTTTTCCATTTCGATACCTGTCGCAAGCTCTCATTGTGTCCGTATGCTGGACGTTTTCGCTAGCAATAACAGCTTTTATTGATTTCAATTAACAGCCACCACAGAGTACGTCGCGCCAGTTATAGAACAAGGTAGCCAGAAAACAAAAAATTTGTAAATTTTTTCTAAGCAAATTTTTTTTCTTTAATTAGTTGTCAAAAGTTAAAAAAACAAACTTCTTGTAACGGCTTAGTAGGTGACAGTGCTTTATTTTCGAGTATTGAAAAATTTTATTTATTGGTAATTTTCTTTGCTATATAATTCAAAATGAGGCCTAAGCTTCACACTCTATTGAAAATTTTTTATTACAAATTAAAATTTTTTTGTTAACAGGTGGCATCCCTTGAAAATAATATTTTTTTAATAACCTTCTATTGAAATCTACTCGTATTAAAATATCAAAAAAAAAAAAAATATTTACGATGAGGTGGCAACCCTGAATAACATTAAATATGCAAAAACTTGCAGTTTTTTCTGCTAAGCAAGTTGACCAAAGGAATACAGACATTCTATTGAACATTTCTTGTTTTAAATTGCCATACAAATATTTAAAATTAGGTGGCAACTCTTAATAATAATAATTTTGTAATAACGTGACACGAGTCTTTGCTATACTATATGTACATAAGTCAAAACGAGGCTTAAAATCTCACAAGCTGTTGAAAATCTTTTATAACATATACAATTTATTTTGCAATCAGATGGCATCTCTTAAGAGCAATACTTTTTTTTACAAAGTTTAATTAAAAATTTCTTGTTTTAAACTTAAAAAAAATTGTATTCAGGTGGCAACTCTTAATACCAATAATTTTGAAGTAACGTGGCATCCCAAATTCTATTGCAAATTTTTAATTTTAAATTAATTTTCTTTTATAATCAGATGGCAACTCTTCACAAAAATAATTTTTTAATAAGGTGACATACAAACAGACATTGTATTGAAAGTTTTTCATTTTAAATATAAAAAAATGTATGATCAGCTGGCAACCCTCAATAATAATAATGGTATAAATACTATTCTCAAACTTTTTCGATATATTTTTAATACATAATTATTTAAACACATAATTTTTCCTTACATTAATAACAGGTGGCAATCTTGTTAAAAAATTCTTCGTAACTAAGCTTTCCAAATTTTAAAGAAAATTATAGGTAATTAGTGAAAACATGTGAATAATTTTCACACTTTAAATACATTTCTTTTTATAATCTGGTGGCAACTCTCAAAAACAATAATTTTAGAATAACATGCAAATTTTGCAGCTACATAAGTTGGAAAATGGCGTACATACCCAAGTTCTATTGAAAACTTTTATTTTTAAATAAAAAAAATATTTATGATCAGGTGGCACCTATTAATAAAAAAAATATATTAGTAACTTTTTCTGCTAAACAAGTTGGAAGAAGGCATACAAACAGATATTCCATTTAAAATTTTCGTTTTGAACTGAAAAGTAATTACATATATATAATCAGGTGGCAACTCTTAATAACAAAAATTTTGATAATAATATTCAAAAATTCACATGAATATATACATATATACAATTTTTTATACTTAGCTTTTTCTTATATTAAATACAGGTAGCAACTTTCTAAGAAAATATAAAGCTAACTAAATTTTAAAGTGAATTTTGAGCAATGAGCAATTGATTTGCTAGAAAATAATGTGAAATTGAATTGCTTATCAATTTTGTTTCGGTTTTAAATTTGATATTACCATATTTTTAAATAAAGTTAAATTTAAAAATTCAAAATATATATATATACTATATATTTTGCTGACATAGAAATTCGCCACTAATAAAATATATTTCTTACCTTTCCCTGACATAAAACTTCGCATTTTTTCCTTATATAATAAATATTTATGCAACAGCTCTTCTTGGGTTGCCCAACTTCATACAACTTTCAGCATTAAAGCCATTTTAATTAGTTCAAAGCTTTCTCATTTTCGCTACCAATGAATTGTATTATCTTCCCAAGATGCTATGACCTACTATTAGCCCTGCCTTTTCCGGCTAACCCAATTCAAAGCCTCTGGCCTAACTTCAAGTAAAGTGGCGCAATCACAAGCCTGGTCACCCTATTCACTATTCAAAGCAAACAATAAAAAAAAAACTTTTCACAACGCGCGCAGCAATGAAGAAAGCCAGAACAACCAGCGCAAATTTCTTTAAATCATTTTTCTTAAATGAAAACAAAAGATTTTGTTTCTCAACTTGCCTTTATGCGCTGCCACTTCCTAGAATTTATGTGCACGTGCCTTTCATTCAGCTTCCATTCATTCATATACTACAATATTAGCTGCGCATCCCGCCATTTACATTTCGACTTGACTTTTTTGACTTATTTGGCGTGCGATTTTATTCCAGTTGATGTAATTGAAAAAGTTTTCATTTCATTTAACTTTGTCCCATTCTTTGAAGTGCTGCACCCAACTCACTGTGAATAACTTAAGGTGCGCGCAATGAGAGCTTTCTTGTTGCAGGGGTCCTTTTTGCGGGTAAACTCCTCGATAGAACGGCAAACTAGGCAAAGAAGTAGATAGAATTTCATTTAGACAGGCATACCATTCAAACCATAAGCCTTTGGTATTCGGGGCAACTTCTCAACAATTGATTTGTAGGCCAAATGCGCTTTTGTTCGGCTATGTACTGAGCGACGCAGGCTAAAAGAACCAGAAACGATTCAATACTGGGCGCTACTAAAGCATCAATCTGGAACTCAGATTGCAAGGTGTGCCGCGTTCGAAGAAACAACACTTCGCTTCCACTTTGTTTCAGTGGAGTGAACACTAGAGTGCGGGCAAGAGAGAGATAGGCAGTGGAAAAGTGAGAAAAGCGGTTAAAGACGAAAAACAGACAGTAACTGCAGTTAGACAAAGCATTTTACATTATTAGCAACAAAGGTATTTTTTATGATTTCATATGTGCCACAGCACTCGTAGTACATATAAGAAAACAGGTCGTGTCTATACGAGCATGTGCATTTCAAGTGTGCACACCGAAGTCTGCTTTCAGACACGCACAGGTGTGACACAATTTTGTGAAAACAATACAAGTAAATATGTGCGCAACGTGAAATTGCTGTTATAAGTACACTCGAGCATACGGTGTTGAGTATATGCCACTTCCTTTCCTTGACAGGCTTTTTGATTGTGAGAAACGCGCAGAAAAATCAAATTAAAAGTGACGACTTGGCAGATACACAAAACTGGCTGCTTCATATATATTAAAAATATATTTTATCTTCAAGCAAATACTAACGCTCGCTAGCGGCATGCTCGCTCACTTATGACAACGCAGGCTCTCGTTTTGTTTGCCAGCAAATTTATTAATACTCATACGCCGTGTCTAACAGCGCTGCAACTTTGGCACGAGCGCCACTTCACTTGTGCCAGTTAACGGCAATATGTTTTATGTTCGCAAATACCGTTGCAGAAGGTGGCATAAAATATCCATACGCGAAGAATGCGAAAACGGATTTCTTGCATCTTTCTTACTCGGAAATCAACACGCCTCTCAAACAATTCAGTTGCCAGAAATAACTGCTGTTAAAGCAATTTCGTAGTGTAAAAAGAGTAACTGTGCTTGAAATGGTTCGAAAATTATATTTTCAGTGGAATTTCAATTGTGAGATGGCTTTGATGTTAGAGCAAGTTGTTGTATCGACATCTGCCTTAGGAATTATTTGATTTTTATTATAAATTAATTTGTCTTTCATTAACTCATTATTGTCTCTCATATACACAGTGTGTGTAATTTGCGTCGCTTATGTCACCATCCATCACGATTTTCGTCAGCTCGTCTGGCATAGCAGTTTTGGCTTGAGCTCATCAAGAGCTTCTTGATGGTTTACCAAATCCAAAGCAAACAGATTTGATCCAAGTCTTGCCAAGTCTTGTTGACACCAGTAACTGTCGATAGGTTTTTGAAGCATTTATATCTACCAATAATGAGTCATCTCTAAATGTTTCAATCGATCCACTCGATGTGAGTGAACTTTCTCATGATCAAAAATATTTAATACAAGCGCCAAGACTGTGTCTGTTCACCTCGACAATTTATGAACTAATTCTGTTTCTGTTTTCTGTCTCCATTTGAAGCCTTCCAAAGTCAAAATTTTCTTCTTAAAGCATGTCCAAAAATATTATATAACAGAGGACAAGACGATGTCAGTTGATCATGATATGTATGAACTATTTCTGTTTCTGTTTCTCTTTGAATCGTCTCAATGTCAGAACTTCCAAGGCATGCCTAGCCAGCTCAGTTTGTTAGCAAAGCACTTTATCATTATTGCAGCTTAGAGATAAACGTAAGTCGATATTAATAATGAGCCAGCATCTAACGCTATCGGTTAAAAGCTGTTATAGATCCAACATTTCGATTCATTTAGTAGATTCTGTGCATCATTCTTGAGGAAACCTTCAATCAGTTCATTCGAATGCGTGTGTTGATGGTGAACCGCGCGTCGACTGTATGTCACTCTATTGTGCCCAAGCATTATTCGATACAAATAACGAAACTGCGACTGTTATTCACGTATTTATAACCTATTTCTGTTTCTGTTTTTGTCTTTATTTCTGGATGAACAACTTGAAAGTCTGGAATTCATTTCCAAAGCATGTCCAGTTCATTCAATCCGGTAGAAAATCTCTTTATAATTATTGCTGCTGTTGGATTAAAAATGCTTCAGGCTGTACAACAACTTCTTGAAGTCTAGTCCGTTTCTGTTTAAAGTGCTTCAAAATATAAATTTGCTTTTCAAAGCACGTCTAGTAAATTTTAGCCGCTATTAAAGCACTTCATCATTATTGCAACAGCGAGATAAATGATGGTGCACCCTGTACAGCAACTTCTTGTCGTCTAATCAATAGCAAACAATTAAATTAGACACGCTGCACAAAGCAAGTCCCATTATAAGTTATTGTAAGGTCAGGCACTAATAGAAACATTTGTATAAACAAATCGCCGCCCTAATAGCAATTTTCATGCAACACACTTTCAACCGCAGCTGCTCAACTGCAAGTACATTAAAGCCTGAATAGCTGTCAATATGCTTTTATGTGTGCGCCTTTCTATGAAATTCTGCAAAATCTGTTTTAGTTCACAATCGGACTAATTACTTCATATACCACTAATATTTTCGGAAATGCTTCACAAAAACAAAAACACTGTTATTTTAGTTGATTAGAATTTAATTGCAATTAGCGTGCTTACCTTCGGCCACCAGCAAGCAATAAGCTGCACTGCACACGAAAAATATTTGACGTTAATGAAGCTGAAGTGAGAATCAAATGAAGCGAATTGAATTGAGCGAACACTGGCATAAATGATAATTGTATATGATTGCGCGTAAGTAAATACAATTCGGCCGAAATTGAAACAGTGAAAACACAGCTTAATCATAAATAATGTCTTAGCATAAGAAGAAGCGAACTCGAAATCATGAACACACACACATACAAAGACAAACGCATAAATCTTTACTTAATTGCTCGTGTGAGTTTTCTGTCAAAATTCAGGCTGATAAATCACTGGCATACGGCATGTGTGTGTGTGTGTGTGCAGCAATAAATATAATAATATTTTGAGTTATTTGCCTACATAAAAGATGAGCATTAAAATAATTTAATTATCGGGTGATTTTTAAGAGCTTGATAACTTTTATTTTGCAAAATCTCATCGGTTCTTTATTTGAAACGTTAGATTGGTTCATGACATTTACTTTTTGAAGATAATTTCATAAAACCGATTCGGAAAGTCCAATTTCGAGCATTAAAATAATTTAATGGAATAGTTGCTGGCTTATAACTGAAATTTAAAGGCGTTAAATCGTGATCTTGGTGGCCAACTTACGGGTCCATTTCTTGAGATGAATTGTTCTCCGAAGTTTTCCCTCAAAATGGCCATTGTGTGGCATTGTCAACCAAGTTCAGTTCTTCCATTTTTGGCAACAAAAAGTTTGTTAATCTTCACCGTAACGTTGCGTCCAACAGCATAGGTCCAATGATTCCACCAGCGTACAAACCACACCAAACAGTGCATTTTTCGGGATGCATGGGCAGTTCTTGAACGGCTTCTGGTTGCTCTTCACCCCAAATGCGGCAATTTTGCTTATTTACGTAGCCATTCACCAGAAATGAGCCTCATCGCTGAACAAAATTTGTCGATAAAAAAGCGGATTTTCTGCCAACTTTTCTAGGGCCCGTTCAGATCGTTCGGCTTCAGTTCTTGCACGAGCTGTATTTTATACGGTTTTACACCAAGATCTTTGCGTAAAATCTTCCATGTGGTCGATTAACACAAACCCAATTGCTGCGAACGGCGACGAATCGACATTTCACGGTCTTCAGCCACACTCTCAGAAACAGACGCAATATTCTCTTCTGTACGCACTGTACGCATTCGTGTGGTTGGTTTAATGTCCAATAAAGTAAACTGAGTGCGAAACTTGGTCACAATCGCATTAATTGTTTGCTCACTTGGTCGATTATGTATACCATAAATCGGACGTAAAGCGCGAAACACATTTCGAACCGAACACTGATTTTGGTAATAAAATTCAATGATTTGCAAGCGTTGCTCGTTAGTAAGTCTATTCATGATGAAATGTCAAAGCATACTGAGCATCTTTCTCTTTGACACCATGTCTGAAATCCCACGTGATCTGTCAAATACTAATGCATGAAAATCCTAACCTCAAAAAAATCACCCGATATAACTGAAATTTCGTGCTTTGTTTCATTGTCATTAATCTTCATATAGCAGACCGAAAAGTAATTTGAATGCAGCTACCGCAGCTACATGTATACACTTTTGCAAGTAAACACAAACATACACATCTAGACATGTGCACACTCACACATAGAAAAGTGAGCACACACACACAAGCCAGTTTAGCGCACTGCGGTGTGTAAGTTTGGTGTCAATGCAGTTAAATAAATAATTTGTTGAACAATTGTAAATACTAAATGTAATCACACATCGGTTTTATAGAGTTTATTAAACAACAAATAACAACAAAAGCAACACAATAGCATTTTAAGTCAGTACAAGTGTTAGATTAGTGAAACGGCTAAATCGTAGGCATAACTTGTATAAATGTACAAAATTGTTGTTTGTGTAAGATTTTGTTTCGAAATTGTGAAATCATTGGATTGCAAAGTATTTCAAACCATATGAAACTATTAAAATTATTAAAACTGGAATTGAAAGTAGCAAAGCTAAGCAGATGTTGACATTAATATTATGTATTCGAAGGCATAAACTTATTATTTTATAAAATTTTATTGTGTCAATAGAGTTAACTAATTGAAAACTGATTTAGTTTGTATTTTGTTTAAGAAATATAATGCTTTTCGCACACGCATTATTAAACATATTTTGTTTATATAAGCAAAACGCCGAATAAATAATACAGGAAATGTTATTTTAAGCTTATAATTTACATAAACGACTTCTTCTCATAAGAGATACCACTCATTCGACTACCAACATAGTAAAGAACTAATTTTAACATGCCCTACGTCTCTAACACATACGTACTTAAAGCAGTACCTGCGCTGCATCAGGTTAGCACAGTCCGAGCTAATTTTTAGCAGAATAAAGATGCTGCAGTATTAAAATTATTAGTGTTTAAACAACAATTAGTGTTTTTCCTTTATTTTCGTGTTTTTAAATATGTATGCTTTAATTAAATTAAATATTTTTATTTTATTTCAACCCACTCCCGTAGTAAAGCATATTTTTTTGGCAAAATGTTTTTTTTTCTATTAATAGTTCCGCTCAAGGGTAATTCACTGATTATAGCGACCCTTTAACTTTTCAATACCATTTTCGTAGCACGATCGTTCTTTTGCTTCGCAATAGGCCACAGTTCCACTCAACGAAAATTTCTTTCCAGCGAGCATTCTTTTGTGATCTAAGAACAGTCACTGGGGGCCAGATCTGGATGATACGTTGCATGTGGAAACAAGTTGAAGCCCATTTATCAATTTTTGCCATCGTTTTCACTGACATCTGACACGGAGCATTGCCTTGGTGAAACCGCAAATTCTGTTTCTTCAAATGCGACAGTTTTTCGGCAACTTCATCCTTCAAACAGTTCACTAACGTTATGTAATAGTCGCTATTGCTGGCCCTTTCATTTTCAAGGTGGCCAATAAAAATTATTTAACGCGCATCCCAAACCACAAAGGCATAACCTTGCCTGACGACAGTTGCGTTTTCCACGCTTTGGAGCGGGTTTAACGTGTGCAGTCCACCCTGATTTCGAAGTAACACGATGAAGCCACGTTGTTATATATCGATGCAAGAACTTGAGTTAATTATACCTTTACATCTTCAAACACTTTTCGTTGGTTTTTGTCAAAAATCAGCCCCCGCGGCAGCTGCTTTGAACAAAGCTTTCTCATACAAATATTCATGAACTTGTTCAGTTGCCTTCTATTTAGAACAACTTCACCTCTTGTTCATTCAAACATATTTTGTGGACTTTTTTGATGTTTTTTCGTCGGTAACAATCCCTATTGGACATCCACTCGTTTCACCACATCTAAACCTCGCATACCAATCCATGATGGTTGATTTTCCTAGGTCAGAGTCCGGAAATTAAGGATTAAATCAAGTTTTGTATCAAATGTATTTTTTTCTCTCCTAAAAGCAAAATTTTTTCTATACGCAAAATTCCTTTTTACAATTTTTTCACTGTACAAAGTTGCTTCACTCGATATGATTCAATTCACAAATTAACATATTGTATACTTTGATAATTTTTATACCAACAACTACACGCTATGTGATCTAATTCGTAGTTTTTCACTATGAGTGCCACTGGCGATGTGAATTGTGCACCAAAACCCTTTGCATTGAAGGCCAGTGCTTTGCTCATTTCATGAACTGTTCATTGCTCTCTTCACCTTTCCTCAAAACATGTTCAAAAATATTTAAGTTTTTTCTTTTAAACTTCTATCTATTCATAAGTATACTAATAAATGACAACAAAAACAATTTCCTACCTGCAAATTTGATTTAGATATTAATGAGTTAATAAGTAGTGAGTCGATCCTCCCTTGTTGAATATGGTCTCATAGATCCAATTGGTTAGCAATTCGCACAATTTTATAATATAATTTAAGGTAATTGTCATCGCAGTATATTTAATGTTTTCAACCAATACCACTTCAGTGCAATATTGCCGGCTTTACTAAACTTTGCGAGCCAGCCATTCCCACACGTTTTCTTTCATAGTAATGTCTTTTGGGTTAGGTGGCCACTGCATACAATATACGTTTCATCCCTCATTCGAAGACTTACTCACCCGGGCAGTGCGAAACAGAAACTTATCGTGTTTGAAACATTTTTGAAGGCTTTCAAATTAATTTTGAAAATTGGTAAAAATAGTTGGCAGATTGGTGAGAGATGGCCTTCACGCTACCCACAAGTAAAAAATATCTGTATCCATCGGCCCTTACATTATATTTCTTTCATCTAAAAAGATATAATAAAGTCAATTAGACTTCCCAGCGATGTGTTTTAGTTTTTTCAAATGTGGAGCATTCCTACAGTACAGCTCATCGTTCCATCGACCACGATATTCACCATATTCACCGTTGTCAATGCGTAAATAACCATAAATTTGCCATGCTTCCGCACCATATTACAGGACGGGAATAATGAGAGACTTGTAGAGTTTTGAGTGATTCTGCATTAGTTGACATTGTTGTAGGTGTTGGCGCTGGTTCCAAGATAGATCTATTCTTACCCTCAATATAATTTCAACCAAATCTTATTTTGATACGTAAGAAATTGTATATTACTTTCCGACTACTGCCGATTGGTTTCACTTAATTATTAAAAGCTGCATTGCTTCATCTTTAGCTGATTGCGATTTTTCTTCACCCATATTAAATTTAATACTGCATTCGAACAATACAAAATGTTTGGTGTCATTATGTGTTCAATTTCCGTAGACAAATGAGCGACTTATTGCAAGTGTTAAACTGATTATGTAAAAATCAAGCATACTTTCGGGCTAAAAATAGAAGAAAGGAGCAAAATCCATATAGCTGACCAGTTTTAAAGCGAATTCTCTTTACTATTGACAATTCATACAGAGATGAGAAAATCAGCACACAACAAAGTAGGAGCAAATTAATAACAAAGAAATCAGTAGATCGATGAAGTTGTGCTAACCAAGTGACGCACAAGGTATGTCTTCGTATATTCGAACAAACTTTAGAAAATGCAATTCACTTACGCAATTATTATAGAATTCTTACTATTAAGTTTTATTATAATTAAAACCAAAATTCAATTTTTCACTTTACGAGTATGTTACTCATACGCCACGTCGCACACGTTAATTATGGTAATAATATGCTGGTGTTTGATTTCGTATGCAAATATTCTCAATAAATTTGATTTATTTCAAGACATTTTAATGAAGTGTAAATAGAAAATATTTCGACTAGGCAGCGCAAACAAATAATCATGGTTTAAATATTAATCGATAGAATAATAAATACACAAAAATGTAAGGACAGTGAAAGAAAAAAAGAAAATTAGAAATTGCTAAACTGAATGAATATTATTAAACTTTTAAGGCGGTATGTAAATACAGATGAGAAAAACTATTGAAATAAACAAAAGATAAAGAAGAAGTGCAGAAGAAAATGCAAAATAAATTTTAATACCAAAAAGAACAATTTAGTGTAAAGCAAGAAATTATAAGAGAAAAAGTAAGTAGAAGTGTATATTTGTAACGTAATAAAATTACCATTAAAATGTAAAAATATTACAAAAAATTAAATTAAAATTAGGCAACATATAAATAAAACAACAAAAAAATTAAGAGTTAATTAATTTAGACTAAGCAAAAAGAGCAAAGCGAAAAATGCAAAAATAAATTGAGTTCGAATGAAAAATAAATTAAAATTAAGCAAGAATTCAGAAAATCACACTAAAACTATTGTTTAGCATTTCATAATGATTAAGAGATAAGCATAAAAATATAGAAACTCGTAGATAAACATATGTAAAAACAAAAACAAAAACAAAAATAATTTGAATAGTAATAATGCAACAACTGATTACCGTTAATGAACCCTAACTGTAAATGACTACAAGTATACTTTAATATATGAGAATGATAGCGTTGTAAGACTAAACAGAAATCTGAATATTTAGATGCATAATTAGACCTAAGCGTAGTTATTTTTATTTAGCATGCATTGCAGAAAACAACAACAAAATACATTAAAAAAAACATAAAATATTAAAAATTGAAAAACAAAAAAAAACAATAACTGTAAACTTTCACATAACACACATATACATCACCACTTTGTCACAGCAACACGCGCAAAAAAGCAACCACAACGCACTTCACCTGCACCCACACATACACACACACGCACACATACACAAAAAGACCACACAAACGCAATTTATTAATGAAGAAAAACACACAATCAGAGAAAAAAGCAACAAAAAAAGAAATGGAAGCAGAAATTAAGCGAAAATATAAAAAATTAAATTAAGTGAATGAATGCATAATTCAGGTGAGGGGGCGCGTCGGAAAAAGGACGAGTAAATAAAATTTAATGAAATTAAAATACTTTTGTGCGTAAGCGTATTTATTTCGGAGGCTTTGCAATATTTCAACAGCTGGGGTATATTTCAGGCTTGCTGCGGTCCGTGGCCCACTGTGAGGGTCAGCAATGTTTAGCAAATGAGCGTGTTTAATTGCTCGGCCAATAAAGGATTCAGTTTGTGCTTTTTGCGTGAATGCAACGAATGAGCTTTTGAAAGTGGCACGTCGACGCTGACGCTAAATATGGAAAAGGTAAGCAATTTGTGAAAAATTGCGCATATACATGTGTATGCTTGAAATGTTTAAAATGTTGAGTGAGCACAGCAGTTTTCTTACAAAAATATTTCGAGCAAATGGCATCCTATGTAAACAATTACGCTCACAATTAGTTGGGTTAGGCAAATAAAAACGAAGTGATTTCCTTCATTTGAGCAAGCTTTTTTATAGTACAACTGACCAGGCTGCTAAATTTACAGTTTAAAATGCGGTGAATGCATGCCTCTTTCTTAAAATATACTCAGTACTAGATGTTTACCTATGCAGAGATGTTATATGGTATTTACTTAATTTTTTTCACTGAATTTTTGCAACATTTTATAATGGATACCATGTTTAATTTACTTATATGCTACCGTGGGCGAAACATAGTTTTTATTTTAAGTTTTGCGCGAAAACCCACTCTTCGAAATATATTTTTGCCAGGTTAGCATGACTGTCAGAGACATCTGTGCCAAATATCACGTCAAAATAATCATTAACTTTTAGTATACGCTTGTCTTTCTGAAGTACATAAAGTGTATTCAACGATGAGTGAAATTATTTAACAAGAAGTTCCATTTAATTCTGTGTGCGGAGTCAAATTTTTGGAGCCGAAATCTTTAGAATAATAAAAATGCCTCCTGTGATAATAACTTGTCGTGAGCAGGAATATTTTTTTGGTAAAAATTATTTACAGAGGGTCGAGAATATGTTGGCGCAAACTACGTCCAGGCCAATAAAATCAACTGATGATCAACGCGTCAAAGCAATATATGAATTCGTGCTTCAAAATCGACGCTTAATAGTCAGAGATCTCATTGTCAGTTGAAATATTGAAAAGATCAGTGAGAACCATTTTTAAAGATCATTTGCGATTAAGAAAAATGAAAGCTCAACTGATTCCAAAATCACTCAATTTTTCGAAACACAACGTTGTGTTAACGTCTGTGAAACAAAGCTTTCCAACTACAAGCATGTCATAAAACGTAATATTATCTAACGATAATTCTTGGATCTATGATTTCGACCCAAAAACAGACGAACAATCTGTCGAATATCGTGGTAAGGGTGAGCCGAATCCGAAAAACTACGTCAAAGTAGATCAAAAATCAAGGTTATGTTGACAGTTTTCTTCGATTATCGAGGTGTTGTGCACTCCCAATTCCTTCCGATTGACAAGAAATACTATTTGAGCGTTTTGTGTCGCTTGCGCGCAATTCCTTCCGGCAAGCTTGACAATAATGCATACTACTACTTTGAATCTCCCTCTGTTTATGTAGCTACTATAACTTCTGAATACATACAACGTGAATCGCTGCGGCCATTGAAGGCCTTTCCAGAAATTGACTTTAACAACTGTTTCGAGGATTGAAAAAACGTTGGCACTAGTGTTTAGGGCCAGGACGGATATAAAGATTTAAAGCATAAATTTAAAAATTACTAACAAAATGTTACTATTTTGTGCTCATACTAGTATAGTATTTTTTGCATATAGTAGTAGCTCAATTGCCCACTGAAGCACTTATATGTGTATATGTTTTTCTATACGAAATTATTTCATGCTTAACAAGTGAGAAGGATATTGAAAGAAGACGAGGTGAAATTTAAAGGTGCACACGTAGCTTCTAAATTCTAAAATAAGCGAATTTTCCGATTTTCATGTTTTGATGGGTAGACCTTTAAAAAAACAATACTAAAATTTCAAATCGACATCTCGAATAGTTTTTGACTAACAGCAATTTAAAGGGTAGCCGCTCGGTTCGATCAATTCCCACGACAGCCGGTTCCACACACCGGAATTGACTCGGATTTCATCCGACCAAGGGCTGTTTTTTCGGAGATAAAAAAAAAATAAAAAATCAGTTCGATCAGCTTCATCAGTTTATTGTGAACTGCAGTGCTGCAGTGATAACTCGAAGCCAAATGATTCGATCTTCCCAAAAATTGTTTGCTTGTTTTAGATATTATTCTTAATACAACGATGTATTGCTTTTTGATCTATTCCAAAATGAATTTGCCAAGTTTTGATGTTCTTTTATTGTATGTTATAGTACGTATAAAAGAATATTTTCTTGTTAAACGACATTATATACTTTTTAAGTTCCATTGACAGGTAAGTTCGGTATCGCTGCAGCAGTGGAGGTGTTTTAATAGCGCTGTCGGAAAACTCCTATAAGTCAAAAAGTAGTTAATTTTTCTCTTTTCAAATTGTCGGAATTGATTGGATATTTCCCAAACAATTTTAAATATACCCTGAAAGTTCCGAAATAATCTGTATAGAAGTTTTTTTTTAACTCCCAAAAATTTACTTTTTTTAGGCTGTCATTCTAGGTGTACTCCGTAATTTCGACTACACTGAAGCTGAACACTCTACAGAGTTGCATTTTTTCATAGCATAAACACGTATAAGAAGATCTTTACTCTGATTTGGTTGGGTCAGCTTGAAGGGCAACTGTATGATGTAATTGGCCGCTCTGAACACTACATGTTACAGCTGTTCGATAGCGATGATTGCCACAACTGAGCAACTTTTTATTGAGAAAACGGACGTGTGCAAAATGTCAGACCGATATCTCAAAAACTGAGATTCTAGTTTGCGACGAACGTCCACCAGCAAAAATAACATGATTTTGACAGCTAGTGGTGCTATGTTAGTTCAGCAATTTATCTGAAATTCTGTCAGTACATTCAGTAAGATTTGCCATTTTATACTGTTACTTTTCATTTTGGTATAACACTTGGAAATTGTCCAAGATTATTAAGCAAATTAACGTTCTCCGAAAAATCAGCATCCCAAATGAGGCCCATTTCTGGAATGGCTACGATAAAAAACAAAATTGCCACTGCTAAGGTTAGTCAAATACTCGTATGGTTCAGGAAAATCAATCGCGTGCCCAAAAACTAAACGTTTGGAGCTAAAAGCAGCCTTGAAACTTATTTCCTTCGAAATAAGGCAGAAAATATCATTACCATCAATAGCAAACATTATAACACTAACGATTCGCTGATTTCGAGAAACGACCCAGTTAAATGGTCGCCAAGATCATGCGATTTAATGCTTGAAGATTACTTTACACTAATGAACAAGCAACGATCGAGGAGCTCGAAGATAATATTTAGCGCACAATAGCGAAATTTCAGCCGAAATGCTACACCGAATCAGCGGAAATTGGCGTAAGCCAGTGGAGATATATTAAATTCGTTTGAAGTTTTATCCATTTTAAAGACTGCTAGCCGCCTCGGCATTTTGCGATTCAAATACTATTAGTCCGTTTTTAAGCCGCTTAGCTTCATTGCAGCTGATTGCGTAGTCCAAAGAAAGAGAAAAAAATGAAATACTTCGCTCAGAAAAACTATTTAAAGAAATAGCTGCTCTCTAGTGAGCAGTCGCTGTTGTTGTTGCACTTTTAAAGTGTCTTCTAATCTTTTGGAGAATCAGTAGGAATCAAGTCAATTATGATGAGATGAAAAATTTATTTTCTAA
Source organism: Bactrocera neohumeralis (assembly GCF_024586455.1). Taxonomy (NCBI): domain Eukaryota; kingdom Metazoa; phylum Arthropoda; class Insecta; order Diptera; family Tephritidae; genus Bactrocera; species Bactrocera neohumeralis. Next base: position 15,420,516 of record NC_065920.1, read on the forward strand.
ATCAAGAGCAGACACAAAAAAGCGATAATCATGAAAAATAATCAAGAATGCTTTTTTGCAAATAAGTTTGCTGAATACCTTATGTTAATCGCCTGCTTTTGGGGGACTATTCTATTTATTTATTTTTTTTTGCAAAATTTATACTATCTTAGAACAACTATTTTTATTCAATTTAAATTATAACGAAAAAATGAAAAAAAAGTACTGGGGCAATATTATAAAATTTTAAGCTGATTACTTCTGTATGTTCTTCATAGTATAAATTCTCAGACCAATCAAATAATTTTGCCAAACATAAAAATTTAAGCAACCGAAGAGCATTGTATGTATGTTTGTTTCGATGTACATATGTGTGCATAATTAAATTCATATGTACATTTTGCATGCACAACTCTCACGTCTTCGCAGAAGATGCATAAAAACAAATAGCAACAACAAATGTATATTGAAAACAAAAATTGAAATTCATCTCATTGTTATGCAAACAACAAGAAAGCACAACGGATTATGGCTTCGATTTTTAATTTTATCAGGGGCTTACGACTCCCGCTACGATTCGCTTGAAACTGAGACAGACAACGAAACGAGTTGACTTTTGAGTGAATGCATAAGACAATGATGGCGTTGGTGGCATTGGTGGTACTGACTTCGATTTGGGCGTGCGAGCGAGCATGAAATTATGTAATATCAGCTGCTGAATGAGGCAAAGCCAGCGCGAAAACTCGAATGAAAAGTGATTACAATAAAACGTGAGCTGCTCGGAAGCAGCTGAGCCAGCCGAGGGTGGGTAACAGCAACGGCGGAGCAATATAACCCGCAGGCATTGGGTGATAAAACGGATGCTGTCACAAAAAAAAAAAAAAAAATAAAAATAGCGAAATGCTTTTAAAGCAAAAAAGAGAAAGTGTCGCTACAAAAATTAAAATGATTTTACAATTAATTGCGTTTAATTTAAAAGCGACTAAAAGCAATTAAGTTAATTGAATGTTTGCCGTAAGCAATCGATAGCGTTCAAGTGCTTTTTTCCTAGAAAGATACCAATAATGTATCAAGAAAAATTTAGATATTTCAACTATTGTCCGGTTGCTGATATAACAGGTCAAAATGACGCAAAGAAATGGTTCGAGTTAGCAGGTATTCTAAAGATATTAAAGGAACATATTGGATATATTGTGAACGAATATTTGGTCGAGTTGACTTTTGATTAGAAACAGCGACGAGTTGATGCTTCGGAGCATTTTTTAAAGATCTTCAAGCGAAATAAACCCGAGTTTTTGCATCGATATGTGCCAACGAATGAAACATGGCTCCATTATTTCACTTCGATTCGGATGACTGCCGATTGGACTGCATGCGATGAACCCGCTTCAGAGTATGGAAAAACGCAGCAGTCGGGCGGCAATGTTATGGCGTCTGTATTTTGAAATGCGTATGGAATAATTTTTATTTACTTTCCTGAAAAAGGCAGGCTAATCAGTTGTAATTATTACATTGCATTAGTGGACCGTTTGAAAACAGAAGAGAAAGTGCTCTTTCACCAAGGCAATGCACTGTGTCACAAGTTAACTGAAAAGTATGGCAAAAATCCATAAATTGGACTCCGTTTTGCTTCCGCATACACTATGCGCTCCAGATCTGGTCCCCAGCCACTATTTTCTACTTTCAGACCTGAAAAGAACATTCGCTGGGAAGAAATTTTCGTGGAATGAAGATGTGATCGCCGAAACTGAGGCCTATTTTGAAGAAAAGGACAATCCGTACAACGAAATATAGAAAAGTTGGAAGGTTGCTATAATCAGCATGTCACTCTTGGAGGGAGATACATTGATCAAGATACCGAAATTTTTTCAAAAAAAAAAGTTTGTGTTGTGGTAGCTCGTGGACTTTCTTCAGAAATAGAAAAATCTACAAATTTGGTTAAGAGAATACGTTTGGGGTTTACCAAGAAGAAATGGGTGCTCTGTTATTTTTGTTTTTTTTGCAGATAACTTTATGATGTAAGAAAAATGGCTATCACGCCTCCGTTTGCTTTGTAAAAGAAAGTAGTTCAGAAGTGTTAAGTCCCAAGATTTGGGTGGATACTTGACTTGGTCATTTCTCAAAATTTCTCGCCAAACTTTGCACGCAATGCGTTCATCTTTAGACGTGAACCGTCTTGTTGAAAATAGCAATCATCAGCGCCGAATTCATAAAATTTCGTAAAAAAGTCGGTCAAAAACATGTTATAAAGCTTGCTATTGATGCAACTGCACCAAATGGTCAATATTTAGAGATGCAATTGCTTATCCTGAACCACATGAGAACTCGGGTCACTCCAATAGCGACAATTTTATTTGTTGGCAAAGCCATTCCACCAGAAATGACCCTCACCTGAGAAGATAACACTACTTAACAAATCTGAGGCAAAAAATTTCCAACTGACCCAAGAGGTATGTGGGGTGTTTGAGGTGTACTGATTATGAATTTGGGTTTAAAATTGTTTCAACACGTACAGCTATTTATGTCACTATAGTAAATGGTCGTAGTTTTACTCCTGCACGAGTTAACTACAGCATAAAACATGCTACGTGTCAGGAAATAAAAATACTAACATTTTCGGTTTTAGCAAACCAAAATTAGCAAAAAAACAGCCTCTAGCATCAGAATGGCAAATGACTGTAGACTAGTGTAAGTTTCTGAACAAAAATTTTGAATTTGCGTGGAAATTGTGAACAATTTCCAAGCGTTATATTAAAGAAAAATATAATCTGAAGAAATGGTAAACCTTAATAAACACACTGGGAAAATTTAATACAAATCCGACAATAAACGTGGCCGTGACGAACTGTCACAATGACGTCAACCCTATTGAGAGACGCTTTGTATTTTAGGCAAGAATTTAGCTTTAATTATAAAGAAAGGGCTTGGTATTTTGTTTTGGAAATGAATTCGTGCATGAGTTCGGCGTGGATGACTTGAATGAATTCCAGCAGAGAGGCTCGACCACTTTTGGTAGCAACTGGGGCAGCATGTCAGCTATACCGTTGGATATTCTTTTCCAATGCATCAATCGCCTCAGGCTTACCGGCGTACACAAGCGCATCCTCCTAACCTCATGAACTATAGTCAAATAGTAGTAAATTGCACAATCTTGGAGGTCACATGTTAGGCTTACGACACAAAATAATGCGTTCATCAAATTTACATCAATAAAATTATTATTTCGTTAGCTATATATAACGTACGTCGCATGTTTTATAATTAATGTACTCATCCAAAAGTGAGTGTAAAAGTGATGTACACTTATTCTTGTGAAAATTGGAATCAGTGATCATGTCGTTTGGACCCATTCACCTAAGGTGCGACGCGCTTGATAGTCCTTCGGCTTAAAATTTTTTACGAGTTAAATTTTGTTAGCCCGCAAACCACGATTTCTCGGCAAAATATTCCATAAAGTCGATGAGGACAACTTCAAATATTGCGCACGATGGCAGATGGATTCATTCGGGTCTTTCTTGGTACTCCATATTTTCTGCGTCACATCAGCAATAGCGTCTCCTGTGCGCGCTGTGCGACATCTCTGAGGAAGCGCATTATCCACTAGAGTAAAAGTGGTGCCAAATCAATCCAATCTAGTTCGAAGTTCCGACTTTTCTAAGCAATTATGTTGAATATGAATACAGCGATTTGCACGATTTAAAAACGGTATTCCCCAGTAATTTTTTTGATATGAAATAGCAAGCAAAACGGGTGTAAGTAACAACTGTTAAAAGACCAACTCCACAAAAATTATTGGCACGTTGAAAACCACACGTCTATAAAAAAAACTATATATACATAGCAGCAATATATGAAGGATCTTGAAATGACTTCGTTCTCTCTCGATTTTATACTAGTATACGTTAGGACTATGCTCGTTTGAGTTACTCATCTCCTCAGAAACGAATTAAATGATCTCAGTTAATCTGAAAGAAAAAACAAGCTTGAGCACTTTGCTATTCTGTTTGAATTTTTCCCAGAGTTGATCGAATATACCAGTAAATACGCTTCCTATCTCTTTGACATATTCTTAAACTTTTAAAGAAGGGAACACACATAATATTTTCAATTTGTCTATATTTTGTCTATGGTGAGTCCTTCCAATTAAATTATGTGTACAATTTTAATATAAACCGATTTACAGTCTCATAACTTTCTTTATTGTTTACAGCTAATAAACATTACTCTGCTTTTGTTTCAAATATTTATTTTTTTCTTTAAAAATTATTTCGTTTCGTTCTTTTTTTCATATTTGCTCAAACGCCTGACCCCAATCTCCTCGTTTCATAAAGAAATCCAAACAATTCCTTTTGTCACTTAATAAGTAAAAGTAAATAAAAATTACTTAATTTTTCTTGCTCTCCTGCTAAATTGCGCAATTAAAATTGCAATCGGAGCTTAATTAAAGTGTTGAGAATAGTTAATGAGGGTAGGATTTTATTTAACGCCGAGTAATATGGGTTTACTAAATTAATCTTGAAAGAGGTTGGAAATTCTTATGCGCTCACTTAGAAGCTGTGTTTGTTTTTGTTTTTGACATAACTTGATGAAACAGTATATTTTTTAAATATGTTACATTTCTCACTTCAAACTCTTTTAAAGAGGAGGGAAGTGTTGCTGAAATGGCATGAGTTGAGTCGCAATTTGCTCTTGCAGCCACCCTATATTTTGGATCTGAGTCTTGACTACCTTTATATAAACTGAAACATCCAAAAACTGTTTGCTGAGAAGCAAAAAAATGTAATGATTTAGACTGAGACCCATTTTGAAGTAATATACAAACTAATAAGTCAAACCTTACTGTAAAAAGTTTGAAGGTCATCAAAACCGCTCCCACGACAGTCGGCTGTACGTAACCGGAACGGACCCGCATTTTTCTTCGGCCAAGGACTGTCAACTTGGCATAATTCTGTCGCTGCCGCTCGTCAAAATTAGCATATCGCCAGTAGTGATAACTGTAATATGTAATAACATCGATTTTGAAAATTAAAAATAAATTTGTATTTATTTTAAAATTATCTGTCTGCCCAGTAAATAGCTGAAGCACACCTCAACGCTCATTCCATTGAGCACAACTTTACTCCAGTCGTGTATAATTTTCAAAGCCTTACATGCTTTTCTTTTATGCACATATTCAACATATTCACTTGAGCACTTTTACATTCAAGTTGTCGACAATTTTTCTCGAGTTCGCCGCCGTTACGCAATTACGTTGCCTTTGATCAATTGTTGCTGTTACCGTTGCTGTTGTTGTCTGCTTATTAATTGTTGCAATTAATATTGCACCAAATGCGTTGTGTTTAATTGCTATTGTTGTTTTTATTACTGTCCTGTTACGCAAGCCATATTAGGGACGGCTTATGCTGCCTCTTACCTTCCCTTCCATGACGCTCATTTTCATTAAGCGTTCGCATATACCAGCTAGCGACTGCCTTTGATCAGAATATGGTGATGGTGTTGGGGGAGATACGCTCAAGTCCACCGCTGTCTCTGCTGCTATATTTTAATTGTAGTCCTGCTCACTCTTGCATTAAGTGGACATTATTCCGTTGCCGAGGCGAATTGCGTTTGAGGAAAAATTCAATTAAGCGCACTCCAAGCGCCCCGCATTGGCGTTGGTTTCGCCTGTCTTTTTGTTTTTGCGTTCGCCCAGCGTACCTTTGCAGCCGGTAGTCAGCCCTCTTTACTTCGTCCTCGTCCTCGTCCTCGTTGGCGCACGAACACTTTTGCAGCACTTCAACTTCAATTTGCACTTGTATCTCGATTCAAGTACACAGATTTCCGTGTCCTTTTTTTCTTGTTTTTCTCCTTCTTCACTGCCAGCTTTATATAATTTATCCATCCTGTAATAAGTCTATGTGTAAATGTGTGTATGTACGCCACAGCCTCATTGCTTCGGTTGTGTTAGTGCTGCTTAAATAGTTTGCTGTCTTCCCCACCCCCGCTTTCTTGACTTTCCCTGTTATTGCTGCGGCGCCGCTGTGTTGTTTCTGTTGTTATTGCTGTTATTACTCTGCCATTAAATGCTGCATTTGCCATTGTTGGCCATGTAACAGCAGAAAATTAATCTGTTGCAATAAATTTGCCACTCTTACATGTTATTTTTTGCCTGCCTTCGCCTTTCACCCGCCGCCCTGTTGTTTCTTATTTAGCTTATCCACCCGTGTCGCGGGCGTGTTTGTTGTTGCCGCTGCTCCTCTAAGCCTTCGAGTGTTGTAATTAACTGAAATCCTTTTCATGTTTATTACGCATATTTATTACACCAATTTAGGTAATTGTGTGAAATTTCAATTTACGCGCGCTCTTTCCACGCTCCGCGCTGGCTGCGCGACTCGTATGCGTTCGACTTCCTGGTATAAGGCGCGCGAGCGCTCATCAAAATCGCTTCAAATTATTCAAGCTTCACGCATGCAGCGAGATTTCTGCTAGTAATGGTAGTAATGGCAGAAAAATTCGCTAAGATTGGTATTTGAGCGCGCGCTTAGATGTGGCGCTCAGAGACTAATGCCTAGCGATTTGATTTCGCCACCACCTAATCACTTCGTACGCGCAACGGCAACGGTAGTATATTTTAATTAATTTACATTCAGTGCAGCAGCTATGCGCTAACTCACAGCTTAACGCTTAACCGCAAGCAGTTGAGTATAGCGTAGAGGTAATCAAGCGTATGAGTTGTAAATTAATTGGTTGATCAGTCGCGACTTAGCTTTGGTTGGCGGTTATCACGAAATTTGCCATCCGTCTATCGTAAATATAGATATAATCTTACAATAGACTAAGTGTAGTCGGTAAATTGAGGTGACTGCCACATTAAAATTCAACAATATTCTAAGTGTGGTGGCTTTCAAGCGAAAAATTTTGTACCAGTAATGTGTATCTTAGCTCACGCCCTTGTCTCACCGAGCACTATGTTCTCAAAATTCCTGGATGACTCTTTACATCTCTTTCGAAAACGTCTGGGCCCGTCGTTCAGTATTAATTTCCAAGACAGAGCCGACATCGCCGATGTGGCTGAGGATGTGATTTCTGAATATGGGGTTAAAACAATCTTTCGAGCATAAAACGTTTTTCGAAACACAGAATTCAAGAGGATTTAAATAAAATGTATATTCGCTAGCTTTAAATTGGATTCAAAATCAAAAACCACAAGTTTCCCTCTCGAGATATTACATCACTTCAACAAGCTCCTGAATTAATGGTTGTGATGTATTCTATCACTTGCTACAATTGCTCGGTAGACTGACTCTTCTGATTTCTTTTTGTGTTTTCTGGACAATCCATGAGTTTTCTGAGCAATCCAGGAGTATGAGCTCTGGTGGCTCTGCTCTTTAGTCACATAACCGACACAGATCCATAGGACCATACCGTATTCTGTGCATATGTGACCGCAGCACGCAGTGGCCTGTATAAAATTCCACAAGCTGCCGTAATTTGTTTCTAGGAAGAGCGATTAGTTTCTTGAACCGTTTGTTTGGAACTCTCCGAGAAACAGCCTTGCTTTCGCAGTTTATTTCGCAAGAAAATTGGCTTGCTCATTTCCATTAATATCTTAGTGATAATATTGTTAAGCATTTCTATGAACTCCTGTATCATTGTTAATTTGAACCAACAGACGAGATTGTCTGAATTACCTCTAGAATATCACTAAGAATGAGAGTTCATAGTCCGTGATAGCCTACTTGTGGGTACCAACAGTTTGCCATGAGGATCCACTATACTATCCTGAATTCCAGTTCCCTTATCTGAACTGCCTATATACCCTCAAGGACGAAACCCTGCCATTCTACTTTTACTGTCCAGTGCGACATTGAATCTCTTTTCAAAGAAAATTTTCCGGTTAACGTCGTCTCTAGAAACGAGTGCCAAGAAGCAATAGCTCTCTCCAATGCTGCTCTGTTTCTGAACATGCCAGTCTCTTCACTTTAGTCAGCAGTTGTGAGTGAGACACTTGACGTCCATGAGAACGCTCCATATGTGATCATTAGACTGAGTATCATGGTGTACATCTAACGTAGTATGACTGATTTTCAGGCCCAAGTTCTACCAGCTAGGCGTTTGCACGCCATTCACGCTCTGTTGGCATTCGCAATCGCAATTTCCATTTCCATTTTGAAACTAGTACCAGCTATAGTTATTTTATTTCATCAAACGTAGCCACTTCCACCCCAATGAGCGTTACAGCTCTCAGGGATGGAAAATCTCTCCTTCTTGTAAAAGGAATGATGGCCAGTTTTGTTGAGTTTATGTTAAGCTTAACCCACAATCTTTGCGCTGGGTAAAAAAGGACCCCAATGAAAAAGCATAAACAGCCTCGGATGAGAGTCCCCCCTCTTCATGACGACAATGGCAAACGCACTAAGGATAATGATTTTAGACTTATGGTCCCTTGCGCTTAGATAGATATTAGATATCCGAAGACATTGACATAGTTCAGCGAATTAAGAAATAACGGCTGCACCGGCTAGGTCATGTCGTTCGTATGGACGAAAATACTCCAGTTCTGCACGTATTCGACGCAATACCCGCCGGGGGAAGCTGAGGAAGAGGAAGACCTGCAGCTTTGTAAAAGCTTTCACTACAAAGCGCACTCATTTCTAATTCACAGTTATTCTGTAAACAAAGTTGCGCTCACAATCGAAATGCAAAATGAATATAAATAACAATAAAAGCAAATTTTGGGTTAGTTGAGTGAATCGAAGCAGCGCAAAAAGAGACCGAGCAAAACAAAGTAAAAATGAGAAAATAACAATAATAAAAAAAAACAAACAAATGTTGCACAACACAACTTTCACTCTTAGCACTTTCGCCATTCAATAGAAAATAGCTTAAATAAACTGTACTCGTTCCAGTGAATTTGCATCCTTCTAACGCCAGCACTTCGACTGCGTTTGCGGTAAGTGTGTCAAGCTCGTTCTGTAGCGCTTCGTCTCTCCTCATCGGCGCTCTTGCTGACTCTGCTTGTTTATTCACGGCTCAGCATAAATTTGTATTTTTTTCTGCCATTGTCCGACCAAAGAGATTGGTATGTTAGCGACGGCTTTGTATAAAAAATCCCAATTGTTTTCATATCGTTTTTCTTATTTTGTGTGCTTTGAGTGATGTAAGCAGCTATTCGGCACTTTATAGAAATATTTTATAAATAATTTCTGGGCAATTGTTTGGACACGTGTTTACTATTTCCTTCTCATTATTTTACCATTCGTACTGTGGCATTTTTTGACTCAAATCTGAAGTTTATTGGTTATTGGGTTTAGCACTTTAGCTTAGGAAGTTTTCAGCGAGGGTAGAGTTTCATCTTTAGTTGCTTAGAGAGATAATAAACACATGTAAGCCGTACAATATTCAATTTCATTCCAATTTCATCCTTCAATTATAACTTCACTCCCTGCTGGTTCTACAAAAGTGTCTATTCTCCCAGTTCTAAACCATGCCTGAATGTCTCGTATAATACCAGTGGCATATTCCCTTTCTAAAAAATATATTATAAGCCATTGTTAGAGTAGGTTAGGTTATGTTATGTTAGGTACATTTGCTGACTTCTTGTGAGGTTGCGTATAATCCCAATGGAATAGCTAGACCCGCTTATGCGTTATGATGCCCCGAACTTCTTAGTATGTATCTAAAAAACCGTTGCATATCGGCAATCCGAACTGAATCTGCTAAAAATTTATTGAGACAGCTAATATCAATATGGCCACCGAGATGCTTTAAAGTTAGTGTATTGAAAGCTGCGCATTAGGGAATAAAGTTTCAAGATGTTTCTATCTCATCTTCCTCTTTGCAGCTGTCGCAAGCCCAGTCTTCCAGGATCTTTAGCTTCACCGCGTGCGGGCCAATTGAACAGAGTTTAGCTATAACGTCTATTATTGCGGTTATATGAGCCTTGTTAAGAGCTAGCAGTTCAATGAACTTTTTACGTTTCACTCTGGGCCAGAAGACTCTCACAAATTCACAAGTGCAGATTGCCGATCAACACTTGCCGAGCTCGCGCGAAAACCAGAGATCCTGAAACTGAGTGCATGAAAACTGAAGAATCCTTGCTTACTCTTATCTTGATCGAATTTGGGTATGTGTGCCTTTTCTTGCAAGCTCTTCGGCTTTACAATTTCCGAAGATTTCGCCGTGGCCAAGCACCAAGCCCTATATAAAATGGAAATATATTGATGCTACTGCTAGTGAGGTGATGCATTGCTTGACTTGCTTTGGTTTCACTCACTTATAGAGAGCCTGTATAAGAGCTCTGCTGTCGAAATGGATTCATAGCTCCCTAAAAGAGACCGTAGAAAGACATTTGCTGCTACTTTTATGGCTGCCACTTCAGCTAGAAAGACACTAAAGTGGTCTGGCAGTCTGATACAGCAGTTCAGCGAGACCTGCCGTCAGAAGACTCTCCCTCCTATCTCTCCCTTGAGCTTGGATCCACCCGGGCTTGAATCCACATCCGTGGCACATAGTCCAAGTTATCGGGCTTGCAGTCAAAGTGAAAGAGGATTTCAGTATGTCCCTCTCTGCAACCGTTAAAGTATCCAGTGATGATATATTTAGTATGGCTTTAAGTGCCATCGTTGGTGTTGTTCATAGGCTATGCCTATTGGAGCCTCGTTGAACCAATTCTGGCTGCCTAGAAAGAGTGGCTTTAACGAATTTAACGCTCACCTAACATAACCACTCGCAAAGTAAGATTTTGATGAAATTGGTGAACGTGTTCTTTTGAACTTTGTGGAGATTTGTGTGTGGATCACAGCGCAATGGCATCCATTACTAATATTTTCCAAAATTGTTTCTATAGAAAATTTCGCTCACTTAGCAATCTCGAAATCAACAAAATGAATTATTTTCCTAATTTTTCTTTTGAGTTCAGTTTTGAATTTGCTCTTCTTAGGGTAATGTAGCACATATTTGGTCAAATATCTTAGGTTCTCGGCGGAGAAATCTATAACACGCTGATAAATCCAGGAAATAGGTAGTTAGGTGTGTAGTCTCTTTGAGCTCAAGTAATGCTAAACATTTCATTTTGATACCCTAACGTAAGTCTCTTAAGTCTTAATATCAGGTTTCATCGTTGTATTCAAAGCATTTGGTTTCCTCATTGTAACTACTTACTGACCGTCATTGTATTCGATTTTGTATATGTTATAAGTCTATACAACTATACTTTCTGGATCTTTTTAATAAGATCTTATTTCTTGTGTTGGCATATTTTGGCTACATGTGCTTCATTATCCAGCATTTGGTTCCAGATTTTCATTTATTCTGAGCTATTTGTTCAAATTGTATATGGAGCTCCCTCTTGAGCGTTCTTAGCAGGCACTGTATTATATCTGCCTCGTATTCGTTTAGTGACTTCTGACTTGGACAACATTGTCTGTTTTTTCGTTGCTGAAAATGTTCCTGTGACGGGGAATCCAAATAATGGTCAAGTGAGTTTGATCCGCAAGTGGGCTTACAACCTTCCTACATTTGTTGACTTTGCTAGCAATAATATTTGGCGACGGTAAGGCCCAAAGTTTTTAGTAGAATTCCACAGACCTTCTCTATATATAGTACTTTCATTTAGAAGATGCTATCAATCTATCAAGATTATCGTCCCAACTCTGCAGTCCTTTTTGGACCCGTGGGTATAGATTAAGATAGTATCCTTTAACCTCACTAAACCTCTTCTCTATTCACATTTAAAGCGTATTCTTACCTGAAGTAAAACGCATAAGCTCTACCGAAATCCAATTTGAAAGGAGGATATATTGTTTATGTTTCTGTTGAACTGATTCAGTATATTGCTATCTTCAATAACTCTTCATATTCTAGCCACCAATCTCCTTAATTCTTAGCAGAAAATGTTGCCACTTTCCGTATGAAATCATCTATAGACAGACGATGTAGCAGAATATTATGCCAATCATTCGAACATGACTTAATAGCTCCAGTAGTATCTGATCAGGATGCCCTCTGTACTCCATTTTATTTTCTGATATTATATTATGTCTACAATGCGCTCCATATGTAAGAATTGATTAAATGACAGCCGATGACATGACTATATGTATGTATGTAGGTATAGTGGACTAACACGTGGCATATTCTCGCGAAGCGCGAAACAATTTAAGTATATGTATATATGAGTATAATATATTATTATGTATGAGGTCAATTATGGGATCCTAGGCAAACCGACGCCACAATGCAAGCTTTTACGCGGGTCCTCGCATATAATCATGCATGAATGTATGTATATGAACGCATATTATATGGAAGTAACCACAAAAATGAGCAAATATAACAAACAAGATATCAGCACAGAAAATGAAGAAAACAAAGTTGCAATGTTAAAATGCGGAGCATGTTGAAAATGTTGATAAACCGTTCGCAATGCATTTTTTGCAAATTTCAAGCGTGCGAATTTCGCTTTTGCCACGCTTCAATGAATTAGCATATGGACACACACATACACACATGCGAAAAAAACGACGTACTTTTTCGCTGTTTTCTAAAAATGCACACACGTACGCACAAATGCATACATATGCACACGTATGCATGGGTGTATTTTGCAATATTTTCACACTTACGATCATTTCTGTTATGCCAAAAGCTCGTTGCTAAAGAATGCAAATATTCGCATACGCGCACATGCAACCCTGCACCCGTGCGCCGATTTGCATACAACAGTTACAATGTGTACGCGAACAGCTCGAAAATTGTTGAAAAGCAAAAATGGATTATTATGTAAATTTGCCATGCAAAACGAAGCGTATTGTTTTACATTGTATAAAAACGGTTAAGTCGAAAGCAAAAGAAGCTACGAGTTTAAAAGCTGTATGGTAAAAACACAAAGTGTGTTATACAGAAAGAAAATATATCAGTGCGACTAAATTTCCATGGCGAAACGCTGTTATGCTGAGTGGTCAAGCGTTAGAGAGGTATTTTATGTTGGTTGACGAATTGCGTATAACGAATTGTATATAACACATTGTTCCAAAGTGTCAAGATGCAAGGAAGAAAGGGTGGAACCATATGTGGAAGTTCACGGAAGTGAGGAAAGTTCTCAGAGGGCCATTTACTTTGGCCGGAAACGATTCTTTTACATATGACTCAAGTAGCTCACTTCTTTCGGCCTTTGACCAAGTATGCTCATGTAGAGCTAAAGGGTTGTACGCTGGGTTTGGGACCCACCACGTAAAAAAAAAACACCAAAAAAAAGAAGGAAGCAACAGTCTTTTCGCTGTTGTAAACTCGACTATAATCGCGTAAGCGGTGTCTACTTCAATAAAGAAGAAGAAGTCTAGATGAAAGATATGACCTCAAAAATAATTTCTGTAACAATTGCATAAGCTTTACGCAAACTAGACGAAATGCAATCAAAGAAATAATGTCTGTAGTTTTCCCAAAAGTTTTGTTGGCTAATTTCGATATTTGTTTTCAATAAGGCCTTGTGCAGTAGAAATGTACAGTTATAAGTCATCTTTCAAACTATACTCGTATAATAGATTACAAAACTGTCACAAATCGACATAGCGCTTTGAGCCGATCATAAATTCGCTGAAACGACTAGTTTCAGTTTCGGCTATGTCTTCAAGTTTAAATTAAGACTGCCGAGATATTTCAACCTCAATCTTCAAAGGCTGGATTATGGAGGCAAAAGTACGGGAATTTAAAAAACCTTACCCACCTTCATAGAACCTTTACGATTTGCGTTAATGCCTAAATAATAGTGCTCTGTGCCCCACTACTATTTAGACAGGATTAACTTTACTACGGGTATATAGTTCAGTAGATCTCATGTGATTTATTTGTCGAAAAGATTTGCTGATAAGCGCATGCGCTTTACGTTTGTGTATTGATAGAACGCAAATTTCTGTCGTACGTAAATATTAGACAACCTAAGATGCTTTCCGTGCTCTTTCTTATATTTTTTGCTTCCATGAAAACTTTCTATCAAGATTAAAAACTAAGTATTTCACTTTATCTAAAGGGATAAATCTTCGAATGAGGGGAGAAGAGCGTGACTTCACAAATACCATGTTGTCATAGAGAAGACTTACTATATATGAAGGACTTCAGATTCAATTCCACAAAAATATTTTCGAATGCTTTAACTATTACATTCAGTAATTCCATCTAACCTTAGCACCACAGCGTGTAGATCAATGTTGACCTGTGCTATAGACATTTTGGGCCTTTAACAGTTGACCCTACGCTATTCTATTCTTAATGTACAAGTTGAAGAGCTCATCCGACGTTCTCAGCAGAAAGAACTATATGCTAATGGATCTGAAATTCTTCGCAATAAAGCGAGAGCTCTTCCAGCTTTCGGTGCGTGGCTTAAACCAAAATAGTTCGAGTGGATAGGACCAGCCAGCTGCATGTTTTTTTTGACTATCCCCTGTAGTTGCGCCGATATGATGTCTTAGGGCTATGTGACTTAAAAAGCTTGAACGAATTCAATGCACAGTTATGTTGCGATTCGTGCAGAAGCTGCAAAAAGACCCGCCACGTGACAGCCAGTACAGCCTCTTGAAACTTCCCCAGTGTCACGTCGTCAGCGGAATGGTTGTACAGAAAGTGTGTGTCTAGTAATAGCTTCAACGACTCCTCACTGCTGAGCGTCCATCCGCCATCAGCATTTCTTAAACAATCCATTGGAGTAGTCGCCAGGCTGCGACTAAGCCTGCAGGATTCATGACAATCCTCCACACTTTCGCAGTAGGTTTTCCACGAGGCTGTCTTGGCTTTCTTTAACTCGCAATTGTATATAGCCAGTGCTGCCTTATACAGCGTTCAGTCCCTACTCTTACTAGCTTTAGTGTAAAGTCTGCCGCTCGAAGTTCTGATCTTAGTCAGCTACGGTGTCCACGAGAGGGGTTTCCGCTTATCTTTCTGAGTTCTAAGAGGACAGCAACTTTTTAAAGTAGTTCTACAGACAGAAGAAAAGAACCGATCGCACTCACTAATCGCGCCCGCTGATAAAAATGAATGCTTACCGCGTGCGTTTGGAAGTGCTGATCGAAACTTCGTTGTCCTTCTACTTTTGTTAATTGTGATAACATCAAAATAATTAAAAGCAGTACTTTAGTATGGCTTATCAGAGAGCTAACAGATGATTTCAGTAGTGGTAGTTGCCGGTCCGAATTAAAATTGAGCAAATAAGTAATATTATAACAGTAGGTGCAGCTCAACCAAAGAACTGGGAGGTATATAATTCGCAGTCGAAAAAGGCCTTTCGTATTTCTAATCAAACTTCAATTTTTTTTATATTTATAATAATAAATAAATAAACAAATATGTACCATTTCGGTCGACCACTTTTTGCCATTTTTTCGTCTTCGACTTTCATCACTGTAAATCGAAATTTCCTGAATGGAAGCGGGTGAACCATTGTTGTGCTACAAGAACTGATACAGCATCGTCTCCGTAAACTTCATAAATTTGATTGGTGGCTTGCGTGAAAGATATGTATAGTATATAGTGATCTTTTTGGAACCTCATATTTTTTAATAACATGATCACCTTAAAAGGTGAAAGTGAAATCAAAAAACTGAAAAACGTTGCCTTTGATGCGGTTTGAGCTATGTCTTTATCATATTCTACGTCATAATGCATTTTCTGCCATAAGGTATAGATCAAATGTTCGCCCAATCACATAGTACGCATAATTCCTGGTCAAGTATATAATTTTATAAATCCATTTTAACATCATCAACTCTTTCTTTCAAATTCATTTTATATATAGTTCAACGCCGCATAGGTAACTGACAAAATTCTCAAACATGCAAGACCCACACTTTAGTCGACAATCAACGTTTGCATGCTCGCACTTAAATATGCGCCTTCAGGCCTTACGCTTTAATTTCCCGCTGTCAAGATGAGATTGGACCATGTACATGGTAATATGCATGGTGATGTTCATATGCAGTGTCGGCATTTAAGAGAGTAAAAGCTGTGCCGGAAATGGATAACAGTAGTGCGGCAACTGAGTAGCCACACCCACAGCTAACTGTTTGCATGAAATGTACATACCTCGTTGCCGATATATACATATACATATATAGAACATAGCGTCAATGCAGCAGCATTTTAAAAGCACTAACGAAGTTTATGTATGGATTCCAAGCTCACAAAAACATTCAGCGCTTAGACAAAAACACATGTAACTGTAGTTTTATTGAACTCGAAATGCATCCGAGTTCTCTATAGGTGCACTTAGGTGTCCCGCAGGAGCTCAACGAAAATATTGTGGAGTTAGGAATCTTTTTTTTAGCTGAATGGTTGATGGTTGCAAAAACACTGTGCTGAATTTAGGACTTTGTTGCTCAATTTAATTGCCGTTTTTTGGCTGCTGCAACATAGAGGCACCGCAATCGGTTGAAGTTTTACGACAACACCTATTCATCAGAACATAAATGGATTTGAAGGGAGTGTGGAAGGGTTTTTTCTGTCGAAATATGCTGTTGCAAAGAGCACAAAGCAGAAAAAGCAAATAAAAGGATAGAAAATAGTTGGAAATACTTAGAATTCTGTGTTAGGCCTCTAGGTGACCATTTATATTTTATTTAGTAATAATAATTTATGACCTCTGGATGTAAAATTATTTATATTTTTTTTTAATTTTTGCATTTCGGATTATTTGCTAACTTTTTCTTTAATTTCTTTTTTGCATTTTCTGCTTTCAAACTCGATCATAAGACTGGCGGAACGATTTCTTACAGGCTATAAGATTGAAATTTTTCTCAGTTCGAAAACTGAAGACCTCCACATACAGACATGTCCTTAACACTGCAAATTCTGTAAGAAAATCCGTCAAACGAAAAGCATTATTTTTAACATTCGCTTCTTTTTATTTTGTTTAAAAGCTTTCGACTTATTATCTGGACACCTAGCTCCACTTCTACACGCAGTCAATGCCAACTTGCTTCAACTCCTAATGCTGCACAAAAGCCAAATTCCGTGACAAATGCACTTACACACATACACTTACAAATTGATGAGTGTGCGTGTGTGGGTGCGTATGTATGAGCAACGGCTCGTCGTTAACAGTTAAGCTTTATTTATTTCCGACCATAAATAATCCTTAACGTAGGAAAATTTTCAACGGCACAAGCCACCGTCCGTCTGTGAGCTCGCATGTCGGAGAGGAAATGAAGGAAAGTTCACAGATGAAAGGCGCATAAAGTTGATTAGTGTTGTTGCTGCCAAATTATAAAGCTAAAAAAAACACCAAAAACGGCATGAAATAGACGACTGTTGGCGTCGCCTTTGCCACACGCATGTGTGCGTATATGTTTGTAATTTTTTGTGAATATATGCCGTTGGAACGGATTTGAGCTTAGCTTTGTTTGGCTTGACTTTAAGGGTTTTGCATTGTCTCATTGCCAGTGGACGCTCGTCATGTCGCTTGATGCTTTGCTGAGCTTTTTTTGAACACCCTCAAAAAATTTATTAAGAACGAGAAGAGTCAGATTAGAGCACCTTGGTGTACTGAAAAATGTTTGATGACACTGAAGAAGTTTCTGAGTGTAGTGCAGTTGCACTGCTGATGGTTGAGTGTACAAAACACACGTAAACCTCGAAGAATCCATTATGACCAACTGGATTCAAGATGGATAAATGAAGCCGTTTTGGTGAGTTTTGTAATGAAACATACCTGGGGGGTCCCCAAATCACAGCTCCTTTTATAGCAGACTAGCTTCTTTCATTTCGGAATTTGAAGGTTTGGAGTAAACAATGTGGAATAAAGTTGCTTTAGGTTAGATTTATGGCGGATCTAGAGATTACACTTGGATCATTATGTATAATTCTTAATGAAGCTTTAAAAATATAACTTATTTAATTCTAACTTTGAAGTTAGCAAAACGTTTTGTGGCCAATAAAAATTTGAAGGCGCTTAATTTCTATTCCCACCTCTTTGGTTAGTTATCTAAAAGTGTGAGCTTTCAAGTGTTTAAACCTCAACCTCGTAAACGCAGGATAACAAGAAGGAAATACTGATATGTTCCCGCTCGTTTTTTTCCTTGCAGCTTTTTCAGCTGGAGTCTGATAAGCTTATCAACTTTACAGCCTTTACTGCGATTGGAGTAAAGAACGTCCATCACTAAGGAGAGGCTAGCCTTATTGAAGGCAAAAATCTCAATGGATTTAGTATAATCAATATTGGCCAAAAAGATCTTACGACAGCACATTAACTTATGGTAACTCAGCGCTGGTGAAGTTCCTGTTTTGCAAAGTCCATCCAGTGCCCTTACTGATAGTGGGACTAAGTTACCTTATATTGCGAGCTTATCAGCGTTATAGTCAGCAGTCACATCATCAAAAAGTGACCACAACACGAGATTTGGCTTTTATTAAACAGCCCTGAACGCAAGGCTGATACTCTTGATGCTAGTATTACTGTCTTGCTATAAGCAGTGAGGAGAAAAAACTAAGCAATTTTAAGGTCGTCTGAAACTGAAGTTGATAGAGGGCTCCTCACAATATATCTTTTCACCAAAAAAATTGAACTAAACCATAAAAAAATTCATTGTCATGTCTTTCAACAACTTCTGTCCACCCACAACTTCCATGTAGATATGTTGGCAGGGAAAAAGCCAGCAGAGTTTCGTCTGACAACTCCGTGATATACGTACAAAAGGACCGGCGATCAGAGTGTCCGAATTTAGAAGCTCAGTTTCAAAGGGTCTGAAAGCTACTTTTGCGGCTATACGCCTTCCGACGATATCTATGGACACTCTAATGTGCCAAGTGAAGTATTTTCTTACACCCTCCACAATACAAAGATCGCATAAAACACAAAAGGCTTGGCTTGACTGTAGTGTTGTGCAGCTAGATAACCACTTTCGGTAAGAGATTATACCTTTCGCGAATGGCTTTTCTGCAGCCATACAAGGCAATCCATGTCTTCTTCCCTTGTTGGCACAGACTTTAAACTTGACATTGCCCCACAAATACGAGTATATAAAATAGTCTAACGGCGTCAAATCGCACTACCGAGTCGACCAATTGATCCGGATCATTTTCAAGTTATTGCTTAGCCCAATTCACGAACATACGAAGAATCTGGTGGTCAGGCGGCTACAGTTTAGTCTTGTAAGGATCAAAGCCAACGATGTGGAGAGACTGATTTGAATCTTCCTTAATTGGTGCGCCACGGATTATTAAACTACATCTCTGTCTCCAAAAAATTGTTCAGATCGGAATTATAGCATATATATAGCATAGCTACTATGCAAATTGACTTTGCAAAATCGAAGATCGCAGATTTTCAAAAAAAAAATTTTCCCCTCACTCTAATCTCTACATTTTATTTGGCACCCAAAATAGCTAAAAGATAATTTAAATTGAAACTTAAGCAACAAAAAATAAAAGGAAATAAAAACAAGATTCTCAAAGGACACAAAAACAATTGCTCATAAAATGGTTTGAACTTTATAAAACAATGAATGTTTTTTGCCATAAAATTAATTTATATACCTGAGAAATCATTTGCTTATTAAATAATGTAGCACATAAATTAACAGTTATCTTGCTTGTAGTTAGTGACACAATCTGGCGTACATTAAATTTCCGGCAGGAAACAATAAAAACAAACATAAAAAAGTTTTTGCCTATCAGCGCAGCCAAATGGCCCACTAGACTAGATTTATACATATAAACACTGAAATAACTCTGATGGCAATTGTGTTGTTGCTTCGACTACACCTAGAATACACGCACACACATGTGAACCGTTATCAATACGAATGTAAAAAGGTCTTAAATTAAATATGCAACTACACAGCCTTACCTAACGGAACATATGTACAACAACACTGCTTACAGCATAACAAATGAGTGTGAGCGCCGCCCGCACTGACATCTTATGCCCCCAAACACACTTATGTATGTGTTGTTGCCAAAATCTTCGCCGTCAGAAATAACCCCGGACGCTTAAAAACTATAAAAACAAATAAGCAGCAAATAAGTGACACGTAGTTATATGGAAAATAAGCAAACATAACGGCACACAGAGACACAAGCACACATACTTACATAAACACACACAGTAACTGATGGCTTTGCCCGCAGCCGAGAGGTTAACAAAGGTGGTTTGTGTTGTTTGTACATAAGAACCGCCAGCCTCAGCTGTGGTCAGTTAGCGTGGAAGGTGCTCGAGGCGGTTTGCCTTTGGCGACCATGGACCCTCGTTAAGTTTAACGACTTGCCCATTCCATTATGCTGGCAGTAGCGGCAAGTAAGCAAATGGTGCTCGTAGTGTGAGCAGGTTGTTTGGTTGGAGGAGCAGGTGCTACCTTGGCCCTTGGCTATAAAGGTGTATGAAATATGCCACACACACACATGTACATACAAACGAACTTTTGATGTGTGTTTATTTTGACAAAAAGCGCTTGCATAATTGTTGGCAGTTTTGCTATGTGGATCGCTCCAATGGTTTGGGTTAAGTATTTTGGTCAACCTTTTTTTGTAGTTGTCTGAGTCGTATGCTAATGTTTTGTGTAGAGAAATAATGTCAAATTGTCATGAGTATAAGGGCGGCGTGGAATTGTTTAGGTGATCGTTTGTAGGCGATAGAGAGAGGATCGGATTTCAAGGAAGAAGGGTTGAATGCAAATATATTTTCAAGAAAGTTGTTGGAATACAGGGACGCTGTAGGTACTAAGTATATATAAATATATAGTTTTGTGGCCTTTGCAAAAATTTTCAGACAACTTTTGTGTGGTGAAACAAATTCAAATCTGCTGCTTTTGAAAACAATTTAACCATGTTCATCTGTCTGTATATACACGAGCTAGTCCCTCAACTTTCTAGACATCGATTTGAAATTTTACATACGCTCTTTTATTCCTAAGAAGCTAGCTATTTGACGAAACCACCGATATCGGACCACTATATCATATAACTGCCATACAAACGGACCGATCGGACCGGAAAACTTTTTAGTTTCACGAGATATCCTTGCGAAATTTGGCGCAGATTATTGTCCAAATCATATAAACAATCTCCGAAAAAGTTATTTAGATCGGATAATTATAGTCTATAGCTGCCATACAAACTGGTCGGTCAATATTAAGTGCTTGTAAGGAATCTGCTGTAATTGTGAAAGATATTATAGCTACTATGCAACGGAAGTTAAAATTTTTTCTTGATCTTAGCATAAAAATTCTTCAAAATGCCAACCAGATCCTAGCACAAGCACCACCTTACTTCTACCTGCCACGTGACACGCCTAAATTCAGCACCCCTTTACCAGCTCTACAGAGCTCTGCTAAAGCTAATGGAAGAAGAAGAAGCACATACTCCCGATTTTAAAACAAAAATATGTAAATTTCCGGCTTGGCACAATATGAGCGCACTCACATTATGTATACGTATATACATCGGTGCACATACATTTTGGCAATCACATCTTCACTTACCAGCAAATCCGACGCAAGTCACTGTGTTTATTTTTGTGTGTGGCAGTTTATGTGCAAGCAGGTTAAAATGGTTAAATGATAAGCATTTGGGTTATGCATGCAACAAAAACAACAAATATTACAAGCAAACACTGCTAGCTCATATGGCACACAGCTGTGCGCCGCTGCGTATGAGTGACTAAAAATCTTTTGGTCCACTTTTTTGGGTTTACGGCAAATGCTTTTTCTTTTTGGCCACGACCTGGTGCGTTGCTGGCAACATGCACCTTTTTATAGCACACTCTGTTATAGTATATATATACCAGATATCGCTAAGTTCCAAGTTGTTTACGGCATTAAAGCAAATAAACCTGAAAAGGGCAATAATTGCACAGCGAATAATATTTAAATTAAAATGTAATGCTACAGACGCACAAATATATGTATAAGCTGTTAGCATGAGTTGAAATAAAAAGGTGGGCCACCGCGAGTCACAACCTCACGTTCCAGCGCGTTATGTGCGCGTTAATTATATTGCCTTTTTCTTTATGGCGGCGGCCAGCAGGAAGCAGAGCTGGCGTATTTAACGGTACGCACACAACACGTGATGGCTGTGTATGCGCTTGCGATTGCTGATTTGCCAACATTTGTCTTCTGAAGCGAAAATTTGCGGTTTGTTAAGCAATCAACGTAATTACCCGATGTTGTTGTTACCATTATTTTTTATTTTTTTGCATTTTTTTCGCATTTGTATTTCAGTTTATTAATAGCAGAGTTGCAATTAATTTACCGTTTTAGTAGATAAAATACAATTTTATTCCACTAAACTAGAAAATTATGAATAATTTACACTTTCTTTAAAGTGTGTTTTTGCTCAAGAATCCTTTTTATAAAGCCCTTTTTTTTAAATGAAATGATCATGCTGCATTTGACTTTCTATGATTATAAAATGATTTCTCTTTAATTACTCGACGGATGAGTTTCGTTTCTCAAAAAGAGTAGCGTGCGAATTCCGATCCCAAATTTGTGGAGATCATTACAGATGTCGATGAGACATGTATTTATGAATTTGAAATGCAAACAAGTCAACAATCATTAGAATGAAAAAAAAACTTTTTTTTTTCGATACTCGTGGTTTATGTACCATGATTTTGTTCCGGAAGTACAAGCGGTTAGGATGATGTTCTATTTGAATGAATAGAAGCGTTTGCGTGAGAGCATTCGTCGAAATCAGCCGGAATTGTGGAAGAACAATTCATGGATTTTACATGATGATAATGCACCATCACACCGAGCAACGATGGTGACCGATTTTAAACCCAAAAGAGCATTTAATACCATCGATCTACCACCGTATTTATCAGATGTGCGGATAGAGGTAAATACTTAGGGCTCATCGTAGACTGAAAGGTCTTGTGAAAACCCAATATCAAGTAAAGAGCAAAGAAAGCGTGGATCTCCCTGTACGGCTGCAAGGGAGCCATTGATAAAAGATGGTACTTCTTCACCAAATGTACTTCTTTATCTCTATGAAACCACAGTTGAGCCTTTAATGTTTCATGGCATTTATAGCACTATTTTTGGTGAAAGACCCTGGTAAAGAGTGCACTCCTGGAAAAATTGTTCAATGGTTTGCTCTTATCAGTATTTGTAGTGCACTACGAAACACGCCAGATAGCGCACTAATTGTCTTGCTGCATAAAGCACTAATCCGCGTGCTTTGATTTTATTCTGACAAATTTGGTTTACCAGATCGCGGAACCCAAACCTGATTGTCGTTTCCGTACACACATTCCTTCGAGGAAGGCATTGGAAATGAGAAGGCATAAGGGAGGAGGAGGGCGATGTGCTTTTCTAAGGATTAAAGCTTGCGAGAAGGGTTGCTGGGGGAGTACACTATTGTGAACTTTCCTTCAGCGCCAGTTTTAGGCTTCCTGGCCGCTACATTGTCTTAAAAGCGGAGGTGGCTGCCATAAAGTTAGCAGTTGGTCTACTGCTCGGGAGTGCCGCCCTTGCCAGAGTGTTGTCTACACATTCCTATAGTAGTAGCAGAGATATTATCCTTAAGTTCGCTGACTCACCGCTCAAGACAAGATGTCTAGACTCCTTATACCTAACATCGAGTTATTTTAAGATTAGACTGGTGTCTGTCCACAGCGGTATTGCAGACAACAGAGGCTTGTGTGGTTACTAAAACAGATACTTAAGTTTTAATAACAGCGGCATTGGAACAGGTAGAAGCCCCCGTAGACTTTTTGTGGTTCACTACTAGACTGTTGGGCATCAAACCAAATTGGCAAGTTCTGCTAAACTACCAACACCTGTGCAGTCGCAAAATTTTCTGTCCCAAAGTAAATCGGAAGAGGTCTAGCGTGGACTACGCTCTCAGCAAGGTCCTCTTTTCAATGGTTTTAGTTGTTCTAACTGGTTACTCTTCTATCGGGATTCATACAACAATGTTGAATATCTTCCCTGATGACAGTTGAATCAGCTTTTTGGAAGAATATGAAGCAGAGTCATCAACACTTGCTCCTCAGAAGTAACGCTTTTACTAGTTCAAGGCAAAAATACCTTGGATCTCATACTTTCAGACCTCCAGGTAATGTAGCGGAAATAAAAATAAAATACCTAAGCAGACTTGCGATAGGTTCAGACTGTTTGTGTCGAAAACTGACGTACAGTTGAAAGAGTTTTTCATTTGGCATCGCAAAGGACTGTAACATGTACAACAGTCTAAATGTGATTCCCCCAGTAAGTTGAGGGATCAGCCGTCTCACCTAGCTTAAACAAACAGTTATTCTCTAGGTTCATTTATTCATGCAACATAAACATAGAAGATTTTAAGCTTAAATTTGTCAAACTTTAATGCTTTAAAATGTTGCTCAAGTCAAAAGGGAAACACCAATTGTTTTGCACGCAAATAGAAAACAAAATTCCAAATATAAACCACAACGCATGTGCCACGTTTGAGGGGGAAGCTTGCAAACATATGCAAATAGCAAGGCAGACGCACAACTACATACATATGTGTGATATACATATACACGTATGTATGTATGTGTGTGCGACTTTGTAACCATATAAATAAAAGCCTCGAAAACAATTCATAAATTTCCATTTTCTTTCTTGCTGGCGGGCGCTCACCCCGGTGACATCAGCGCACCTACACATGCGCACATGTACACCAAAGTTAGTATGCAAGTTTTTCATGTGAATATTAGCCTTCATTTCTCCAACACGCTGCTGACACCTAACAATAGCAATACACTTGCTTTACATTTTTTTCAGCACGGCAAAAAGTCGCCTTTGTTGTTGGCAGAGTTGGGTTATTGTGGTCGTGAGGTTACCTTACGTTTAATGGTAATTTCGGTGAGCAGCAGCCGATGGTGGCCGACGCCTAATAGTGGTGTTGGGGAATCACTTTATATGTTAATTTATACAAAAACTATCTCGCCTCTTAGTCGGCAAGAGTGATTCTTTCGGGCCGTAAATCAAGGCAACACTGCACAATGAAGGAGGCACCGACGGCAAATGCACGCACGTACAGACAAACGCACACACTGAGAGAGCGTTGTGGCAATATGGGGACATATGCAGGAAGGCAGACAAAAAGTGGCAAGCAAATAAACAAACAAACGCCTTGGTGCTGTGTGGGACAGCGTTGCTTAAGCGCACAAACAGAAATTACCATAGAGATGTATGAATGTCAGTATATGTGAAATATGTATGTGTGTGAATATATACATATATACATATTAAGTTAGTTGGTGTTTTTTGCCTGCGGCCATACAAGCACATTCATTTGCGCTAAAACAGCTTACACGTAGTTGATAAACAATTGCAAATGTATGTTTGTATATGCGTATATACGTATGCGTGTATGTGTAAATACATATACATAAACACATGTAACTTTCGTGAGCCCTGAGCAGTCAGGCAATGAAAAATGTTGGTGCGATCCTTCAACTTCAGCTTTGCAATGATGGAAGGACATCCGCACGGACCTTACGAGCAGCCTCAACACTCAAATGAAGGAATATTTATGTTGTTGTATGTGTGTGTGTGCCTGCGTGTGCGGTTGTGTTTGTGTTTGTCTGCTACAATGGACAATTGTTAAAAGGAAATACAAACGGATAAGTGCAGACAGAGGCGGCGAGGGCAGAGCGCACACAAGTGTGAAAATGCACACAAAAAATACACAATTGAAACACACAAGAAATACAAAAACAAAGAGCAAAATGTAAAATGTAAACAACAACAATAAACTGCAGTATTTTTGTTGAAAGCCTCACACTGCAGCCGAGCACACAATGCAATCAACAGCAACGCACATCCGCTCGCATGCAAATATTAGCTTGTCGGTGAATGTGAGTGTGTGTGCACTTTACGCTTTAATGAAATGTCAGCCTTGCACCAACAACAGCACTAACAACAGCACTTTTATAAACCAAATGTCTTATAAAACCACAAACACAGCAGTGCTGCTGTTGCTGCTGCTGCAAAAAGCATATTTGCAACAAAATAGAGTTTATGCAAAATTCCAAAAACTCTGAAATAATCTCGAACTTTATGCTGCTGAGAGCAAAATGCGAATAATAGTAATTACTTGCTTATTTATTCACAGTGTGTTTGTGCTGGGTTGGGCGGCCAGTTGGCTGTTACTTCGTATTGCCCTCGGATATGCGATTTTTGCATCGCCCCAATGACTGCTTGCATAATACAGGGTGTGTCATGTCTGACTAAATATTACCAGGGCTACATGCTTAAGTCGGTATACCTCAGTAGTGCCTTGCAATTTTTGTAATGGATAAAAATATCGAAGAAAGAGTTTGTCTCAACCGAATTTCGTGTGAGAATGTTGGAAAAGGCTTACAGTGATTCAGTTTTATCAAAAACACAAACCTACGAGTACAAAGCGTTCAAAGACGGTCGAAAGTAAAGGGTGATTAGAAAGACGGCGTGAAAGATCTACTTCTCTCGCGAGTTGGTTCGAGTGATTTTGGTGGATGTTTTGCGTATGAAATGCGTTCTTGCTTGACTCGTCCCGATAAAGCCAAATTTTTTTCACAAAGAGTAACGAAAACAGATCTCTTTGGACATTCTTCATCGGGCAAAATCCGATCCCACATTTATGGACAGCAATAAAACTGCCGATTAGACATGGGTTTATGAGTTTGACATCCGTCGAAAACGGCCGGAATTGTGGAAGAAAACTTCCTGGATTTGTCTTCAGGTAACCGAATATGAAGCCATAAACGCAGTGAATACCATCGATAAATCACCGTATTCAACAGAGTTGGCTCCATTTGATCTTTTCCTTTCCCCCAAACTGAAACTGAATGGATGATTAGGCTCAGTGTGCTCCCGAGTGTTAATTAACCTTAGCCTTATCCAACAACTCAGTGGATTTGTTAAAAAAGCAGAAACCACCAACTGCCCAATATTTACAAAGTTTGTGCTTTGGATGCCTTAGAATATATTACGACTCAGCTGAAGCTGAGCATTCGCAAAGATAATATTTTAGAATCCTATCATCCTCCGCGCTTGTCACATATACCGCCGAATGCACTTTCTCAATTTTTACTACGCCAAAAGTAAACTTGTAGTATACCCTGCGGTGGTAGTGTGCCAAGACCTCAGGTGTTATCTGGCGAAATTACAGCGTCCAAATTTTGGGAATGGAATAATTTGATCTGCTATCGAGTAAAACAAAAAACTATAGCGGCAATACTTCAGAACCATACATTGCGGTGGGGCCCAACACCATAAAGAATTGCTCAGCATGGAGGAGAGAAGGGCACTGGCAGCAAGCAGCAGAAATACGCCACACCAAACTGCTACTGGGAGGGACTAATCTCACAAGGTTTAGAAAAATGATCAACCTCTCCCGAGATAGATTCCGTCTCCTTGTTGCACTCTAAACAAGGGCATTGCAGGCTCAGGAAGCATTTCTCCAACATGGCCATGGTCTCTTGCGTAAACTTCCGGTTTTGCGACATGGAACAGGAAAGTCCAGAACACCTGATTATACATTGCCCAGCAATTTGTAGAGGCAGGCTCAATTTTATCTACATGTAAAGGGATTACATCACCTCAGTAGCGCCCAGCAAACTACTGGAATTTTTCACAGTGCTGGACCCTTGCGACCATATGTGATGTACAATTACTTTCTATCTATCTATTTATAGCGGCAAAATCATTATCAGAATATTTGATGGACAAAGTAACGTTATTATTTGAATTCTGAAAGTGACAAAATTGCGTAACAGGCGCCATAATTGCTACCGAATCGAACATATTCTCCAAAGTGTAGCCCACAAGCTCTCAAAAGCATGCCCGAAACTTAGCTTAAATGAAATCGAGACAAAGAAATATAAGATAAAATTAATGGTATAGAAAGATCTGAAGATTATTATAAGCGGTCTAACATTTTCTAATTAAAGTGAATAATAAATCGAGTGCATTCAAGGTGTTGTCTCCATCCTCCTGAGCTATGTGTAGAAGTTCACACAAGTGAGGATAGTTCTCTGAGTGCCATTCACTTGGGAGTAGCCTAGAGTAAAGATCTAATGAACTGCGTGCCTTTTTCATACAGTTAGGCTAAAGATACACTCGGACGCAAACTGTCAAAGGTGCTTGCTTTTCCGTTATCCAACTTTTACAAGACTGAGGTTAAAACATCTCAGCAATCATAGCTTCGGCTAACGAGTAATTTAAGTCTAAGACAAAGTATTCCAGTCTTGAAGGGAGTTGAATCATCACCAAATTCGTTTATAGCTTACAGCAACCTTGAGTAGAGTTCCATCTTTAATAAAAAGCTTCCATGCGGCTTCGCAGCTATCTTCGGGCCGACAATATAAATGTATATAAGAAATTTGTCTTCACTTTCAGGAACGAAAAGTCAAAGAATTGAACTAGTTTGCTAAACGTTTGCTTACAAATTTGCAACCGAAAAACTCATTTGTCACTCACTTCAACTTACGAATGCAAAAAACAACTGAAGAGATGTATATCCTTATCGTGCATACAATGACGTTGCACAAACTGGGAGTTTTAGAATCGCTTTTGTATATTCTTTTTCTGTATTGCTTTTTCAGTACTCTCTAATAGAGATGAGATGCGATGAGCTCACTAAACGGCGTTGGCAGCTTCATAAATGTATCCTTTCAATCAACGCAGACAATCTGCACACGTCAATCAACGGAGTGTGGCACGGCAAGAAAATACAAAAAAAGAAAAAAAAGGTGTATAAAAAAGCGCAAACGAAAGCAAAGCAAAGCGAAGCGAAAGAATACCAAACACAGCTGGAGTACAAGCGGCCAACAAGAGAACAGCCAACGAACGAACTAACTGAATTCCAATCTCAAATAAAGCCCGTTCGTTGCAGTTGACGTGATGTCGAATTAGATGAATGAAGATGGAAAGAATGTGAATAAAAATTCGCAAAAATGGCGAACAGCAGCTATGCATGGCAATGGCGAGAGCGAGCAGCGCAAAGAATAAGCTACAATTTGGCCTTGGCACTTGCTTTTCATTCAACAGCGAAACACTGTTTGAATTTTCATTTTTCAGCTACGCTTGTTGTTGCTATTGTGCTGGGGCTGCCAAATTTAGCCGGCGAACTGAGCAAAGAAGAGCTGGGCATCAACGTCAAGAGAGCATATAAAGTGGCGGATTGACTGAAGATCAACTGGAGGTATGCCACAATTGACATGACGAAAGCCAAAACTGTGAAGGCCCACAAACACCCACACTTACACACGCACGCACACAACTACTATATATAAGTGAAAATGACATATATGTATAACATACAATTCAAAGCGAAATATATTGCTTGGCAATCATTCGATATCCTCTCCACCGCTTTGTGCAACATGCTTTGGTAAGGCACCTCAACTGAGTCATCTTAACTGAGGCTGGTGCTGCTGTGCTCCACTGACAAGGCAAGCTACTTGGCAGTTGACAGCAAAGCAATGTTTGCCAGTAACATAAAAAAAATTCTTAAATAAGCGTTGTAAAGATGTGCAGATGTCGAGAGCGTACACCGCAGATGAATACAAAGCGAAATGGTGATGAACAGAAGAAATAACTCAAATAAGCATAAACGCTGCAACACAAAAACTGAGCCATTTCGCCAGGACAGCGTTGGGTGCAAATAGTGATGATATAAGCAGGAAATTTGAAAACATAACAGTCCGGAAAGGACAATGTCTTGCTGGCCAGCTGGCAGCAATGAAACTCACATGTGTTAGCACACACATACATAAACGAGTGTGTAAAAGTCAACTGAATGTGTGGGTGACATGCTTAGGTATATATACGTATGGTATGTGGCCACTTACAGGGTGAACTGATGAGCTGAAAAAGCGCAAAGCACATGAAACCAGCTGTCAGATCTATTGTCCGCTGCTTGCCCGTTGGGAAATGTGAACTGTTTAGATAAATTAGTTCCAGCGATATTGTGTGATATCTGACTTTTTTGTTAGGCGAGTGATGGAAATGATGTGGGAGTATTATACTCTTTGTTAATCTAACTTTTGGAACAGTATTGATTATATAGGCGACCTATTTTCTATGAATATTTTGTACATAAGACTTATACCAACGAAATGTTCCCTAAAGTTTGGGCAAAATACACATAGCCTAGTTATCAAATGCGATAACGTCGACACTGCTCCAGCTGCTAGTGCTGATGCTGCTGCCGAAAAGAAGGAAGAAGCCAAAAACAAGGAATCAGACGACGTTTTGGGTTTCGGTCTCTTCGACTAAACAGCTCAACACTAAAGTAGCTGCGAGCTGCTTTATGCTTGGTGACGAAAATCCAAAGTATACGATTTGGGCATTAAAACAAAATTCCTTTGAAAAAAGCGAGTTGAGGTTTTGATATCTTCTTAATCATTAAGGAAAATGCACAGAAAAACCTATAAAAGAACGCCGAAAGGCAGTTACTGACAAAATCTGTTATACTGGCCGAATTCACTGTTTCTGAATACCTCAGCGATATGAAAATCCTTAGCGACACCTATAAGAACATCCTTATATGGCTGCTACCAAAGAGACCAAATAATGAAGAAAATAATTTCTAACTTCAAAGCCAACTTACATTACATTTTCAAATATTTCTAGCAGACATGTACACGGAGTACATTAATACAATTCTTTGCATGTAAACGTGTTTCTTTTCACCATTTTTGTTTTGTTTTCGCCTAACAGAGGAAATGCATTTTCTTACTAACCGCATTTGTAACATTTACTTTTGTTGTCAGATGATTTTCTGTCGAATTTGTTGCATATGTTTTTTCGAATTTTTGTAACTGCCAATAAGACAATAGAAATGCATTCGAGCGTGTTTAAATTGTTTGCGGTATAAATGAGGAAATTCAAACGAAATTGGCTTTCAGTTAGTTTTTTAGATTTCGTAGAGCAAATGCTGAAAAACTTTGCATTGTGGCTCTGTTGGACAGATACTTGGAAGAAATTGATTTGTTCATGTAACGGAACTATGTTTACAAAACAGACAATTATTTCAGTTGTTGTAAAAATATGGAAGTATTTTATTATGTATATTTTTCTCATCAGAAATCAACGAAGTACATTCGTATTTTGATTTTAGATGAATTTTTTCGGCATATACATATGTGCTGTTTTCTTCAAAGTTTGGAGTTTTTTTGGAGTATCATTTCTACTGTTGCTATTGGCAACATGCTTGTATAGCATATATGTAAATGCATTAGGATATCTTGATTGATTGACTGTACATCCAAGTCTGCCAGGCTTACTGGATGCAGCTTTAGATTGTATGTTGTTTCACAAGTGATTGTTTTTTACAAAAAAAAAATTTCTTTAGTTTTTGTCCAAAAATTAGAACTCTGCGCCTTACAACAGCGATTTCATTCTAAACATTCTTTTAAAAGATATTCGCAGTTGAAGTTTTAAAGCAAATGGTTTGAGTATTCATACAAATGCCTTATGCATTATATGTTACTCATACGACATGGTGTACTATTTGAATACACTACATTTGCCTCATATATTAAGTGTTACTCATACGACATGGTGTACTATATGAATATACTACCTTTGATACATAAATTTAACTGTGCGTAACTTTTAAAGAAATATTTTTATACAAAAAATTTAATGAGCAGATAGTTTTGTATGATCATATTAATTTTTAAAGATGTGGGATTGCTTGCTTTGGTTATAAAAACAACTTTACAAAAGGTCAAAAAATCTGATATAATAATATGGGAAAAGCCAAATATTGTACGTATGGTTAGAATGGAAAAGAAAGTTTCTTACCTTTGGATCATTTATTTAGGGTAAAACCCGAAATTTAAGAAGTTTTACAAAAATCAAATTAGGTTTAGAAAAAAAAATCGGATACCTTAATACAGCAATAATTTTGCCAAGTGGAATACAGAAGAAGATTTGTAATATTTTTCTGCATTATCTGTAACTAATATAAGAATATAAAATCTCTATATATGGAATAGTCAAAGGATAAATTCATGATTTTGTATTCACAAACAGCATATTTCCTGAGTGATATTACAAGAAGCAGCTAATGGAGGGATAAGTTAGCAGAGTAACCACATTCACATATTTTCAAGACCAAAAGCTTCATAGCTGGGACAGTACAAATCCTAAACTTATTCGTCATTTCCCATATATCTCACTCCAGCAAAGGGCCTGGTTAAAAGCTTGACGTAATATGTATCAATCATAAAATCCAACATATATTAATATTTATTGGCCACCGACTTATCGTGTGGTTGACTGTTTGTTAAATTTTGTTCATAATAGAAAAACTGTACTACATAAATTGTGAACATGAATATTATTTAACTAGTTCAAGACTCCCTTTTCGCTGGAGAAAGTTATTCACAAGGGCTCTCTATAATACTAATTTAGCTGTTGCAGAAATTTTTTGTGGGAATATGTATTGTTCAAAGTTAAAACTGAATAAAACTGCACTAATGCGATAAAACCGTGTAACAGCAAAAAAGCGAAATCGAAAGTTTATGAAAGGAAGCTTAAAGTTGGGCAAATCTCAGTTTTAAGATTACGAAGACTTCACAATGAATTTCACTACTTTGTACTACACACAGTAAGATAAACTTGTAAGACGATTAGACTATAAACATGTGGAATACACCATGTTTTTCGCTTTAATAAACTTTTATGGACATTTTCACATTTGCACTAAACACAAATACAATGCAAGCGAAAGATAATTTTGAAATCAACAGAGCAATATAGCAGGCATTCGGAAAACTTTATTGTTGGACTTAATGTGGTATGTGATTAAATTTTACTTTGATTTTAATTAGAAATACGGGGGCATAAAAATTCATTTCTTGCCAGCTCGATGTGCTCGGAATGAGTAAAAGATAAATAATTAAGCACATATTTTCGGACATATATTCGTACGAAATCCTTATATGCTTATTTCTCATGGAGACCGCGCCTGACTGCTGCTGAGGTGACTCTAGTGCCGCGAAGTAATTTGATTTCAGAGGAAACTGAAGTCACAAGGTGATTTCAGAGGAGGTCAATGGTGACTTCAGTTAGCTGGCTCTATATAAGAACAGCAGGCACCGCGCCTGGCTAGTGCTTTGATGAGGCTTACACCGCGACGTGATGTGATTTGAAAGTCACGGGTGACTTCAATGGTTGCTGGCTGTCAGCTGGCTCTATATAAGAACAACAGGCACCGCGCCTGACTGCTGACCGCGCTGCTCAGGTGACTCCAGTGCCGCGATGTGATTTGATGTGGAAGTCAGTGCCGCGAAGTGATTTGGTGTGAAAGTCACAAAGTGACTTCAGAGGAAACTGGCAGCCAGCAGGCTCTATATAAGAAAAGCAGGCACCGCGCCTGACTAGTGCTCAGGTGACTCCAGTGCCGCGAAGTGATTTGATGTGGAAGTCACAAGGTGACTTCAGAGGAAACTGGCAGCCAGCTGGCCCTATATAAGAAAAGCAGGCACCGCGCCTGACTGCTGCTGAGGTGACTCCAGTGCCGTGATGTGATTTGTTGTGAAAGTCACAAGATGACTTCAGAGGAAACTGGCAGCTGGCTCTATATAAGTACAGCAGGCACCGCGCCTGACTGCTGCTGAGGTGACCGCGCTTGGCTAGTGCTAAGTTGACTTCCGCTTCGCGATGTGATTTGGTATGGAAGTAACAAGGTGACTTCAGAGGAAACTGGCAGCCAGCTGGCTCTATATAAGTACAGCAGGCACCGTGCCTGACTGGTGCTGAGGTGACTCCAGTGCCGCGAAGTGATTTGGTGTGAAAGTCACAAAGTGACTTCAGAGGAAACTGGCAGCCAGCCGGCTCTATATAAGAACAGCAGGCACCGCGCCTGACTGCTGCTGAGGTGACTCTAGTGCCGCGAAGTAATTTGATGTAGAAGTCACAAAGTTACTTCAGAGGAAACTGGCAGCCAGCCGGCTCCATATAAGAGAAGCAGGCACCGCGCCTGGCTAGTGCTAAGTTGACTCGCGCGTCGCAATGTGATTTGATGTGGAAGTCACAAGATGACTTCAGAGGGAATTCTATATAAGAAAAGCAGCAAATTTATTAGTTTTCTCAACAAAAATCTTAAAAAGAAATGCTTATTGATATACAACACTTATGTCCATACTTTATAGGGTCCCCGACGTTTTCTTTTTGGATCTTCTGAACTTCATAGAGAACTTAGTATAGTACTCTGCCGGGTATAAATATCCCTGTGAAAGCTTTCGATTTGAATAAAGAAACAGGTTTGCATTTAAGAAATTCATATATTTTGTGGAAAAAAAAATCCAATAATTTCTAATTCTAAAGGAATGAAAGAATTTAATTTCGTTAACCGTTAAGCGTAAACAAGGACGTAAACACGTCGTTTCCACCATTTGAGCATATACAATTCGCGCTGAAACACCTCGGCGGTTATTGCAGCAGCTGACGCTTGCGCTTGCTCGCACTCGTTGTCTTGCCTATTTGCTACAACAACTTGTGAAAGTCATTAAAAATTCGCTTTGTGCTTTAATGCCCCATTGCCGTGCCAGACATACATACGCACACACACACAAAGCTGTACGCTCGTATAAGCGCCGAGACTTATCCGTGAATGAGCAGTAGCGACACACAAGTCTTCTAGTCTTATTAACACCCTGGCAAACAGCACAGACAGTAAGCCGCGTGAATGTCGGTAGATTTTAAGAAGCTGTAACAATGCACCGGTTGGAGCGCGGACGACGAACAAAGCACGCGCGCAGACACTTAAATGAGCGCACACGCACACACATTAAACTTCATTAACGTGACCGACTCAAAGGCAATGCCGCGGGGCCACCGTGACGCCGAATGGTAGACACAAATGGCGGACAGTGGGTCAAATGCGATGCGAACATACTCACACATATACACCTATAGGTGAATGTAGTGTTCATCTGACAACGTGAAAATAAAATTGCTGCCTGTAGCAATGAAACGTTGCAGAATACGCGTTCAAAATCATAGAAAGAATAGGAAATGCCATAAGAGGACGGAAGGCATGTACCTCCTCTTTTTTAATTTTCCCATGTTTAGTTGTGGGGATGGCTAGGCGTGCTAAGGTGAGTTATTTTCTGAATTTCTTTCCACTTTCATTTTAATTTTCACTAACAAAAAATGATTTTAAAATTCTAGAGCATGGAAGTTTTAATTTTTAATTTCATTGAAATGTTTTGGTAAGATATAATTTGAGTGAATATACGATCCAACAACGGGTCGAAGTTATTAAAATTTACTACCGAAACTCGAAGTCAGTGCCCTTAACTTTAAGAGCGTCCAATTTATGGTCGTCATAATCGTCCTGTCAGATCAACAATTGAGCGTCTAATAGAAAAATTTTAATCCACAGACACAGTAAAAAATTATCCCGCGCCAGTGAGACAAAGAAATGGCCGTAGCGTAGAGGATATTGCTGCCACTAGCGCATTAATCTTTTTGTTTTTATTTTGTTTATACTTTGGAACTAGTTCAAATAGAAGAAAGAACTAACAAGCAGCTTGAATATGATTTAAATATATAATTACAAAATGACAAAACTACTATGAGAGTATTGGCTAATTTGAAAGATCGCTGGGTTTGAGGCGTTTGAGTCGTCTTGGTCGTCCATCTCTAGAAGTTAACATAGCTACTTCTTCGTTACATTGCTGTAGCAATCATGCACTATGTGCTGTTGCAATTTTTAATATTTCTGCGTTAACCGAGTTTACGCCTAGATCACGCTCTGTATCTGCACATCTACAATACCAAGGCGCTTTGACAATTAGTCCTCGTATTTTGTTTTGAAATTGTTGGATTACTTTCTTATTGTTTGCGTTAGTACATCTCCAGAGTTGTGCACCATAGCTCCATATCGGTCGGAGTATTTGCTAGCGCATTAAATGAGGAAGACCCAAATTAGTATCTCTCACGTGGCGAATATTGCGAAAATATCATGACGTACATCCATACAAGATCAAATCAACGCATGAACTGAAGCCACTTGACCACCAGAATCGTCGAAAGTTCGTGTATTTGGCTTAACAACAACTCGAAAATGATCCTCATTGTCATTGAAAAATCATCTTCACCGATGATGCTCATTTCTGGCCGAATGGCTTTGAAAATAAGCAAAATATGCATTATTGCACATGAGTCACCATTGCATCCCGAAAAAATTGCGGTTTGGTTTTCTACGGTGCAGTTTATGGGCCGGCGGCGTCATTAGGTCGTACTTTTTCCGTGATGATCAAGATCAGCACGTTTTCGTGAATGATGACCGAATCTTTTTAGTCTGAATAGGATGATACGTATATGGCCTACAGTGCCACAGCGAATATCACAATCGATTTATTGAAAATCAAGTTTCATAAACGAGTTATCTCACGAAATGGCCTAATCAGTTGGAGGCCTCGGTTGTGCGATTTGACGCCATTAGAGTAACTTCTATTCGGTTGCGTCAAGTCTATGGTCTATGCCAACAAGCCAGTGACAACTGATGAACTTCGAACGAATATCGAACGTGAAATTTCAGCAGTATCAGCCGATTTATGCTTAAAATTTCGTGGTGGCTATACGAAAGAAATCAAGTTCCATTCTTAATGGCATTAAATGTACTTTCACTGGAATAAATAATTTCATTGATGACCCAACTAGTTTTTGTTTTATTTCCAAAAATTTTGGAGCGCTCTTTTCAATAAGAGATGATAAAAGGGTAAAAATGAAGTTCAACCGAAAATTAAGAACGATGGACGGGGAAGATAAATTAAGCGAACGGCAAAGACAAAATTGGTTTGCAAAATTTCATCAGTGAAAGATTAAATTTGCTTAGTGTAACCGTTCTCAAGCACATTAAGCGTCTGCAATTATTTTCGAAACTTGACATAGGGTTTCTTATGTCTTCATAGAACGACACTTTTATGGTTTTCTTGTCAAACGTTACAAAAGTGATAATTTTTGAAGCGCGTTTTGGGTTGTTTAAAAGAATGTAAGACGCTAGTGATGATGTTCCAAAAAGCATCAGCCAGCTCAAAATATTTAAAAAA
This sequence comes from Bactrocera neohumeralis, assembly GCF_024586455.1. Lineage (NCBI taxonomy): Eukaryota > Metazoa > Arthropoda > Insecta > Diptera > Tephritidae > Bactrocera > Bactrocera neohumeralis. The sequence continues at coordinate 15,457,483 of NC_065920.1, forward strand.
GGTGACGTTGTCTGTTTGTTAGTAGCTCAATGAGATCGGCTAATTTGAGCTTTGTCGACAATACCACGAATAATTTTGAAGCGTATTGTGAACAGCTGGACAAATCGAGTGATGCATTCAAACAGCAGAGATCAAAAGTGAACAAGAGAAAAAGTGTAGTGTTCCACCAGTATAATGCGAAAGCTCATACAGGTTTGCTGATTAGCCAAACACTTTTGGAGCTTGAATGGAATATGCTAGCCAGACCAAAAATATTTTCCACACTTGGCACCTTTGGACTATTTCTTATTGGATTGGATTTTTGTTTTTTTTTTGATGGGGGAACCTACACCCCAAATCAGCATGTTAAAAATCTACTTCCGTCAGTGTTTTTGTCTACAAGAAACAAAAAATTTATGAGCGCGGAACCAATATCTTGCCCAAAAGATGGCAAAAGCCATAAAATATTTGACACACAATAAAACAAGTCTCGTTTAAAAATCGAAATTATTTACAGAATGACGCAATATTTATTTCTGATGATAGTCAAAAAATGGCAATAGGTATTTTATATAATTTATTTGAAAATATTTTTTAGATGTTTTTTGATCTTCATTCATCATCGCTGATGAGCCACTACCTTCATTAAAAGAAAAAAATCTAATAAATGTATTATTATTTTTATTATTCTCATTTCACTTCCTTTTTAACTAAGCCATATGTACCTCACATCAGTAATTCCAGCTAGAATCTCCTAATCAAATCATAAAAATGTAATACCCGCTATTAAAGCATGTCGAAGTCACTCCCATGGCGCACATTTTTCCGAAATGAAAGCCGCAAATATCAATTTTTGTGCCGGTGAAATCGACGCATATTCGAACGAACCCAAAATAAATTTGCACAAGCGGCAGCGCTACCTTTTTTACTTTGCCTTTTTGTTGATTACTTTTTGTTTGGTGAAATTGTGCTAACATTGATTTCAAATTCAATGAAATATTGATGCAACTACAAATGAATTGATGCCAACTAAACCAGCACAAATTGTAGTGATGGGTCATGACTCACTCGCCACAACACGTGCGCTCCGAATGAAAGAAAAAACCCCACACCTACATACACACACACACAGCTAGCTGTGTATATGTGTATAGAAACAATACATTGTAGTAATTGAAAAGCGAGCGATGCGCAGCCAAACTGACCTCAACTGATGGACGCGCTGCAAAATAAACGCAAATAAGCACAATGAAAGCATAGAAAAGCGTCTCTTTTTTTGTTGCAACACAGTGAGTTTTATGAAAAAAAAGCGAAAAGTTTGCGACGCAGAGGACATGCATTGGAGAATTGACCTTTGGCTGCGATGGCGCCGCAGTAGTTATGATCCCTTTTTTAGTATTGTTTGATTTCTTCATTTTCCACATTTAAGTTTTACTTTTTATTTTGCTTCACCGCATTTTCCGATTTTCCGCTGCCACTTTACGTGCTTGCCACCTGCTGGTGTTTTGCGATGTTTTGTTCGCCCCTGATGCTCTTGGCTCTAATAAAGCCATTGATAGCCGCCCTGTTCTGTGCCGGGCTTGCTCTCTGGCTTAAGGATACTCCCAACGCGGCGTCCTTTCAGCTATTTTGATTGATAGTTAAGTCGGAACGGCTTGTTTTTTATTGTTTTTTCAGCGTACTTTTTACATTTGTTGCATTGCGGTGGCAAATGTATTTAATTTGTCAAAATTGTACTTCGTTCTTTTTTCCTGCGCTTTGGATTTTGTTATGGAAAAATTATAGTGAAGGGAAATTTTTGGTTTGAAAATGAGGGTATTGTGGTTCCAGATATATATTGAAAATAAAATAAATAATTTTATTGAACAAATTTTTTAAAATTTGTTTTCGTTTCGTTGGGCTTCTTTGAAAAAATATTAAGGGGTTACATGGGTTTCCTCGGGCAAAAAAAGGCTTTTTTCAACAATTTCTTTCTCTTGTAGAAAATTAAATATTTTATTAAAACTTTTTATTGTTCCAAACCTACACTACTATTTAATAAAGAATTCTGACCACTGCGACGCCATTTCCGGTGACCCCTTCGAAAAAAGCTGCACCTGCGTTGGCAGGATAACTCTTTAATTTCTCTCTAATTTGTTTTCTTTGTTTAGTTTTGTATTTCATCATAAAAAGATAGCAACTACAACGCTTAGAAATTATTAAATATTATTATCAAAACAATCGATCTCCAATTACAACTTTCTAGCGTTTTCCCCATTTTATGTTTACAATAATCGGCCAACTGCCTCGCTATTCATCGAATTGTGGAAAATTTCGAGTTTACATTTTCCTTACACAATGTTCAAGCGCCAAATGAGACAAAGAACTGCTCGAAGTAATGAAAATATTGTTGCCGTTCAGACAAGTGTTGCTGAAGACAACAATTTGTCGATTCCAAGAGGTTCTTAAGAATTAGGACTGTCTCAATCCACAACCCTGCGGATTTTGAGAAAGAATTTGGGCTTACATCCATATTAAATTGCTCTCACTCAAGAACTAAAGCCACTTGAGCACCGTAAATGTCATAAATTTGCTGATTTTGCCTTGGAACAACTAGAAAACCATAACGATTTTCCAAGAAAATCATCTTCTTCGATGAGAACCGCTTTCAACTTTGTGGTGCGGTAAATAAACAATACTGTCGATTTTCCTGCGAAGAAAATTCAATGATTCGTGAGCAACCATTACATTCACCTAAATTGACAGTTTAGTGTGGTTTTTGGTCTGATGCAATCTACTTCCGTACTTCTTTCGAAATAAAGCTGATGAGATCGTTACTGAAAATGGAGAGCGGTACTGATCAATGATGGCCAACTGTTTGTGATCGCAGTTGGAGGAAGCTGATCGTCACATCATCTGGTTCCAACACGATGGGTTTACATGCTATATAGCACGCGCAACAACCGAATTTTTGTGAGAAGAGTTTGGAGATTTGATTATTTCAAGAAATTGTGACATTGCATAATCTCCAAGAACTTGTGATTTAACAACATTTGACTAATTTTTTTAGCCTTGTTTGAAGTAAAAAAACCAAACCTTAGAGGTCAATACTGAATGTTCTCTTTATTACATACTACTTGATTTATTGAAAAAAGTACTCGAAAATTGAGTTCATCGAATTTGTTCCTGCCAAAGAAGTCGTGGAAGCCATTTGAATGATGGTAAATTCAGAACTTAATTGTATTGATTGTACTTCACACTAAATAAAAACCATTTGATATTACTTAACAAATTATATTTTTTTATTTTAATAAATCACTCTCTGTATATGTACCACTCGCCCTCTACTCTTATTGAAAATCCCTTTATATACTTTCCCCCCTCCAAATTATCTCCCTTAACACAATGAAACTCACCTAACAAAAGCAACTTTCCATGCAAATTTATTCCCCACGCAGCTGCCGGTTTGACCTTTCAGCCATTTATTTGCAGTCAAATCTCACAAATGCGTTGTTACCCACGCAATTCCATAAAAGTTACAACAAACAAAGGCGGAAAGTTATCAATTGCAGTGTAGACTTTGATAGCAGCTGTCAATCTCAGGTGGATAGGATTACTTATTTGCGCAATTTGCAAACAGTTTTCGTGCATGAGCGGTCACAGCTCAGCCACCGCTAAGCCAACTTGTGGCAAACAAAACAAATTGCATAATTAATGGAAGTTCGCCATTTCTTTGTGTTGATTTTGATTAGACGCCTGCTGAAACCCTTTTTTGTGCACTCATTAAATTTTAGTATAAATCTGATTGCATTGGAAAAACAAGACAGATGTGACGCTGTCTAAAATCAATAAATTTTTATAGAAAAGGTTGTTTTGGAACCATTGAGCTATTCTGATTCTCACTTAACTTTGTAGCTCATGCTTTGGCCGCTATTCTCAACTATCTTGGAAGTATTGGAAGAGCAAATGGCCTAGGTTAGGTTAGATTATACTAGTTGGCTGTCATGCCATACATGGACCTCCTGGTCCTTAGTAATGTCAAATTGTGATTCAGTTTAATTTGAGATGAAGAATTCGTCACAGGGGACGTTAACGTTTTTTGCAAACTTTAAGAGCGACTTGATTTTTTTATTTGATATTTCGTCCAATCCTTGAACTCCGAAGCTCCTTGATACTTCAGTCGAGTTCTATATAGCGCTGGGCAAAGGTATAAAAGGTGTTCCAGCGTCTCTCTCATATTAACTTCGCTGCTTTTCTGTATGTTTTGTTTTCACTTCTGCGAATGGCACTTTTTGGCAATCTCATCAGTTGCTTCACTTTCCGGAATTCCTTTGTAGACTAAAATCCAGTATATATGCAGCCACTTTCCGGCAGACCTTAACTATAACGCTTCCGTGCTTCTAAGGACATTTTCAGACGTAATGCGATGTGAGATTATTAGCTTCATTACTGCCTGGCTATCAGCGTTTATATTTATCCTTTTTATGTTTTTTCCTGCGTGGTTAGCTATCTCAGCCGCTTTTCCAACTAGCAATACTTCCACCTGGAAGATACTGCTGTAAGCCGGAAGCTTGAAAGGTCGCTTAAACCCCGTGAGAGGACGCAATATTGATTATCATACGCATCTTCCACTTGATCATTCATAACTTCTGCTATCACACACACACACACACATACGCAAACACGCACACTACATGACGAAGCTGCTGCAAGAGTTAGCTGAATCAGCATACTTGACTCATCAATAGTTCGATTGCAACATATTGGTGGCATTGCTGCCAATCCACCATTCCATGCAAATATGGCAAATGTGCTGAGGCGGATGCGGTCATTTGATTGCCACTATTGCCGTTACCGTTGCCAGCAAACGTTGCCGCGACCGCTACACTGCTGCTTACTTTTTTTGTCGGTTGCCCACATACGCGAAGTAATGGCGATTTTAATGTTCCAACAAGTGCTGCTGGTCGCTGTCCTCTCCTTTATGCCGTGCAATCTGCGATTCATTTTACCATAAATGTTTGTTGTTGCTATCTGATTGGTCGTTATTGCTCTTTTTTGCAGTTGTTGCAAATGCTCGTTTAGCATGCATAACCAGCAGAAGCATGTATGCGTGTATGTGTGTGTGTGCATATTTCAGCAGCAGCTACGAGAGTTGTAGAACTCATACAGAAGCAAGTTTTTGCTAGCCACAATCCGCTATTGGTTGCGCTAGTCGTCGCTGGTCAACGGCCGTCAGCTATATTTGCAATTATACCATGCTCAGGTTGGTTTGCATGTATATATGTATATGTGCACATGCACTTTCATTAATTTGCGTTGTAACTCTAGGGCGTTATGAAGTGTTTATGTTAGTTGAGCATTTGATATTCTGATTTATTTCAAGTCGAGTTAATCAACAGTATTCGCGCGCACCTTTTCCTCTTTCATGGACATGCCGCAACTAACTGTTAAATTCATCATGAAATATATATTCATAAATGCGATCTAGATGTGCAGTAATCTGAAGGCCGTTGTCTGTGCTAGACTGATATCGACTCAGCATGAAAGCCGTAGATCTATAAAAATTGGAGTACAAACCAATTAGAGGTATGCAACAGTGCCCTAGTTGTCTTTACATTACTTAACCAAATCCAATGATGACAATCCGAAACAACGACCCTTGACCAGATAAAATCCGGCTAAATACCCGTTACATTGAACCAGGTGTTGTGGGAGTTGTATGTTGCTCAACACCACCATAGCACTTCGCGTCATAAACGCCTAGATGGTTTATGGTCTGAATCAAAAATCACCCTTTGAGAGGACAATCCTCGCAGCGCTGGACTTTTCAAAAGCCTTTGATACAGTCAATCATACAACGCCTATTTGAAAACATGGAATATTTCACGCTCTCTTCAGGTCTTAAGAGGTGGACCATGAACTATCTGAGCAGTTGGCAATCATCCGCACTGTTAAATTCTAAATTAGGAGGATCAAAACAGAGGATTACACAGGGCAGTATCTTCTCTCTGCTACTGTTTCGAAACTCCCTCAATCAACAGAAGACATTTCCATCGTTGCGTATGCGGATGATTGTACGATATTGACGTCAAGCATGTGTTCGAAAGTATACGCTAACCAACCGATCTTCCTCGTTTTATCTCTGCAAGGAGCTTGCCACTCTCCCTCAATAATTCCACAGTGATCATATACACTAGCTGGACGAATCAGTAAAGACTGCATCCTATCATCACAGTCGATGTTATTAAAAGTCCCCGTTCCCACGACAGTCGGGTCTACGTAGCCGAAACGAACCCTGATTTTTTATCCGGCAGAGCTGTATCAAAATCCTGAGCTCGCTAGTCGACAGTTCATGAGGAAAAGACAATAAAAGGTGGATGGAAATATACAAGGCAATCGGCTGGAAGTTCATAAACAACGCTGCATCGATGTAGTCGCCTGTAAAAATGCTGAACTCAGGACGATAACAGGGTGCCTCTTGATGTCTGCAATTGAATATTTACAAGGTGAGGCCCGCTTACTTGAAGTCAAGGGACATAATGAACATCCTTCAAGCAATTTCGGCTGCTGGAGTCTTCTGCTTGAACCGGATCTGTCTCCTAAAACCAGCAAGAAGTCTTTCCCGTCATTCGATCCCGTTATACACAATACATGTCCAGTGTGCAATGAGTTCTCGAATGACTCTAATCACCGGAAACGTGAGAAATCCGGTTTAAGAGTTCGTTGACGAAAGGGCGTCGGTTTTGAAACAAGCGACTCGTTATATAAATGTGTATAAAACTCTATACTACTCCCTTAGCGAGGCTGTGCGCTGTATTAGGGACCCGGCAGGTAGAGACTACTTCCAATGGGAAAGAAACAACAGCCTCGAATGAAAGATTCCACATTTATGAAGACCACAGAAAACGTAATAAGGTCTGTGATTTAAGGGTATGTAACTGTAAGGTTCGGTTTTTAAATTCGGAAGGTGCGCTTACTCATTTGGTTGACGTCCTCTAGAAGGTAAAGGCTGACATCAACTCCGTCCCAGAAATGTTAGTAGTTCCTTAAAGGTCATAGATTGCTGACGAGTGTGGTCTAAAAGAAGTCATCTTAACATAATTGTGGAGTATTCCGTAAAATTCTTCATAAATAATAAACAAATCTCTTAGTAATGTCGTCTAAAGTCCTCACTTGCTATAACCTCATTCTGCTGCTAATCATTCTCGGCTTACGAACTGTGAAAACGTTTCTTAGTAAAAATTCAAAATTTTTCTTTTTGTATGCACTTCAACAATTTAAATCAATTTCAGCGCGCATTGTTGGCACTACATTTTCGGACTGCCTTAAAATGTCCTCTAGGAGCGCTGACCGGAATCCAACAACAGCGCGCGCGATACGAATAATTAAAGAATGTAAAAACAAAACAAAACGAAACCAAATTGACTGTGCCGTCAAAATGAAATGCTCTGAAGGTAAAGTGCGAGCGGGAGCCTCCCTTCATGATACAAAAAAAAAAAAAAAGGTTGAAGTGAATTCACGTTTGGTCCTTGCCGGCAACGCGGGTGTGAAAGTAGCAATTATTACACATTGTGCGCTGCTGCTTGGCTGTCACTTTCGCGTGCCGAAAGACCACGATTCTTTTGCCAAGCCACGTAGCGCGTTCTTTCCCATACTTAAATGTATCGTCAGTGGAATCATACTTCCTTGGCGGCTGCCAACAGCGCCAATGGCGGTCGGCCACATCCTTTGAGCGCGCAATTCCATCGCCAAACTACTAAAGCAGAAGCTGCGAGGCAGCCAGGCTACGCGGAAGCATCGGTCTATTGTAGCGCGTTGTCATTGTGTCGTCGTTGGTCTGTCAACGCTTCAACAGAGCGCTGACCAATCGCACGGCCGGTGTGTGGCGGGTTTGTGTGACTACTGTTTAGTCACTAAGCTGCGGCTGTCCTTGGCGCGGTCGTTTGGTGCGATTAAGTAGTCCGACATTCGGCCGGTTGCCGGCGTGACGTGCCGCATTTCTTGTCAAAGGCTGCTTCTGCTGCTTTCGCACTAACTGCTTCTCACTTGGCGCGCCTAGTGAACCCGTAAACGCAATAAAATATAATTGTGCTCGCTGCTGCCAAGGCGCACACCGCAGCGTTGCCTGCCGTCAGCTGGTGGCCATTGTTCTCGCCGCTTCAATGCTCCGCTGGTGCGAGTCTCCCAGTCGCTTTTTGTTCAGCCTTGTATGCGTTTCTTTTGTTTACGTTTTTTTTTTGTTTCTTCCATTAGTACTTTCTTCGTCTTTTGTTTTGTTGTTGTATTTTTTGCTTTCTAACAATTGCTGGCAATACTTTTGCATTTTATTGCGTTTGGCAACTTATTTTTTCGTTCGTTTCTGCACATTGCCTCTTTATTGCTATTGCCTTCGCGCTTATTGTTGCTCTTGTTGTTGTTGTTGGGTAGCAGGGCATAACATTAAAAATTTATAAGTTTCAATTTTGCCGTTGTGTTTCTTTCTGATTTGCTTCTTTAATTTTTTGCGCGAATTCATTTAAAATCCAGCCAGGCCTCCCATGCTCAGCCACACACACACACATACACATGCACATAATCTCGCTCTCCGCTTCGCAGTTGTAATTTGGGTATGTGGTTGGGGATTTCTCAAGCAAAACAATCTGTGGAAATTGAATTTGTTTGTTTTCCGCGTCAATCCACTTCAGGCCCCGCGTCTATTACCATACTTTTCCTTCTCCTTACAGGATTTTGAGTAGGCAGGCGGCGGCGTGCTGATTACTTGCCTCTGTATTTGCGTTTTCTTTTGTGCAAAAATAAAAATTCATCGCTGTGAGTTAATCGTGCAGAAAATGATGCTAAAATATTGTGAATGCGATTGAAGTCGGCTGAGTCTGGTGCTTCACCTACTTCTTTTGATGCCGCCACGGTGGCAGAATGGCAATAAATGTTCCAACTCTAATTAAATTAGTTAAGTAAATGCTTAGGCGAGTAACATAAGCAGTTGTTGCTTAATAAATTTATTTATAACGGTAAGAAATTTTTAAAAATTCACATCAAGAAAAATTGTCTGAACTTTATAAGCACAGCCATTATTTAGGTATGTACAAGTACATGGGAGCTAAAACATTAAGGGGTTAGGGGTAGTCAGAGGTACGAAAAAAAGAGAATTTTCAGTATTTTTTTTTTTGCTATTAAATCGTGTTATTTTACAAAAGTAGTTATCTGACATTATTATAGAATGTGTTGACTTGAAGTCACGAAAATTTCAAAAAAAAAAAAATTATTTCCAAAGTTATAGTTGTTTGTGTTGACCCAGTTCCAAAAAAGAAGTACTTGCGGTGGCAAACAAAAGTCCTTGGAGATTCATCTAAAATCAATCGGACCAAAAAAATTTGGTTTTATAAATAGACAATTCTGGGCCTGATCGAAGGATTTTTTTTTTCAAAATTAACAAAATGGCGGCCTCAGGAATTTTTTTTTAAATTTTTGCGAAAAAATCAACAGTTAATTGGTCTCAAAAAATCGAAATTTTCGAAAATAAAAATCCTTCGATCAAGCCCGAGCTTATTATGTATTCTAAAAGCCGTATAAATTTCATTAAAATCTACTGAGTGGTTTTCGAGTTAGAGTTGTCACTAGTTCAAAAAACATAGTTTTGAGAAAAACGCGTTTAAAGTTTCACACTAGCGCTTTGAAGTGCCCGAGCTCTCTTGGTTATTTGCCGAATAACTCAAAAACTAATTATCGGATCAACGTGAAATTTTTAGAGAATAATTTTAAGATATTACACTTAACGAAAATGCAAAAAAACAATAAATTTTTTGATAATTCTGACTACCCCTAACCCCTTAAGCAAATATTTCATGTTTTCTGTTTTCAGGAAAAAGGCTGAGGTATCAGCCGCGTGATGTATCATTAAACAGCCACTTCGATCCTTGGTCAGGGAGTGTGAATCGGACTGCGTTGTGCCACCGATTCGTCCGTGTTTCCATGACTGGTAAAGCGAATGACAAGTCTTAGGGAACTGAGGTAGGAGAATAGTTTTCGAGGGTATATCCGTTCCTGTTTAAGTTTTATATTATATATTTTTGTTTTGAAAATGAATACGTCTTTTTTTATTCCCATCTTCGAGTATATACAATGTAGGTACAGGAATTAACACGTAACCAGTGCACAAAAATATATAAATATTAAATAAATAAATATGTTTTTGTTCCATAGATAGTGAGGACTGTCTTTTCCTCGACAGATATGCCTCATACCTTCCATAAATTGGTCCAGCGGAAGCCTTGAAAAACAAAAAAGAAGTTTAGTGGAAGAGCAACAAGAGTTTATTTTAAAGTTTAATTTGGTACTTTGAAAGTCTAGTAGTATATCATAACCGAACTTGTTGTATATATGACTTAACCAAATGATAATTTCATTGTGTAAAATAAGCCTATCATCAGCCTATTTCACTTCACAAGATATAGTATAAAACATAACAATAACATAAGGGGATTTATGACCTCACATAGTCTATTGGCGTAAACAAGTGCCATTTGTCCCATACTATCATAGGTTGCGGTGGTGTGGTGGATAACATTATCGAAAAAGTGCAGAATTGAACGTGTATGTAGACCAGATGTAACGAGCTTACTTGTGGGAGTTTACGGTCAGCCGGCACAAGCCTTTAGGTTATGGGTGCCAAACTCGACGTCATTACAGACATCTCATACTCGATCTTGTTAGAGATCTCGGGCTAAATTAGCTTTGCGATCAAGACAAGGAGATTCATGAGATACTAAATATATAGTTTTTATTACCCAGCAAAGAATAAAGAACCAGTGATTCTTTGATCGCCAGTTCCAATCTATATACATACGCAAATGTAGCTTCAAACAAACTAACAACATTTAGTCTTTCAGACCGAAGTTATCGGCGTAACAGACAGTTAAACTGGGCTTCAACACTAACCAGCAATTCCATAAACCTTCTAGTGAACAGACAAGCGACAATTAAGCAATACTAAATCTCATTGCGTTTGTTTATGAAATTCTTAGTGGGCAACTCGATATATATCAAATTGGTATTAGCCATATAGGATAAGAAGAAAACAAAATGCCAGATGAGTTAACCTCGGGACAATTGCAGCTATTGGATGAGATTTACTTGACGATGCTTCAGTTGCTGCACAAATAAAACTTTTTGTATTGATGGACATCATCAGAAGCCCGGGATGGTTCAGAGAGGACATAATAGGGTGTGGGAATTTTAGTTCTGGTTGTTGCACAATGGTCTGTCTAGATCCAGTAGCGTTATCAAACATCCACTTTACCTACCTGCCTAACACGTGCTTTGACTCCCTTATTGCTGGATGAAGGCAGATATAAAAAGATGCCAATCTGGGTCAATAGGACCGCAACTCTCTACCGATTTGACTGTTATAGCTTAGTCAAAAATTCAGCTGTGTTGGGATTACCTGCAATCGATTGTGGTGATTGAAGCGGTTAGTTATGTACCTGAAACAAATAAAAAATGCCATTTTATTTACCAATTTCTCGTAAAAGAAACATCTTGAACGATTTATTCCGTCTGCTGCGTGTTGTACCTAGTAACCCTCCTCTCCTTTATGCCGCTCTGCTCTCTGTCATAAACGCGGAAATCTCAGTATGACTTTCAAACTACTTTTAAGCTGCTTGCAGAGTTTTTTGGACATATTTGATCTATTTAAGTATAATTAAGTGCTTGAACATTTATGCATTACTCTTGACATATTTTTAAAACTTTTTGAACATTTTCTCCGCATTATCTCATGACGTGTAGTGATTACTTTCATATAACCAGTCCGCTATGCATTATTATTAAATATTAAAATTTCAATTCAGTGCATGCAAAGTTGTTGCAACACACACACGCGCAATTGGTTGCACATGCAAACTTAACGGTCTGTACGGGAAACAATTAATTGAAACAACATTATGCCGGTATGAAAAAAAATTACTGAAAGTTGATGTAATTATATTTTCATTGTATATTAAACCATAAACAGCGCTCACTTAACCCGTGAAGCACCTGCCGACAGCTAACAGAGAGCCAAAGCAAAGCTGACATCGAAAGCTACTTTTGATTATTATTTCATGTTTTTCATTCTCCACTTGTATGCCATTTTCATAATTTATTTAAAATTTTTTATTGTTATTTTTCGTTTTTTATTTGCCTTTCGCAAGAGTTCAAGCGCGTGCTTTGCTGTTGTTGGCGGAAATGCAGTAGACAATGAATATTTTCGCGCGATTTCGTGTGAAAAACTCACAAAGCGGATACTCGTTGCTCATTAACACACATTATCAAGTGCAATAACCACAACAACAACAACGACAGAAAGAGCAAAAACGCTCGCCCAACAATAATGACTGCCAAAACAAACAGAAAATAATCAGCAACTCTGGCGTGTAATTCTAGACATGTATACTTAATAAAGTAGTATACTTAATAAAAATAACAACAACAACAATGCAAACTTTGACAGCAAAGCAAATAAAAAGAAGCTGTAGTTTGAAGTTGTGTACATGCAAACACGGAGCTTTCACTCGTCTGTGAGTGGCGCTGCCGCAGTGGCAAGCTGCTGAACCGGTTATGAGCGACAATGTACTTAACCACAACTACAATAACAGTGCAAAGATTAAAGAAATTCTGCAAGCATACCACAAAAGCTGCATAAATTGCAACAACAACTGCATAGAGGATGCAGCAGGTGCTTTTTTTAAGAGTTGAAATTTTCAAGAGACATCGCCATATTGCTGACGGTAAAGACACACAACATCCGGGGTCATACCTCAGCAGCTTTTAGCTTTTTACGAAACTTGTTAAATTAGACGATTACATACTGAACCCATAATATAGATTTTTTTTTCTTTGCGGGACCTCAGTTAGACATTTCCTGGCAAAAACAAGCATTAGCTGGTTGGCTTTAGATCTATAAAATTTCCGATTCCTCGTTCATCTTCCGTGTTTCGCTCATTCTTTGCAACTCTTTCTATCTAAGCTCTATTAGGGTTATCGCGCGGAGAAAAAGAGAATATGTGCTACGCATTTTCAAACTCTTTGCCACAACTTATGTATGTATTCCTTAAAACAGCTCTTCCCACTCTTGCACGATTCTAATTAGCGTGTGTGTCATCTATCCTTGCCGTTTCGTCACAGCGTTACTGCAACTTATGTAGGCTAATTTGTCTTTCCTCTTCCTTTCTTCATTAGTAAGTCGTCTGACGAATTCCTCCTCCTTATCGCGCTCTTTACAGGGCACTGCAGGCTCAGGAAGCACTTATCCGACATCGGCATAGTCTCATGCGTAAACTGTCGGTTCTTCGACATTGAACAGGAAATTCCAGAACATCTAATTTTGGAGAGCTCAGCAATTTGCAGTAGCACACTCAAGGCCCTAGGTTTCATATACGTGGACAGGAATCACATCACCTCAGTCGCGCCCAGAAAGCTCGTGGAATTGTTCAGAATGCTGGACCTTTGTGACCATATGTAATATAGAGGAGCACACAATTGACCATATGTCGCAGTATCTCAATTTCTACTTCTATCTACTTATCTAAGTCATCTGCTAAACATTTTTCCTTTATCGATCTTTTTTTTAAGCTCTATAGCCATTTTGTCTGGTGACGTAATATCTACAATATAATTCCAACGGCTTCGTGTGACACAGTCCGATTTTTGCACAGGCTTTGTCAATGTGAGTCCTACAGTTTAGTGTCGCGTCTATCATCACATCCAAGTATTTCGGTCGCGTGATTGTATAGGTGCTTTTAAAGTCACAGAGTCCTCTCCTCTATATCATATAGTACTAACTTATCCAATTGTAGCTAGATATAATACTCAGCAAGTAGTATGGCGATTTATTTCGTTACAGGGCTTCTATGATATGCGGTCTATAGACCGAGTTGTAAGCATTTTTAACATCGAATGTGACTACCACGCAGTTCTTTGAAGTGATACATTCACCTGGTTCCTGCTATTGCTTTTTTCGTGACCTCCATAATTTTTTTTGTTGGCCTCTTTTGTTGACATGTGTCTTCGAAATTCATACTGATTGTCTGCGAAATCAAAAAAATAAATAAATCTCCACACAACAAAATTGTATACAATCCCAATCACGACCAATTAAATGACGGCAACAATTTGGAAAACGTTTATGTGGTGGGACAATGGGGTCAGCAGGTCAAACCTACAGGCAATATTCTTCAATAGTCTGTGACAGACAACGCCTCGTATTTAACTGGCGGTCTGTTGTCAACAACTGCAAGCACAACAACAACCAGACAAACAGCGACAACAAAAAATAGCAACAGTAACAACATCGCAAACAACAACAACCAAACAAACAGCAAAAACAACAAAGCAAGCAGCAACAGCAATTCATTAACAACAATAACAAGAAAAACAGCAATAGCAATTCATCAACAACAACATACAACACAGTAAAATAACAAAAACCGTTCCTATACAACTGACTGGTAATAAGAATGCATGTGACAGCTGCACTAACAACAACAAGCGCAACAAATTTAAGATTTCCTTTGCAGCTGTCAGCGTGAGCAAGTCAGCCATTGCATTAATAATATGAAAACGTCACGTTGTTGTTGTAACGGTGGTGACAAGCATCATCAGAACGCCGATCCCGTCCGACTTGCATGAATAACGGATTTATTCCACCACCTATACAAGCAAACATTTAAGCCGCATAAAGTGTTGCCTTGCGGTGAATACAGTCACTTGAACGTTCAAAGAGGCGCTGAACCCACCTTTACGAGCTGGCACTGCAATAACAACAAATATGCAAAACACTTAAGTAAATTAAGTAGGTGTAAAGGTAAACAGTTCAACAGTTTTTGATTACCCAACGCAATTTTTTGGATTATCGAAGTTAACTCGAGACTTGATAATTGATACTAATACTTCATCCAGTTCCTTGGGCTGCGAAGCTACTGAATAGCTAAGCAGAGTTCTAGATAATGCGGGACAGAAGTAGAAGAAATGTTCAAGCGTTTATCGGATGGATTTAACTCTACACCGTTGAATCTCGTGGGTTTACATGATGGGATCATGTACCTCCCTGTAATGAGTTCCGTATCCGTCTTACCGGCATTTACCTCTAGACTAACAGATATTGCTCATTGTCGAATGACTTTTAAAGCCATTTATCACGCTACTAATTATGTCTGGGAACTTGACCGTCACTAGTAAGCTATGCCGTCCGCAGAGGCTATATATTTGGAAGTTCTTTTTTTAAATTTTCCCAAAAGCTCATTGGCTGCAAATACTCACAGGAGAGCAGATCTGAGCAATCTGGCCACGTTCTATTCGGCATTCATCTTCCTGAAGCTTAGTAGAGCTACGTAAATAACATTACATATGTTACTTTGGCGGGATCTATTCCTGCTCCTTCCAGAATATTAGGGATTGCGTCATTTGAAACATAATTAGATGTTCCGCTTAAGTCAAGAGAGACACCGAGGGTTATTCCTTATGTTCTAGAGCTCTCCCTATCTATATTCAATGTTAACGAGTGAAGTGGTGTCTCGGTAGAGCTAACCTTTCCATAGGCGTATTGAGCTTCTGATAGGTTAGCCGATGGAATTTTGTCCCTAATGTAGGCATTCATAATCCTTTCGGCGGACTTCAGATGGAATGAGGTCAGACTTATTAGTTTATTTTCTTTCGTCTCTCTCCAAAGGACAAGGAATTGGTTAAGCCTTAAACATCCTTCATATATTGTCATCAGGTATGGAACCAGCGCTGTTGATACATGCTGCATCGTGGTTAGGAAAATACCGTCCATACCAGGGAATTCATACGGTTCGAAGCCGTTGAGTGAACAAAGTATTTGGTACTGCCTTTTTTCCTTTTGGAAAGCTCTGGTTCATTGGGTGCATACCGAACATTTTCCAACGCACAAAGCTACAACCGCGACCAAGCGTCTGAAAACGAAATGTTTGCGCTAACTCTCAAAGCCGTTTATGTACTTGCCTTCCGCTACTTTAGAGACGCGCTGACTTTCCCCTACCAAATGGGCGGCAAAGAGCGCTTGCAACAACAAGTCAACAGCGAAGTCAAGTTGCAGTCACATAACCGGCGGCAAGAACAGTCAAGAAAGTCACTGCAAGTGTGGCAAGTTGCAGTTGGCGTGGCACAAGAAGAGGCGAAAGTGCGAAAAAACGAAAGGCTGTTGAATAGAAGGCGTACTCAACAACGATAAGCAAAGCAACTTTGCCTGAGTACCCGACCACCGACCCGAATAGTGCGCGGCTGTGGGCGCAGATCAGACGGAAGCATTTGCAGCGCTGTGTGGCAAACGCGTCAACACAACGGCAAAAAGTGAAAATAGAAATAAGCTCAATGAGGCTGGCTGAGCGTTGACATGCTGTGGCTGCGTATTGTGAACGAATTGGCGCAGCCAAGCAAAGGTTTCTCTTCATTTAACGCAAGCGCCTGTGGCGTGTTGCACGTCAAGCGCGCCGCTTTGCCAGCGCGAACACGCGCGAAATTGTGTCACTGCTGGCGGATATGTGATTAAAACTCAGCGTGTCGGCAGCTGCGCATGTGTGTGCGGTGTGCAAAATTTGTATTCACATTTCCTTATTTAGCGTCTTAAATGGCTGCGCAGCTTTGTTTGTTTGTGTGCGTTAGAGTTTTTACTCATTTGACTTGGCTTCTTGCTCGAAGCGATTGCACTTTGGCGCTTGTTTTTATTTCTTTGCTTTGACACGCAAGTTCACTAAGCTGTATATAGTCAGGCTTTCAGAGCTTTTTTTTATTTTTATTTTTAGTTAACACGATCGTAAGTTGAGTGACAAAAGAGACATGAAAGAACGGATTTCGAAGCCTTAGAGTTATAAATACATAGAGGCATTGGGTTTTTTATTCCAGTTCTTACTCAGGAACTAAGACTCGTCTCTGTACGGCAAGAAGTTGTCCGCAAGGTTAAGTACTGCCCACCTTATTATGGAGCCTAGTCGTGTATTAGCTTCTTAAGCTGCTAACCAGCGATACAGCAAGATGTAAGTTCGAGATTACGCGCTTCGATATCGTGAAAAGGGGATTCGACCTGGCGAAGGCATTGTACAAATACGGCTAGACTGAAAATTATCCTATCGAAAGCGTTCATCGTCTAATGTACGAGGAAAAGGTCCTCACCGCGCCTTAGAACCTTAACACTTGGCGGCAGGGAGTTAGAGCAGAATAATGTGGCCAAACCTTTGGGTCTCTGATAGCTAAATTCAAGGAGAAATTCCGAATATGAGGAAGGTCATATTCCGAAGATACCTCTCTTTAGCCAAGCGAATGTTCTTACACTATTAAAATCTTCAAAAATATGTGAAAATCCCAATCCGCATAACTGCAACTCTTTCCAACAAACACGCGATTACGCGAGCGCTGACATGACGTGACGACGAAAATCACAACCGCGTGCACGATGTTAATGCCAACAATGGCGGCACGACATTGATAAGTCATAAAATCGACATTGTCTGCGCTCAACTCATTTGACAAATGTGCCGGCGGGCGGGTGAAAAGCGTGAATATATGAATTTATGAGCGCAACACATTTGCTTTATGACTTTATGTGCGTGATACGCATTTGAGTCACTGCGCTCGCAATACGCAATACGACGAAGCACACACATACATGCATTTATTAATATGGCGACGGTGTGTGAACTGTAAAGTGTATACGCGCCACAGTCATCGGCTTCTGGGACTAGCGTGGCCATGCTCTAGGGCATGCATTTCCAGTTTACGATCAATATTTCTTTACCAAATCCAGTTAAGATGACAATTTTATGCTTTCACTTAGCCCTGCGCCACACAATACTGATTACTTGAAATATTAAAAATGGCGAGTTAAGTCTTGAAAATACATGCATATGTATGTCACTTAAATGACTTGTGAGCCATAAAGCATTTTGATTTTACTGCAAAATATTTATAGCGGAAGTGGGGAGAGAAGAGCTCGAAAATGAGCTTCTAAGCTACGGTGATATATGCATTTCGAAAATATTAATGCTGATACGTAGATCAAGGGTGGTTATTATTTTGCTGATTTTGTGCGCTGTATAGGTTAGTTATGTGCTCCAAAACATATACTGAAGCAATTTTGTTGTATACAAGAAATCACGTTAACTCCGATGGCGCCGAAGCTATAAGAACCTTCACATATAAAATAGTTTCCATGCAAGAACTTGATTTTGATCGGCCAATTTGCGTGGCAGCTATAAACTGTAGTGTTCTGATCCGAAGAATTTCTTGACAGTTTGCACTGTTTTTTCAGACGATAACCCAAGCAAAATTTCTTGAAGATATCTCGTCAAATTAAAAAGCTTCCCATACATAAATGTGTTGCCCATCGTTCAGGTTGTAGGGCAGCTATAAGCTATACTGATCCAATCTGAATAATTTCTCAGTATTTTACACTATTGCTTAAGACGATAGCCCATGTCAAATTTCTTGAAGATATCTCGTCAAATTAGAAAGCTTCCCATATAAAAATTTGTTGCCCATCGTTCATTTTATATGGCAGCTATTAGCTATAGTGATCCGATTTGAACAATTTCTTCAGAGGTGGTGCCATTACTTTGGTTAATAATCTGTGCAAAATTTTGTGAAGAAATCTCGTCAAATAAAAAATTTTCCCATACAAGTGCTTGATTCCGATCGTTCAGTTTGTAATAAAGGTCTATGATATAGTGGTCGGATATCGACAGTTCCGACAGGTGAGAAGCTTCGTTGGGAGAAAAAGACTTACGCAGAATTTCAGATCATTATCTCAACAATTGAGGGACTAGCTCGTACGCGTATATACAGACCAGACGACCAGACGTATTTGGCTATATCAACTCAGCTCACCACGCTGATCACTCATTTATATGTATGTTTATGACGTTTTCTTTTGGTTGTTAAATTTCCATATCACGTCAGTCTAATTTAACAATGCGCCTTGATAGCAACAAAGCCAACGGAGTTTCCCCAAAGCAAAGTTAGTTTCCTAGCATGGCTAGATTCAAACATAAGCTGACCTCCAGTACTGATATCTTCATTGTGCAACAAAAAATTGGGCACAAGCAGTGTTTGGTAGATTTCCTACTTGTCATGGTTAAATGTTGATCATACGCACTGTCTGACAAATATTTCAAGATGTGTCAATCACACAGTTTAGGCGGCAATTATAAATTAGTAGAGAAAATTTTCATTTTAACCTTCATTAAGTATGTATAGTATATATGTTGCTTTAAAGCAAGTTTTTATTACTTCGCTTTTGTGTAGCAAAATCTTATATATAGTATATGAACGGAAGTCACCTATAAACTGAACGCAACTTATTCTCGATATTAAAATGTAATTAACAAGCTTATCATTGGAAAGATATTACATCACACAAACCTCATTTGATACAGTTACTATTTTCAGCCGCTCAAGGCAACGGTGCTGCAAGAATTAAGTAAACGCGCGCTGCGATTCGGTTAGATTAATAGTGAATAAATGCACTTTGTTTTTATTGTTGTGCAACAAATTGTATTTTTTTTTACTTCTAGGAACCTTATCGAAGGCCAGTGCGTTTGCCAAGCAGCCATGCCACCAGCACAATCACAACAGGCTGGCAGTACTAAGCAGCTAATAGCAATTCTAATAACGCCGCACTTCTCTATATAGGCCAAGGAGATAATTAACGTTCAGGGATCTTAAGTGTTAAGCGGCTGTCAGGCAAAGCTATTTACGGCTGCTTTAGCCCTACACTGAAGCTGGATGCAGAAAAATAACAAGCTATCTCTACACATGCACACATACATACATATATGTGTATGTATATTTTAGTACGCACCAGCAGGCAGTGATTAAGCGGACAAGCAGCAGAGGCAAATTAAAGGCAATAAAGCGAAAATTCCTACACTTCTATTGCACTTTAATTGCCATTGTGTAGCATATTAACCGGCACACGCACGAATACGCATGTGTGTAGGTAAGCTGTGGCATCACCATCGGGCGCTGTCCGAGCAGCAGCTGCTCATGGGGCTAATTTCACTTTGACATGGCAACAGCAGTGCTCGCTCAGCTCAGTTGGACTCGCTCACATTAGCGCTTAGAGAAGAGAAGATCAAGGAAAGACAATAACATATTTTGTATATACATATGTTTGTGTGTGTGTCTTAGAGTAGCAACAATAAAATAACGCGAGATATGCAGTCACATGTGTGCATAACTGTAAGTAGTAATTCTGTGTAATCAAAGTTAACGGACTAATTCGCTCATTATATTGTGACACAATAACAGTTAATTAAAAACAGCGGGAAAGCAAAAGCCCTTAAATCTGAATTGAAAAAAAAATTTAAATAAAAATTGCAAATGGGATTTAAAGAGCATAGTTTTCAGAAATGGTACACTATTTTCTACTTTACCTTTTCTTGCAAGATTTATGATGAAATGTCAAAAAACCCAGCCTCCATAATTCCTCATTCACATATAAACTATGTCTTTTTAGTGGGCCTCTGACTAAAATTTTATTTCACGATGAATATCAGCAGTTCTGGTGTGCTACAGACCAGGAACAATACTTCTTAGCATCTTATTGTTGAAACATTACCTAACCTATGTAACCTTATCAGTGTGGCTTTAAGCCAAATCAACAACTGAAAATAAGATCGACTCACACCACATCTTTGTCGATTTTTAAACTGCCGCTATGTCTGAATTTCTGGATAAAATAATTCGACCTGCAGAGCTGAATAAAGAAGGTACCATCTTCAATAAGAGTGTACAGCTGTTGGTGTACGCCGATGATATTTATATCATTGGCCTCAACAAATGCGCCATTTATTCTGCTTTCTCCAGACTGGATAAGGAAGCGAAGCAAATGGTCGATTGTAACGTTGTGAGGTAGGGAGTTTGTTTTCTCACCACTGCGACATAGCGCACCTCATCGTACCAGCAGTTCTTTTGCTTTTTCCGAAATGATTTCATTTGCAGCTGTCTCGACGTCGAACCTTCTTATGTTTGTTGAAGTGCGTTTTTGGCAGCACAGAGGTGGGTACGTATTTTATCTATAACATGATATTGATCCAAGCCGATGTTATGACCTCGGATCGTACGTACGTCTAAACTGGATCCGGAGGCAGCATGAAGAATTCTTCTATGATGAAATCTAAAACTGCAGATAACCATCTTTCGGACTCTGAAGAAGTCGATGCAACCTCAACTCATTTGGGGATGTTTCATCATGAAGTCTGAATTTACCGCGAATCAGCGATATGTTAAAGAACTTCGCTTTGATGCGGATTGTGGCTAGATATTCATCTACTGGGATGAATACCAGAACTCGATGACGGAGTCTCTCCCACAATGAAAACCACACCGAATTTGTGCTCTTGTATATGGCCACTGAAGTAAATGCCACAAGGTTTTTACTGATCTCAGTCCTTGTCCCGGCCATCGCATTTCTTGGACGGCGGTGGTGTCAGCCTTTACTCTGCAGAGGACATCAACCAGCTGGACAGCGACACCTTCCCAATTAAGGGTCCGAACATTATACTCCCTTAAATCGTAATCCTGAATGTGTTTGCCATGGTCGTCATCAAAGTCTCTCATCCGAAGCTGTTGTTTACTTTTCATTGGGGGTGTTTTTTACCTGGCTAATCCCAAATCCAGCGCAACAACTTGTGGAGGGATGGTTTGCCTTATCACTTTAGCTCGCCTACAAATGGATGTTCTTTGGCTACCCAGAGGGTACTTGGTCTAAGACTGGAATTCGTGAGCTGCTTGAGACATATGTAAAAGAATCGTTTCTGTCCACTCCCAAGTAAATGGCGATCAGAGAACTTTCCTCACTCTCTCCTTTATATATAAACTGACCAATCAATGTCAATACAAAGAGTTTTGGTAACCCTTTTATATTGGAAAAAATATACCACTGAAAGATATCTTCATATATAACCTCTAGCGATTTAAAGATCCGAGAATGGCTGAAAATAATTGAACCAATTAATAGCTAGCTATTTCTTATTCACTGTCCATATTCTATATACCTGCCTCTTTTATTTTCACTTTAAACTATAGGACTCTTAAGCCACTGAAATGATGCAGTATCCTGAACAATGGGCTACACATCCGTAAGTTGCGCTTAGGTAAATAATTTTAGCGTCCATCAAATAAATCCATACTCAGTTTTTATGAGAAAAATGTAAGTTGTTCATTTATTAATTGTAGCAACTGGCTTGCATTCCCGGTGTCTGTTACCTGTTGCTTAAAGGCCAACATATAAGGAGGGTTCCAAAGTAAACAGGACTTTTTGAATCTAGCGCCCCCTGGTGACGCCATCTATATGTATGTCGACTAGTGGGTTAGAATCTACTGTCTTTATTGATTGTCCAGTGAGAATTTCATGACTTTCACGATTTCATTGATTGGAAGTGAAGTTATTGCGTTTTAAATGTCAGTATATTTGTGTTATCGGTGCGAAAATGAGCTTCGAACAAAGAGTCAACATTAAATTTTGTTTTAAAATTGATAAAACTTTTACCGAAACGTTTCAATTGATGAAACAAGTTTATGGCGATTAATGTCTATCCCGTAGCAGAGTGCACGAGTGGTTTCAACGTTTTCAAAGTGGTCGTGAGGATATAAATGACGATCAACATGTGGGCCAACCAAAATCCGTGATCACCGGAAATTCCATCGTAACTATGCGCGAATTCATCAAAAATCAGCCGAAATCATCATTGAAATTCATGGAAATGGAATTAGACATCTCCAAAACATCGATTTATCGCATTTTGACCGAACATTTGGACTTACGATAAGTGTATGGGCGGCTTGTTCCGGACAAGTTGACTGACGAGCAAAAATTGCTCAGAATCCAACATTCGAAGGACGATTATTTAACCAAAAATCACATTTTAGCCATTAACCACTCCCCGTATTCTTCTGATATGGCACCGTGAAAGTTCATCCTTTTCGGAAAAATGCATTTGCCCATGAAAGGAAAGCGTTATGCAGACGTAGAGGCCAGCCAAAGGCTTGCACCGGCGTACTGGCGGTCATACCGACCAACGAGTTAAAACACTCGTTCGACATGCTTTTGGACCGTACAAAAAGCTGTATTGAAGCAGAAGGAGACTATTTTGAACAAAATAAATTGATTTTGCCGAAAAACTATTTGTTCTGTTTTTTTTTAATCCTGTTTACTTTGAAACGCACCTTGTATATCTCACATATGTCCACTGAATGTGATCTCATATTTTACGCCATCAATGCCAAATTTATGTCGAAAATTTCAACAGAGTTCCATAACGGAAACTGCAAATGGCGCTCACACGGGAAGTTGATTCTCGCGTCAAAGTTTTAAAAAAGCTTTTAGGCTAGCTCCCTTGTTTGCAAAGTTCGAGGCATACGCACACATGCAGAATTGTAGAGATATGTGCAAAGGAAGCTACGCATATTTACTGGAATTTAGAAAATTCAATAGTTAGCCAAGGTTTAACGAGGATGCACCGATATGTCACCTAAAACCAAATGAACTTTGAAATTTCTATGCACCGGCAATTCTAAACAAAAATTAAATACGTATATGTGTACATATGTGTGGGCTGCATAGCTACATTAGCTACATACTGGCTATTTAGCTGCGTCACATAGAGAATGCGGTATGCAACAACCATGTGAGTTGGGCGCATAAAATTAAATGTATGTGTGCATATGTGACAAGTGTAAGTGTTCATCCGCGCGGCATATTGCATGCGGCACTCTGTTGCACAGCTACGCGCTGTCAACAATTCATCGGGCAGTTGCAATTTCCTACGTGATGGACTACCGCGCCATTTTAGTTTCGGACCTTTGTTGCACGTTGCACTATTTGCATTTATATAATAAGCGGACATACGCGCATGCATTTGCTCTCTGCTAGTAGAAAACGCGGGCTTTCGAAAAATTCATATTCATTTTGGCAGATTTCATATTCCAATGTAAAGCGGGTTTTCTATGCACATGCCACTCTACACATGAAGCGACCTACAAACACACACATACTCGTAATTTTACGATGTTTTTAAATATTCTCACGAGGCTTTTTGATATTTTCACAGGTCTGATTTGTTGCTTCTGCGAATAGTTATAGCTTCTCTCTAAGGTTGGCCTCTGTACAGAGGAAACTCAAACATTTTTTTCCACTTTTGGAACCATCTTCGCGCACACCTATCGCATGTTTGAATGTTCCATCACAATGTCTTGAACCACAAATTTTGATAAATTTAGCATCTGAGCAATTAAACGAATAATTAGTCGACGGTCTGAGTTCAAAACACACGAGTCACATTGTCGGTGTTTGTCGAAGTCGCAGGTCTCACAGCACGGTCTTCATCAGCGACCTCTTCCCGGCTCTCCAATAAGCCAACATCTGGGTAAGCCTGCTTCATCATATAATATCAAACTCTTCGTCGCAGATTTACTGAGTTTCACACAAAATTTAATAGCGTACCTCTGCACTAACGACCGCTGCATTTTCGGCTTGCACCACTCACAGAAACACGTCACGTGAAAATGTTTGCTCTGACTCACCGGGTTCTCGATACAACTAACTAGCTAGGAACGTCCTCTACCGAATGCAGTCAGTGCGCGGACGCTCCGAACTACAGTCGCGGCAGAAGCAAATCAGTCCTATTACTTTCCGGACAAACCCTGTATGTGATTGCAAATATTTTTCCAATTCCTCAGGAAGAAGTCACCTTTTTTGGTGTCCCTTGTAGCATATGAGCTTCCTGGAAAATTTGAAGGAAGAGTAGCCAAACTGACTTCCTATGCGGACGGCATAGATAGATTACTGACAAGCAACTTCCAAGATACAATTAGCAGCGTGATGAAAAACACTCTAACGGTCAGACGACAAAGAGCGCTATCGAATAATCTAGAGGTAAATGTTGGTAAAACGATGTTGGTACACTTTATAACGAGGTACAAGATCCTGTTATTGTAAGTATTAAGACAAAAAGGCCAGTTGTGCTCTTTACGCAAGTAAAATGGTGATGGGTTCAACACTAAGCCATGCCCCTATCCCCATGCATTGCTGTCACACAGCGGAAGTCAATCCAATCTTTCTTTACCGTGCTTTGGTGTGGTGAATCGATGCCAGGAAATCATTGGAGCGATTACAGCGGCTCATTTCTCTCTGCATAACGGGAGCAACAAAACCGACTAGAATGGCTGCAATAGAAAATTTACACAACCTACGACTTATTGACATTGTAGTGATGAGCACGGCAGCAAGATTAGCTGCAAAACTGACGACTTTAGGTGAATTTACCATAAGAACATTCGGGCATAGTGCAAAAAGCAGGGATTATGTGGTTTAAATAGAATCATATCATATTTCTTTGATTTTCATTTAAGAGAGAACGTTTCAAGTCCCACTAACGAGAGTGAATGGCGCAGGAGCATGTGATCCACTAAAAACCTTCAACATCTATACGAACGGACTGATCGAAAATGGCTGATGGAGCAGTTTCCAGGGTATACTGCGCGGAGCTGGACCTCTGGCGATCTTCCAAGCTAACGAAAAACTTCCACAATGAGTCTTTGTGGTTAGGAAAGCTACTGAGACAGCTAAACCGCAGGAAGCGACAGTAAGAATATCAATATGTTTGTCGATATCCAAGTGACAATTATAAAAATATGCTCTTGCAGCATAGCGTCTATCCTCAGAAGCAGTCAGGTAGAAGACGTAGTATTCAAATATTCTCCAATGTCCTTAGAAGCAGCGAGGCAGTTGATAAAGCGGCTGCCAGAAGCCGGCTGCACATACACTGAGTTCCAGGTCACGCAAGTCACTAAAATGATACACAATTCAAAAGAGGCTGACAGACGGATTAGGATGAGAAAAAATGTCTTTGTGCGGATCACCAAGATTATGCGAGCCGTATGGGCATCTTTAGCGATGACATATATAGAACATGCAAAGTAGTAGGAATTCTCTGGAATTCGGCTTCGATATCTACGAGCCTCACAGTTCAAGGGACTGGACTGGTCACCTTTAAAGTTTGCAAAATGTCGAATAGTTAAGCACAAATTAATCTGTATTTGCAAACTCAAATGTTAAAGAATAATTATAACCACTCAGTGGGAGGGGAGAGTACAACGATTTTTACTATTACGGCCACTGTAGCAAGTATAAAGTCCTCTAAGAGTAATGTATGACTGTTGCATGCAAGCCTATCTCGAAATTATTCAAAAATACGAAAAATTTTAGAAATTTAATAATTCTAATATCTTTAAATGATAAAATTTACGAAAAAATCTCTCTATGTAACGAAATATTTTTAATTCGTTGGAAGTGGGTCATGAATTTTTCTTTCTGATAATACGAAAAAAATTGAGAACTGAAGTGAAAGACATTCCCGTCTCAATTAAAAGCTTATATTTGGAGATATTCTCTTAGAATTGTCTAAGAACCTATTTCTTAGAGTTCCATTATATTAATTTTGTTTACCCACCCTATTGTACACATATATAATTTATAATATAATCCATCCCACTTAAGCTCAAGGCTATGCAAATGCTGTTTAATCTGATCCCAACATTAATTTCAGCCCAAATTATTATAACCCGTCTTATAACAAACTATACATGTACATCGGACCAAAAATAGGTTCAAGAATATTTTTCTTTCTGGAAAAAAATTTAAGTAAAATATTTTATATGCTTTCTAGCATACGAGAGTGTTCACATTGCACTGACTACCAACTGTATGTGCACACAGCGCGTTGTGTAACCCACTAAGCATCGAACTAATGCCAGCAATAGAAATCTCATTGCCCACTTAGCTCGGTCTATGCCAACCCTCACCATGCGCTTATTACATTTTTACAATAAATGATGCTGTTTTTCAACATTGCATAGCCAGCCCGTGTCCATAATGATTAATGATATTCGCCTTGAGTAAGGCAATATAGCAAAATGCTAAAGCGCTGGCAAGGAAGCCAAAAGAGAGTGGGAGCAAATGCTGGTATAAAAGGAATTTTCTGCCTGATAAAAAATGGTTGGAGCGATTACTTTACGAACAGCGTGCACACACACACACACACACACATAAATACGATAATCCTCATCATGTGCCAATAATAAAACTTAATCTATTTTCAATAACCTTCCGTTGATAAATTAAGATAGTATTGAAGGAAAATTTTTAATGCACTCCATCAAAGGCGTGCAAAATACACCCGAGAGACCAACTAGCAGCACGAAGCCGTGCACGGTTAGCGTGCGCCAGCAACGCACGGAGCCCGACAATGCCACTTAAATAACCAAACAGCCAGAATAATAATAACGGCACAACCAACAACAAAGCAAACAACTTGAGCGAGTGGTTAATGGCATGGCCGCGCCATTCATGGTGTGGTTGGTGTTGTTGCTGGCTAGCTGGCTAGCTGGTTGGCTGGCTGTCGATTGGGCTGTCGGATGGGCGTTTTGTGGGCTTGACTACTTGATGGTGGCGTTGAAAGTAGCGCGCAGGGAATATGTATCAGCCGACTAACATGCTGTCAAAGCGTATCACGGCGCTGACCCACACGGCGTATACGCAATCAATTTCACCATTAACACTAGCGCCAGTTAGCCGTAAGTTATTCGGCCTGGACGCTCCTGTGCTCAACGCCAGTGGTAAGTTTTCATTACGAGCAGCCAAAATGTAACGGCCGGAGGTATGTAACGTGCTGTGGCATGCCTTTGTGTTTACACATTTCAAATGGCTTTATTAAGCTTGCTGGTGGTATGAGTGGTTTTTTGTTGTTGTTAACTGCGCTACGCGCATAAGTCAGCGCCATTCTGTGCTGTATTAACATATCTTATCTGAATTTCTCATTGAAATGGAAATTTAATTGTTTTCATGATGCCATAGCAGCTGTGTTGCAACACTCAAACACACACACTCACTCAGCCAGGCACACACACAAACCATCGCTCGCTTAGCATCGTATGTGTGAGTAGTTGTGCGGCCATTGTGCGCAAAGGGAGCATAACAGCTGCGGTTACTATTGAAATTACTTGCCACACGGTCGTTAGACGCTTGTGTGACTGCATGCCGGCCATTGTGTCGAAAAAATGAAATTCAATATTTGGAAAATGTGCGTAAATGAATGAAGTCATTCACTGCTCGCCAGCTCGCACGCGCAGCAAATACACACACACATATATACAACATGGCAGGGTAAAAGGATTCAATCTTATTGAATAAACAGGCCGCATATGCTGTGGCAGCTGCAGCTACTTCGCACTCGCACTTGCCACTTTCACGCTCCTTCCGCCCGCCTCCTCCCGGCACGCCCTGCCTTGCTTGCTTTTTGGGTTGCTTTATTTGCCTTACCTTTTGCTGGCCCCTACACACATATACACACGTATTGTGTTGCTTGCCTTTCTGCCTTGCTGGTCATCGCCGCCGTAAAGCTGACTCTGTTGGCGGTTGCCAGCTGCCGTTTTGCCACAATTCTCCGCTTTCAACCGACAATGGCTTCATTCTTTTGTCGCAAACAACCGCCAACACTAACAGCCCAACATTAGATTTTAATTGTATCGCTTTGTGTGTATTGCTGCCTTTTGGCCAACAACA
Source organism: Bactrocera neohumeralis (assembly GCF_024586455.1). Classification (NCBI taxonomy): domain Eukaryota; kingdom Metazoa; phylum Arthropoda; class Insecta; order Diptera; family Tephritidae; genus Bactrocera; species Bactrocera neohumeralis. The sequence goes on from NC_065920.1 coordinate 15,486,050, forward strand.
ACAACAACAATAAACGCTGTGTGTGTGTGCTTTGCCAATATATTTTCCTTAATTCAATATCGATGCGCCATCGGCATGTGGTTAGACATAGACACTGCTGCGCAAGCTGGCTTTTAGCTGGTATTAGGTATCTCACACATACTTGTATATATATCTTCTTCTATGTAGTATAGCATCAGTTTTTACCGAAGTGATTTCACGAATTTAATTTTCGTTTTCTTTGGCTTCAAAAAATCTTTATAAGAATTTTTTATCTTTCTTTGAGTAAGTTGAAGTCACTTGATTAAAATTTGTTTAAGTATTGATTTATTTGTTTGAAACTCTAATTTTTCGAAATTTTGCATAAAATATTAATGAAAAAAATTTAACACTATTTTGGAAAAGAAAAAAACCAAATATCGTTAGCAAAAGGGGGTTAACGAATGCTGAGCCAAAATAACCCTGAAAAAAAACTAATAAAATTCTGTCCAAAGTATTTATGTTTGTTGTTGTAAAACGCAAAAAAGTTCTCTCCAAAGCCTTTGATCAAACAACATCCATTTCGGTTACATAGACCAGCTTTTCGATATTAGGGATGATTAATACTCCCATACTTTCAGTTACTTATAAGGGTTTTTTACTATTTCAAATCGGTTCTTAGCCGAAAATCACAGGCTACAAATTACGGACGTCATCCACATTTCCTCTCAGAGGTTTTAAAGTTGAGGCTATATTTTGAAACATAAATTTTTTTTCGATTATCCAAATCCGCGTCAAATTTATAGTACATTTTATACAAGATTGATCGCGCAATGGCATACACCACTGAAATAAGAGTAAAATGAGTATGCTGTATATGGACATGCTTAGTGATTTATACACTGTAATTAATAATAACGTTTTTCAGAAACTTAGTTTCAAAATTTGAAAACAAACAATGCAGTTTTGGAGAACAACTTCAAAAATCTGAGAATTTACTTTTCTTCACTCGAAAAAATTTTGTTTAATTCTATGTTGTTCGGAGTGTTGAACCACGTAACACAACAAGCAACATTTTTGAAGTTTCCCATTTGGAGATCTCGTTTGGTAGAACAGGTGAGTTAATTTCATATCACTCAATGGACTCTATACCATAAAAAAAGACAATTTTTGTAGGAAATTAATGTACAGCGCCTGCAAAAAATAATGCGTTTTCTGTACGCGCCAGTCATTTTTCCATCTTCTCAAAGTGTAATGAGTTGTATCACATTGAACTTATGGATGCTTCTTTGCTCTGCTCTAGATTTGGTGTTTTGAGGTACGTCTTCTTCTTCTTTATTGGCGTTTGAAGTGCTTCACAGCAAACTTTAACGGCACTAGACCGACGAAATCGTTTAAAATGGGTTTGCTGAAGTCTGCTGAAATGTTTTACGGAAAAAATAATCATAATTGGATACTGTAAGAAGGCAATGATCCGAAACATAGGAGTACATTTTATACTCAAATGAAACAAGAAACCCCTTTGGTTACCTTAGAGTCGCCATAACAGTGACTAGCCCGTAACTCAATAGAGAAAGATAATACAATAACAATGAGAAGAGAATATTAAAAAAAATTTAATATCAAAAGGAAATTCATTCGGCTAGTACAAGATACCTGGAGATCAATTTCTGCGGAATAAGGGAGAAAGTTAGTTGCAAGTTGTCATCAAAAATTTCAGAATTTAAGAATCATGGTAGGAGAATGGAGCAAGTATTGACGTCAGATAAATTAAAACATTTAGTTTTCTATATTTTCGAAAAAGGTATAGATTTTGGTCCCTTTTTCCGACAGTTTTTCATAAAAAATACATAGGATTCAAAAAAAATAAAATAAAATAAAATCTACTCTACAGTGTAACTATCCAATAACGCAAAAAAAAGTGATTTCTCAGAAATTTCACACTGAGACGATACTTTAGAAGTATCGGCTGATTATTAAAATAAAACTAAAAACTCTGAAAGCATTAAGCATAACCTTTTCATAATATTCTTTTAATCCTTTTTCCATAAGACAACTCCTTAGCTCAATATCAATTCCTTAATGAACGCATACGAATAATTACTGTGCATTAAAAATGTGAATAGAAAACTTAAATTTGGTACCCAAAACCACAAACTGATACCAAATAATGCCATGCATATGTTAATTATGGGAATTTCGAAAATGCCAACTATGCTAATAACCAATTGATTTCATGCATACAATAAACTACATACTATTCGTTATGGAATGTAGTATTTAATATTCAAATTTAATTTACAAGCGGATACAATTTAAGAAGGCATAAATCATTTGTCGCCCTATGTGTGTATACAAATTGTATTTTGGCAACAAGTGGAAGCTCATAAGTATTATATAAGCATTTGTGCATGCTACGGCAAGAAAGTGGTTATTCAATACAAAATAATATTATACAAAATAAAATATGTATAACCAAGCGCACAACCGACGCAGCATTACGCAGATTGTCATTGCAGTTTGTCTAGCCTTGGCTAAAATATGTGTATGTGTGTATGTGTGTGTGGTAGCACATCTGAACACATAGCTTTAGTTGCAAATAAATTTGCCACTTGCCTGACCACAGCTTCCAAATCGCTTCAGTGCGGTTATTTTGCATCAGTTGTCATTGTTGTTGCTGCTCTCAAACATTGTTTAGCTATTCAATAATGGTTTGCCACTCTCGCAGACAATCACAGAGCAGTTGAGCATGCATATGTGCATAAGTGCCACAGCTGTGTGTGCGTTTGCGTAGATTTTGCCAAGATGATAAAGGAGATACTTATTGCTACAAAAATACACACAGATATAATATGTTGTTGTATTTGTATGACATATATAATATATTTATTTGAAACCACATAAGCAGTTAAGCCATCGTCAACACACATCTCAAAGGAATTCGTTTATTGAATAAGTGATGCGTGCACATATACTCAAGTGTCGCAATATTTCAAGAAATTTAAATTAAAATTGAAGGCACAAATAAAATATTTTTATTTAAATAATTTAATTATTCAAACACCCAATACATATATGCATATTTACCTACTTCATTTATATATAATGAATTTGCGTGTCAACGAAAATATTAATAAATATATTTAAGCCAATAAAAATTAAGAGAAAATATCAACAAATACGCTTTAAAGGTCATTTATGGTGCATGAGGCAATTATAACAGTATATGTGAGTAAACAAATGGACAAAGTATGAAATATATGAAATTTTGCAGGTGAGTATAGTAGTTCCACATATTAAAAGGTTACTTATACGCCATGTACTTACTTGTTCTTGCTGAACACGTGGCGTATACGTAACCGTTTAATATGGTGAACTTACTTGTACTTACTCAAAACGTAGTACATGGCGTATACGTAATCATGTGAACCGTTTTAACTTGAGTTACATATTAGTTACGTATACGCCGTGTATGCTAACTTTCAGTATAGCATTAAACTAATTTTACATATTTACTCAACTATACAGAGGAAAATTGAAGTTTTGAGCAATAATAAAATTTTTTTTAAACCAATACATATTACTAATAATTTTTATGCCTTGAACCGAGTGTATATACGCAAACTTGTCCTTCAGTTTTAGAGATAACGATCTGGAATTTCGCACATGACCTTTACTCGTCAAGACGCTACTTATTTGTCGGAACTAACCATATCTAACCACTATAGCATATAGCTGCCATACAAACTGAACTATCGGAATTATGTACTTGTATGGGAAGATTGTTCATTTGTTCAGCTATCTTCAAGAAATTGGGTACAGGTAGTTTTTTTCAGTAACAGTTCAATTTACGAAGAAATCATTCAAATCGAATTGATTTGGCCCATAGCTGCCATACAAACTGACCGGTCGAAATCAAGTGCTTGTATAGAAAGATTTTTTATTTGACGAGATTTCTTCACCAAATTAGGCGTTGATCATTAATTAGAGCATTAGTCCATTCTCCGAATAAATTTTGTAGATCATATCACTATAGCATATAGCTGCCATACAAACTAAGCGACCGGAATAAAATACTCGTATGGCACGATTTTTTATTTGATGAGATATCTTCACGAAGTTTGGCATCAGTTGTTTCCTATAGCAACAGTTCAATCCACGAAGAAATTGTTCAGATCGGAGCACTATAGCATATAGCTGTCATACAAAACTGAACAATCGAAATCGAGTTCTTATAAGGAATCTGTTGCATTTGTGAGGGATTTTATAGAGTATTATTGTTGTTGCTGCTCTCAAGCATTGTATTATAACCACCTTTCCAAAGCATAAAACATAATTTCATTTGCCTAGCGAAGCAAGCTATACACGAATATGAAGCGACCACGTCACCAGAAATAATGAAAATATTAAATAATCCAAAAAAGCTTGCTTTCAAGTTACTTAAATCTCTAATAGTATGTCTCAATCCTTTCGCTCACAACGCCAACCTTTCTATTATTTTACCTCTCCACACCAAAATGAAAAAAGTAACCCTCTTTCACCACAATACCAAATCAGTGGCATAATTCACGCCATAAACAAGTCCAAGTACAACAAACAAAGGACATCACTCACTGCAGGCTGACACTACTGATTGTCACCACGTAGGCACATACATATGTATTCTTGTAGTTGTGTAAGAGTAGTGGAGTAGTGGCATAGTCTTACAACCCACACATGAGTGCCCTTGTGTCACTGTCTCCTTACGCCTTAGCTGTCTGAAGTGCACATGCATCATACAGCGCATATATCCTCTGTGATAGATGGGTGTTCGCAGCCATGACATTACCAAAAGCCTAGCCACTAACGGCGCTGGAGATTGCAGAGCAAAGCAAAAAACACGATTTTTTTATAATAGTGAATTTCGGTGGGCGGAAAAAATGCAAACTCGTTAAGGCGCATATACGCTGCATTTCTTTTAAGGGAAAGTTGATAAATGTGCTCACATAGCGGCAGTAACATTCCATTTGACTACTTTTTTAACTTCATTTCCCTAGGTTACATATTTTGTAACCAGATTCGTATTTCTTTGCTGGGATTTTATGAATGTTTGAATTTCTTAATAAATTTTGGTGCATGAAACCAATTATCATTTTAGTAAGAGTACCAAGAAGCTATTTAGAACAAATACTAAATTCTATAAAATTATTGAAAATAAGTGTAGTCTGAAAACTGAGTCCATATTCGAGCATATATATACACTTAGTTCTCAAATTTTGTGCTCTTTGTGAGAAGATTTCAGGAATTTATTAGAAAAAAAAAATAACAGCAAGATACTTAGTTCTGGGTAGTATTAACTAACTACTTGATGCATTACATAGAAGAGCAAATGCAAAGGCGTAAACAAAAAGTCGACTACTTGCGTTAAGGACTTCTTTGCTATACATAAAAGTTCGTTCAACAGAACTTTATGAAACGATAAGTATAATACAAGAGTCATAGCATCTCAAGCAGTATTCAGTGGCTACTCTTGATATACAAGGAGATTTCAACGATGTAGCGATCAATTAATCTTTAATATACATACATAGACCATAAGGTGTTCAAATGACTGCAATGCTTATGAAAAGAACTATTATAGCAACAGACGGATTAGTGACATGAACTAGTTTTGCGAGTAGGTTGACTCCTCAGAGAGGTGTCCTTTTCACGCTTTCATAGGTTGTGACACTGAACGGAATACTGTTGCTATTCATTAAGAAGCACAAAGTACCTCAAATTCATCTTCCTTCACTCAGTGGTGCTACAATTTCTCTATCCCAGATTCAGACAGAATATCTGAGGGTAGAGAACTGAGCTAGAAAATTAATATCAAAATATGTATATTCAACTGTGAACACTCAGCTGGCTCAGGAACTGAGTCCTAAAACCAGATATAGTTATATGGAAGAGATTAGACATAATAATATAAGGTCTGCTGGCTTAAACTAGAGAAAGAATGTAATATAAGAAAATTAAATACACCACAGAGGAAAACATGTACGTGTTACCGGAGCCTTTAAGTCATGTCCGAGGGATGCGCTTAAGAGATTAAATGTGTGGAGCCAAAAATACTTGACTCTTACCGACCCACCTTCATTATCTTGGTGCAAATACTTAGTAAATTAATTCATTTATAAGCCAGGCAGCCACTTCGTGAAGAGTAAAAGACAACTGAAATTGAGTTCTTGTAGTCTGTGATATAAAAAAAATAGTTTTGAAATTCGTTTTCAATGGCACTAATTGTGGGTAAGCTTATTACAGAAAAGCAGCTAATAATAATGTGTAGAGTAACTTAAATCAAAATATAGATTTGGAAGACGAAAACCTCGACAAACTGCATCATTGTTAGCATACCAAACACCATGTTGCATGATATTCTCAATTGCTATGCAAAGTTCACATATAAGTATATACATAAGTGAATATAAAATTGTAAGTTTTTAGCGATTTCAGCCAGTTTAGTAACTATAATCAGTTTAAAATAACAACACTTCCAAAATATGTATCACCAACGTTCAATATTACTCATACGCTATGACGCATCTACATATAAGTAAAATAGTGTTACTACAGAGCGTTACTAATAGTTGAAGCATACGCAAAGGCGCAGACTTACAGTATGAATCTCTAACGTTCAATATTACTCATATGCAATGTTGCACCTGTAAGTATATATTTTAAATAGTTTTGTAAAAGCGAGTTACCAAGAATTGAAGCATACACAAAGGCGCAGACTCACAGTACTTACATTAGTTGCACGCTTAAACCTTATTTAAGAGACATTTTTTTCCACCGAAAATTGCTTTCTACTCCTCACTTAACAACGAAAGTGGAGAAAAAACACAAGCATACAAACACACATATATAAAGAAGTCACAGCGTAGACACTTTTCCAAAAACAAAAAAATAAACAAAAACGCAGTTAAATAAAATGCAATAAACATTGCGACAGTCGTGACAAAACAATTGACTTAGCACCCAACCAGCTGTTGCCACACAGCCGTGCGCGATACTGTTAGCGCGTCTGCAAGCACATATATACATCTATAGGTGTGGAAGTGTACAATAGCGCTCGCCCTCGAGTGATAGCACCGAATATATATGCATGTCTGCGCCCTGCGCTTTTCCCTCACGCCTGAGACAAAAGCTGCGCGCCGCGGTGGCACTTTGCTTTGTGCGCCGCGCGCTATGCTTTGGTGTGTGTGTGTGCTGAGCACTGTGCGAACATGTGGCGACACACCTTCCGCCATGCCGACGCATTTATTACAATGCCCTTTCGCAGCTCCCGGTTGGCTAGTAATTTTGTTTATTCCTCGACTATTGTCGCTTGCCAATTCAATCTGTTTCCACTTTTGCTACACATTTGCTGAATTTATTTGCTTTTTTCTCCACAGCGCACTGCAGTGGACACACGCGCAAACATACATATATAACTGCATGTGGCACTGTAGCGCTGTGGCGAACATTTTGTTTTTTCGATTCCGCGCACACATTTGCAGAACGGCAAATTACGCTGATGACTGAGCTGGTGTTGGCGCAGCGGCTTAGCTCCGCTGGATCGCTTTGTGACATTTTCCATTTGGCTGTTGCTGGGTGGCTTCCATTTGCCGGGCATAAGCTAATTGTTTGGCTATTGCACTCATCGTCGGTCGTCGGTCGGTTTGTCCGCCTTTCGTTTGACCTTGTGCAATTGCTATATAGCTTTAGCGCGCTAGCTAAGCTCCCCAGCAGTGCTCAATGTGTTGGTGTGTGTGTGTGTGTCCAGACATTCAGCATACGCAGTTGGTGCCGTGGAAAAGTATTCGTATTTGTATTCCTTTTCAGCGAATTTCTATTTTTTTCCATTTCCAATTACGATTCACCGCAGTCAACAAACTGGGCGCTCACTGCCTGAACCTAATGCGCGAGGTCGTATGCATGGTGGCGCTCGACAGCAAACGCAGTTCCTGCTCCCATTGCGATTTGTTTGAAATTCGGCTACGAATGCCGGGGCGCAATTGCTGAATGTGGTGGAGTGTGGCGGGTGGGAGGCGCATAGCTTTGTTCAAGTGCCGCGCCAATTTAAACATAATTAGCTACTAATACACAAAAATCTCCAGCAGTTTGTACTCAGCTGTGCTCACTATTTACTCTTTGCTACTGTCAACTTGCCGCTGGCAAAGCTTGAAGGACAATACAAATTTGCACAACTGGCAATTTCGGCGCCAAGCAATTTCGGCCCGTCACTTTGGTTAATGAATGAATGAATTAGTGCCGCCGCTTCGCAAGTCGGTGTGTTGTTGTGCGTGTATTAGCGCTGAGTTAGCTTTGAGTCGGTCATGAGCACTTACAAATTCTTTACTAATTATCTCTACAGTGCCGTTCTCACTGAGTATGTATTAGGCCTGGCATATGTTTTATCATTTAAGCCTTCCATTATCATATTCTACGCTCTCTTGTTATTAAAAGCTAATTTCGATTTGAAACAATTAAATTGAAAGCCAAATATATGGCAGTCATAGAGAGCTAGAGTCTGGCGGAAACAATTTTTAAACTCTTTTGCAATTGAGAAATATTAGCTGCTCAGCTAAGTTATCGCTGAGCTAAAGTACACCTCTTTCGGAACCACGCCCAGTTAAATAACTATACTGGACTTGCGGAACAGTATGCCTACGTACTAAACCCTTAACTCCGGCTGCTGTAGCTTGTATTTGGACCTTCGTGACTGCCGTTAAGCACTATTTCGGAGGGACAAGCTGGGCGATTAATGCCTCTTTACACCTTCCCTCCAATGTTATTCATGTGGCCTTAGCCTCCGCTGTCTTTCTTTCATCCTTAGTTCTTGTCGGCTCACTCTTTTATTTTAGCCCACACCAGCTTGGATCGCAGCATGTGACTCATTATGTTGTTGGGCGTCATTCTTTCGTCTGTTAGTTCTTCTATGGTCGAACAGAAAAAAAGATGTGCTCTGAGTATTTCTGCAACATTTCCGCAAAAGGAGCATTGTGTTTCGTCGTCGTGATCAAATTTGTGTAGGTATTCCCTGAAACATCCATGGCCCGACAAAAACTGCGTTAAATAGAAGTCTATCTCAGACCAGACTAGTATATTTTTATTTGGTCTATATATCCTTCTTCCTTTATCCACCTCATCTCACTGCTCTTGCCAATCATGGATACTCTTTCTCTCATTTCTGCGCTCGTTGGCAGAAACTCTACTTCAGGGGGGAGCCTGCTTTACAGGCTTCAAAAAATCGAGTTTTTGAGGATTTTTTTGGGAAGGAAAGAAATAATTGATTAGAGCGAAATTTCTTGGATTTATAGTTTTATATATAGGCATCATCCAAAAATAAATTTAGAAAATTCCAAAAAAAATGTAAAATTCTTGCTTTTGACCTAAAAATTTTACTTTATGTTGCTTAAAAATATGTTCAAATGAGATTAATAACAGAAAAGGCTCGAAAAAGTGGTTATGCAGCATGACAACGTTCGATATAATGTTGCTAAACCCGTAAAAACCTACCTGGACAGGCTTAAATGGGAAACCCTAGCACGCCTGCCATTTTCTTCAGATACTGCACCGTCCATTTATTATTTTTTCCACGCAATGGCACATGGTACGGCTCAGAAGCAATTCCACTCACAAGACGACATCGAAAAATATCTTTCTTCTTGAACGGCATTACAACATAAACAGTTTTACCGTACTGGTATTCGAGCTTTGCCAGAAAGATGAAAAACTTGTGACCGGCGATGAGCAATACATCGAATAACTCATTTGTAACCATTTTCTTAACATACAATTTTATTTTTATTAGAAAAACAGCGAAAACTTAGTTGTGCACCTAATATCTGATACTTAGCTTATCTCCATAAAAGCGCGAAATTGTGTTATTACTTAAATTTAATATTTATATATATTTTAAGTACACCTATTTATAATAACACATTTTCTGACCACACCCTTTCGAACAAAAAAATATATACTATATACATGAATGCGTTTATATTTACCAAGTGCAATTTGTATGCTATCAAGCTTTATGTGCTTTAATAAATTAGCTAATTATACAATTATTTACACTTAATATTTTACGAGCAAATATTTGTCCAAAATTGCCATTGCGTATAGTCATAAATCACAGACATTGTGTAAAATTTATTGATTCAACATAATTTCATCGTTTTCGGTGTAAATTCGCGCAGTCACGTTTATATTATTATATAGGCATATATATGTATATCCAATATAGATTACTACATAGCTGTGTGAAGAAAGAACAACAAGTGGATCGTAGAGTACTCCGAAAGCAACCAATTCAATTTTAAATCGAGATGCATAGGATATACACTTAGTTCAACGTTTTATGACATCCATTATGTTCCTTAGAGTACCTCTTGGTAACCACTTTTCTAACTACACTAAACTTACTACTCTCAAATCTCTGCCTCTAGGAAACTACTCTCAAGTTTACTACTCTCTAGCCACTACTCCAAGGATTATCTGAAAGTAAGTACTTTCCTTTTTTTATACAATATTTTCGGGCAAAACAAGTCGATTTTTTTTTACTTAATATTCTTTCAAATAATTTATTTTTGTTCAGTCGTGGATGATCTCTACTTCAGATTTTTACATACATGACTAAAAAAAGTGCTCCCCGTGGATCATAGAGCAGTCTGAAAATGATTTAATCGATTTCAAATTTGGATGACTTGGATATGCCCATAATCCACCGTTTTATGACATCCTAGTACTTCTTATAGTAGCTTTAGGAAACTACTTTTGTGACTACTTTCTAGTAACCACTCTATGGGTTAGCTGAAAAAAGTACTTTTATTTTTTAATGCAAGCTTTCAGGCAAAAGAAGTAAATTATCTAATTTAATATACATTATCAAGATATTTGTTGTAATTTTTTCAGAGATCGACGAATATTTTTTCATTGGCAATACTCGTGCATCAATTGGCTGTTAAAGAACTTGAGTTGGTGCAATCTCCATTACAAAAAATCACTTTATGGACCACTCAATAAGCTCAATAACCCACAAATGGACCACATTTTTAATAAACCTTGCGGGATACATAAGAATATATAAATATTTGTTGACTATATATGCAAAACTGTGTGAGTTTCAGCTTAAGCAGTTTAAGTTGAAAATTAAATCAGCAGCAACAGTTGTTTACGTCATTTTCAGAGGCCTTCAATATATGCCCGTTTATATACACCCACACGCTTTTATACATACACTTACACCACCAATGTCTAAAGGCTTTAGCCAAGCCCTATATAAGACTCTTTTGACTTTCGCACCATTCGATAGCGAACATGTTATTAACAATGGCCCGAGGAACAATTGGTGACAGCGCCAATTTGCGAAATTTATATTTATAACCGTTTTATGTACGAATGCCATTTAATGTGCGTGCCGAATTTTATCCATTGCTTGTATATATGTGTGTGTGTGTATGCATTTTAATACGACACTGTGTTGTTGTTAATAACATTTGGTGATTTATTTATACGGCATCGATGTAATTTATAGCCACAGCGTTTAATAATTAGGGTGACTTTTGAATCTTTTATGGAGCGAAAACACAAAGGGAGCGAGCTAATATGGCGGCTTAAGCTTAGCAACAGGCGCCAGGTGCTGAAATTTGAGGGCTAATAGACTCTTTAATAGTGGTGTATGCAAAGTGGATTGGAAACGCTGTAACATATTGTGAAAATATACAACCTTTTTATAAGAAGAAGGATTTCAAAGGATTTGTGTGCTTATAACCTTACTAATTTGACTCTTAATAACGATAATTATTCATTCTATATATTTGTCACTTATATTACCAAAATCTAGATTGGGTGTCTGACGATGTATTTAAGTCTTTAAAAGACTCATTGAGAAATCACAGGCACTAAAGTCCCCTCACTACATTATGTCTTATATAAACCACCCTGTGCTCCTGAAGAAAAGGTGTTCATCAATACATTACATTATTTTATTTAATCTCTTGGCGACGTCTGCAAACTCTCGCCCAATAATAGTGATTATTTTTCTATACAAAGTCGTTCATTCGAAAAGAAGATGTTCTGTAGTATCTATTTCTGCTACCTTCTAAAAGCTTCCAAAATAGTCATGGTTTGGGGTTCCTAACCTGCTGGCGCTTGACTCTACCTGGAGTTCTTATGTCGTTGATCTGCCTCACAGTTCTCAGGGAGACTATGTTCCAGAACCTATTGCAGGGTTATCGTGAAATTGGATACTAAAGCCATCAAGAGATCATGATATTCTCTCTCCAACTTGGGCGAAACTTTAAGAGACTTTAGTGTTTTCAAAGCCGATTAACTATCTGTATATATATGGGTACTTCAATATGATACTGGGCCCACTTGATGGAGTGCTGGGCCTACCATTACCCAAGAAGGTACAATTAACTGGATACTCGGATGATAGTCGCCTGTGCAATCATGCTGCGACAAAAATTAAAGAATGGCTTATGGCGATAAAGCTTCTACTATCTGGCCAAAAGACGGAAGCCATATAAATTATAAGCTGGAAGAAGCCAGAGGTCGCCACATTTAGTATTGATGGATATGCCATTACGTCATTGAAATATCTAGAAGCGGTGATAGACTCGAGGTTGAATGATAAGACGCATCTAGACAAAGCCTGCGAAAAAGCGTGAAGGGTGACGGCGACGCTAAAAGAATAATGGCTAACATTGGTTGACCAAGCAAACGATCGAGTGATGCCGGAGAATATCGTGCCTTACATGATCCAATCGAAGGTGGTCTGAGACAGAATGAGAGCGTAAGCAGATATAGCTGTGCAAGAACTAAGAAGGATAAAGTGGCAACGCAGGGAAGATATAAGAATTAATTAGACTTAGGGCGAAAATGCGTGACTGAAGAACCGAATGGCTTAGCTTAGCCCCACGTAGGTGCTGTGAACCGAATAAAAGCAATGACGACGGAGTTTAGAGTTTAGTACTACTACTTACTGTGTCCTGTTTGGGTCTCAAAAGAGGTTTATCACATATTATTATTACAAAAAAGACAGATAAATTTATTACAAATACAACTTTTTTGACACTGATCTATTTATAGTACATTATAGCCTCATATTTCATTACTAGTAGCTGCCGGTTTGTGACACGACAAATGGGCATGGCACGGCGTATTCACATTTCATGCCTTTCCATTCGTAAAACATAAATTCTTTTGTGTATTTATAAACATTTCCTATTACAGCGCCACTAGAAGTCCTTACAAATATACAAGTTGTATACAAATGTTGTTACTGTTATTGCTATAAGTGTGAAAATGTCTAAAAATGTGTCAATAAAGCGTTAGCCCGGCACCAACGAATCTCTGTCATGAATAGTAGATTTCGATATTCATATATTCCCCAAATCCCCCCGCCTCCCTTCGCTACCGCACTCACAAGGTAACGCTTCCATTTTGTGGGCTCTTGCGCCTCAGCGCTAGTCCATCGATAGTTGAATAGTAGCTAAAGAAGTTATTATTTCATATCACGTATTTTATTACAACGTTGTGTAAGAATACTCGTACACACACACTCGCCACACGCGGGGCAAAGCGTATAAATTCATGACAGCAAACAGATGCGTTGTGCTTTGCCGAAAAAATACTTTGTTACTTCAAGTAGCTGCTCAGAGGCTACCGACGTCAGCGCGTATCATGTGTAATACACGTACGTTTACATATGTATAAGGTATGTATTTGTATTTGTATTTATACAGCTGATTCGCTTTGCGCTTATGGCTGGCCCAGACCGTGTATTCTTATGTGTGTTATGTGTTATCACTGGAAATCTTATGATGGCGTATATTGCTAGAAGTGGATTCTAGCCCAATGAGCATTAAATAGATGCTTACTGAAAGAAGCAATAAGATTATTACTCCCAGTCTTTGGAATAGAATTGAATAATATATTTAGATAGATAGATAAATGATCAGCTTGATGAACTGAGCTGATTTAGCCATGTACGTCGGTCTGAATATACGCAAACTAGTCCCTCAGCTTTTGAGATATTGTTTCGAAATTTTGCTCAAGTTATTTTCATTGCAAGAAGCTGCCCATTTGTCGGAACTACTGATATCGCAACATTAGAGCATTTAGATCGAAATCAAGTGCTTGTATGCAAACGTTTTTTATTTGAGAAGCCACGAATTTTAGCATTGGCTATTTTCCAAGCCAAAGATGTGATTTCCGAAAACGGTCCGAATCAAGTGCATGTGTTGTAAACATTTTCATTCGGCGAGTTATCTTCACGAAATTTGTTATGCGTTACTGTCAAAGACAATATTACAATCTCCGAAAAAATTCTTCAGATCGAATCACTATAGCATATCTTCTTCATCTTAATTGGCGCAGACACCGCTTACGCGATTATAGCCGAGTTAACAACAGCGCGCCAGTCGTTTCTTTTTTCGCTACGTGGCGCCAATTGGATATTGCAAGCGAAACCAGGTCCTTCTCCACTTGGTCCTTCCAACGGAGTGGAGGTATTCCTCTTCCTCTGCTTCCCCCGGCGGGTACTGCGTCGAATACTTTCAGAGCTGGAGTGTTTTCGTCCATCCGGACAACATGACCTAGCCAGCGTAGCCGCTGTCTTTTAATTCCCTGAACTATGTCAATGTCGTCGTATATCTCGTACAGTTCATCGTTCCATCGAATGTGATATTCGAAGTGGCCAATGCGCAAAGGACCATAAATCTTTCGCAGAACCTTTCTCTCGAAAACTCGTAACGTCGACTCATCGGTTGCTATTTCGCCTTACCCTCGTTCACTGCTAGACCTATTTCCTTCGCTTCTTTCTCTAACCTGGAGAACAATGATATCGATGTGATCGACGTACGCCAGCAATTGTACACTCTTGTAACAGATTGTACCTTCTCTATTCAGCTCTGTAGCTCAAATTATTTGCTCCCGTAGTAGATTGAAGAAGTCGCTCTATAGGGCCTCGCCTTGTCTGAAACCTCGTTTGAACGACTCGTAAAGATAATTCCCGATCCTGACGTATCTTTTGATATTGCTCAACGTCGGCTTATACAGCCGTATTAGTTTTGTGGGGATACCAAATTCAGACATCGCGGCATAAAGGCTGCTCCTTTTCGTGCAGCGTTGAACTCGACGAAGAGTTAGTGTGTGCCGATACTCTTTTCACGAGTCTTTTCCAAGATTTGGCGCATGGTGAATACCTGTCAGTTGTTGAGTTTGTAAGTCTAAAGTCACACTGATAAAATCCAATCAATTTGTTGACGGTGGGCTTTAATCCTTCACACAATACGCTCAATAGAACCTTATATGCGATGTTGAGGAGGCCTATTCCACGGTAGTTGGCGCAGTTTGCCGGGTCTCTGTTTTTGTGTATTGAGCTTTCATCCGACCATATTCTACAAAGAAGCTAATGCATGCTCGTTAGGACTATATTGGTTAATCTGAAATGAAAAACAAAAATAATTCTTAACTACGATTATGGCAAAATTCTTATCACGTATTGGCTCGAAGAAATTAGTTTAATCGAAATAAACTCTAAAATATCTATCATGTAGTGACTCGATAATGTAATTTCAACGGTGTGTGAAAAATTTGAACAAAGTCGCTGCAAAATCATGTTGATCGGAACTTCTGAATGGTCTTTTCTTAGAATTTTACTCACACCGATTTGAAATTTTGAATATTTTAAATATATTGTAATCTTCGCTAAAAAAAAAAAAACAAAAAAAAAATCGATTATTTGATATGTTCATCTAACTCCTTAGGGATTTCACTGCTCTCCTACAATAATTATAAATATGCTTTTTTAACACAAATTTAAAATACTCTTTCCTTTCCTATGGTTGATTGGGTTATCTCCATATGTATACGTATATATATAGTAGCATATATAGTCATGCACTAATGTGTATCGGCAACATCAGCACTGAAGCAAGTTAAGTGCAACTCAATAGATTTTGCTGCTATAAAAAATTGCGTTATGACCATTTAGCGTATATTTATGAGCGCATCGTGACAGCGGCAGAGCAGCGCAGCGCAACAACATCGATACAAAGTTGTTTTAAGACGAGCAGCATATATACAGAACTACATATGTGTGTGTGGATATTATGTTGAAAAAGGCAATATTGCGCTGGAAATATATGTGTGTGTGTATGTATGCCCGCAGCGTGGCTCGAGCACAGATTAAGGCACTGAAAGTGAATTAAAATCACGCGCGCAGCTCGGCGAAAATTCATTCGGCGTGGCGAATATCAAATATTCAGTGGAAATTAAGAAATTGATGTAAGCAAAAAGTCATAAAGAAACAAATGCATAAAAAGCAAATGTATGCTTTAACAGCGACTATGAATCTGCTACATAAACAACATAGCAGACACTAACGAGCAGCGCATTTAAAGCGCACAGACACAAATACATATGTATATGGATGCATATGCATAACAGTGTTGTGGCGTTTCAATTCGGCAATATTGACCATATTCACATTAAAACTTGGCTTATGCGCCGTTAACCGAAATAAATTAAGAAAATACACACACACACATGCGCTTTTATTTGTATATATGCATGCACACAGCGCTGATATTTATTTATTTTAAATTGCGACCGCAATGAAGTGCCAAGCCGTAATCATAACTCAAAACAACCCCACAGCGCAAACCGAAAGAGACGCGTCGAAAAACGAAAATTGAAAGTCAAAAAAATGGAAAACAAAAAACAAGAACAAAAAGCGAAAAGCAAGGCATAAACAGCAGCCAAAGGAAACGACCGCAATTGCTGTCCTTACTGAATTACTGCGGTTGCGGTTCGTGCTGCCGTCTCCAGCACTAACCGCCGCTCGTGCCAGCTCCAACCAACTATTGGGTCCCACTATCGTAATGGCGCGGCGGTAGTGCAGGCGCTGATGGTTATGGTGCACTTGGTGCTCCCGTTGGTTAAGGTTTTTACCCGGACCATAGAATTTGATTATTACTCTTACTTGTATTACCATTTTCCGTTTCATTGTTGTTGCTGTATAAATGTTTTTCACTTTGTGTATTATTTTTAGCTCTTACTGGAGCTCGAGCTCGTGTTGTTGTAGCGACTGCCGCAATTGCTGTAACCATAAACCATGCCACCTAATGACTTCCGACATAAACTATTTTTACTTTACAATACGGCTATTAAAGCGGCTACTATGTATCAGCGCGCCGCAAAAGCAACATCAAAGGCAAAATGGTCGAAAGAAATGCTCGTTTTTAAACGCTTGCGTGCATGTGTGCCATAGTTCTTTATCTGAAGGCGGCATGGTGTTGGCGGGGGGCTGAAAAAATATGTACTAAACACAAATATGTTTATGTAAATATATGCACACGAGTGTTCAGCACAATGGAAGTGCATGAAAATAAATATTAAATAAATAAGCTGGAATTGGGCGCTGAATGCCAGTGTGGGTTTTTGAGGGTGAGGAGGTCATAAACAAGCGAAATCTCGGTACAGAGGGAAGTAAATAAGATATAATCGATAATTAGAATGCTTGCATCTAGATTTATAAAGTCTTTAAATATCCTATTTTACCCTGAAGATAACAGAAAGAATGGGAAAATTTTCATTGAATTCTCAAAATTAAATAACGGCATACAATTTAGGAAAATTTAAAAAAACACTTTAATATCCTTAATATAATAGTATTGAACTAAAAGTATTTAGAAATATCAATATTGAATTTATTTTTATCGGTTAGGGACGGCAACGCTGAACAAACATATTAACTGCAGGAACTGTTACAAAACTTTTCGGTTTTCCCTACATTTTAATACTTATTTCAACTTTTTATTAAAAAATTCGATTGATCCGGCAGCCCCTCCCAAAAATATTTCTAAACTAAATGTTTTTATATAATCATTTATAAGTTTTTGCCTAATTTTTAATTTTGTATTAATTTTTTTTTAATAAAAATTTCAATATAAGTGGCAACACTTCTAAAAATATTTCTAAATTAAATGTTTTTATCTAAACCTTCACAATTTTTTGCTCAAATTTTAAAATTCAACTTAATTTTCTTATTAAAAATTTCAATATAAGTGGCAACACTTCTGAAATTATTTCTTAATTAAATGTTTTTATCTAAAGCTTAATAATTTTTTCCCACATTTTAAAATTTAACTTACTTTTCTTATTCAAAATTTCAATATATGTAAGTGGCAACACTTCTAAACATTTTTCAATATTATTTTTTTTATCTAAATCTACCCAGTTTTTTTGCCTAGACTTTAAGATTAAATTTGATTTTTTTTATTTCGAAATATGGTAAGTGGCAACCCTTGCTAAGCTTATTTCAAAACTAAATTTATTATTTATCAAACCCTAAATAGTTTTTGGCCTACATTGAAATATTTATTTTTACATTTTTTATAAAAAAATATCGACATAAGTAGCAACCACTCCTGAAAATATTTAAAAATTAAATGTTTTTATTTAAACCCATCCAGTTGTTTTTCTAAATTTTTTTTAACTTACATATAATTTAACTGCTTCATAAAAATGTCGATGTAAGTGGCAACCCCCCTTTTCCACACAAGAACTGGATTCCGATCGCTCCATTTGTATGGCAGCTAGATGCTGTAATGGTCTGATATCGGTAGTTCCGGTAAGTGAACAGCTTCTTGCAGATATCTTAAGAACTGAGAGACGTATGTATGTATACAGACAGGTGGACAGACACGGCCAAATCGGCTCAGCTCGACATGCTGGTCAGTAATATACATATTTAGGTTTTATAAGATAATTGACGTTTGCTTATGAGTGTTACAAACTTCGTGACAAACTTATTATACCATGGTCGGCGAAAATTCTCTTCGCGAATGCTAACTGGGCAATGGACGCCGCTGCTGGCATCATCACAGCTTGATATCTAGACTAGTTTCTGTAGTAGATCTTGGTGCTGCAAGCAAGTGGCGTCTAGCTAAGGCAAAGGTAGATAAAAGTTCTCCTCTTCCTGGTAACTTGATTTGTAAATGACACTACCATTGCTAATGTGGAACGCCAAAAATAGAGATTTCATGAAAACAAAACTCACTATGGAGGACAAATAGAAGAAAAGCGGACAGGAATATCCAACCTTTACCCAAACGTCACTGGCTTCTACCAAAAGCGGGCGCAGCAAGTTTACTGGCGCTATGCTATGAAGGCGGCAGTTCAAAGCGGTTGTGGTGCTTCTATCAAACCCGATTTGCTACTTATTTGCAGATCTGGAAAACATTCAAAGCTCAACACTACGGAAAAGTGCACTATTCTACGCTGTCTGGACAATGTCAAAAGTATTATGTTGACGTTAAAGACTAGGTCGAGTGCAAAATCCAGTATGTACGTGTTGAAAGCAGAAACTTACAAAGCAACGGTGAAAATTCATGAAAAACTTAGCTGAAAGAAAAATCGTATGAAGAAGGAAAAAATAAGTTTGGTTTAAATAAATTATGGAGAAGATGTAGAAAGTAATAGAGCTGAAACTGCTGAATGCGCTCTTTACAAGATTGTATGGAGACCCGGGCACGCCTATGCCAACTTTCGATGATGCTGGCTGGGTCAATGGGATGAAGATCCTAAAATTTAAGAACCACTCCTCACTGTTATAAGTTGAAGCTGTTGCCGTTGGAAGAAGACGTTCTTAAAATAGTGGACAGTAGTTGCATTCAATCCATTTCGAGGGCGAAGGTTCTTTTATCTAGTTCGGCAAAGACGATGACAACCAAAAATACATTCTCTCCAAATAAACAAGTCGGCAAGAGGATATACTATATGAACTGTTCGTGAAAGAGGCGTCTCAAGAGTTGCCACGAGGCCAACAATAATGGAAACAGGATAGAGGATCGACAGTTGGAGAAGGATCTAGGAGTGACTCTAGAAGTCACATTAAAGCGACACGATGCCGGTAAAGGAGAGCCGAAGATTCGACCTGGGAAACTCGAACTTAACAAAAGCTCTTCAAAAGAACCTACAAAAAAACAAGAGAAGGATCTAGGAGTTACCAGAGATCAGACCAGTGCCAGAGCTTTTACTCGACTTCCCGAAGAAACTCGAACTTAACAGAGGCTCTTCAAATGAACCTGCATAAATGCAAGGCCGCCTGTGCCAAAATTTTCTCAGTTTGGAGAGGATCGGTTACGTTTAGGCCTTGGTTCAGAAACTATGGATAGCCTCAGAATGCATGGTATCTGGACTAATGTCGGAAATATATTGTAAATATTTTCCGAGTACAACATGTAAGGTAAGAGCAGCCATACTGGCAAAGAAAAGCATGCAGACATATATTGATCTAACCTTCTCCTCAGATAACCTGACTGTAGTAGCCGTAAAGAACGGGAGGACGCCATTCATTGCTTCTTGCTCCACGCCAACTGTTAAACTTCTGTCGTGTCCCAATCGGCAATAAAACGATTATTGTTCCATCACAACCAAAAACGGTAATTGAATGATTTCTACACACTTCCTCAAACTAATCCTCTATTCTTCTCAATATTATATGTAAATACCAGCAAAAACAAAATCATTAAACTTGGAAGAGATTCTTGGCACTAGCCTTTATGCACCGGACTTGCTGCGGCGCACAGGAAGTCCGCCTCGTTAAATTCAGAGAACAGCAAACTTCTATAAATTTTCAGCGTTTTCTTACATTCATATAATATATGCATATGTAGTTTTCAAAACGGATCAAAGCTAAATGGAGCGGGCATAGTTTTTCAATATTGCAAACTTATAAGCAAAAAGAAACTAGAAACTAAAATGCTGCTTGTTTCAGTCTCTTAACTCGCTCAAGCCCTGCAGGGAAAGCCAAAGCAGTCAAATAAATTTCTTCATATATAGATTACTACCAAAAAATACCCAAATAGTAATCGTTTTATGTGGTAGTGTGGGCCCCGACGGCATTTTTAAGCTGCCTACTTGCCGTACCTTGAAAATATATGAACACACTTGCCACCAAGAAAGTACATGAATAACATTGCCTCAAGGAGCGCACAAATTTCAGCAGGGCACACATCGTAATGAGCACATACTCTCACAGAAACCCGGCGCTCTTAACTTGCACAAAAATTAATAAATAACGGAAAACCTTTCCGAACCATTTAACAAATTCGATCGCATATCTTTGGCATTGGCAAGTAATGGCGGCTGCAAAATGCCCCAAAACTTGACACACACACGGAGGCAACTGAAAGTGCGCTTGTGTGCGTGTACCAGGCGTTTTAAGAACGTGTAAATTCCTCAAACTTAAAGTCTTGACTTTCGAGTTTTGTCATTTTTACTGCACGTTTGCTGCCGAGCCATTAATTGCTTGAGCGCCGCTTTCGCTACACAAATTATGCGGCTCAACGGTTGCTGAAGGTAACGGCACCCTTTTCAATTTCATTTCACTGCGGCTTTAAATTTTTCGTTTGTGTTAAAAAAGATTCTCACATTTGATAGTGTAATCTGCATTGTAGTCATAAATTTAAAAATTTATAATATTTGCCTTTTACGGCTTTCACTTTGTTCTGCGTTGCCGCGCAAGAATCTAACCTTTTTTAAGACAGCAATTAAGCCTGTTAAGACGCGTTGTGAGCTGGGTTAAAGTCCTTTGATTATAAATTTTCAAATTAGGATGATCACAGCTCATCGCACTGGCATGTGTTTATGTGTGAGCGTGTGAAGCAGGTAATGAGTGGACGTCAGCTTGTGAGAAATTGGCTCAGCTCTGAAGTTTGTGTGTACTTTTTGGTGACCTCCGTCAAATGTGTCAGCTTAAGTCGCGACCGGTTAGCACTTGCTGTCGTGAATAAGTTCTTTTTGTTTGCTAAATTTGGATGCTTCAAAATGCAGTTTTCAAAATTGGCACATGTTTCTACGACTTTCGATAACATTTGAGTTATTTTAGGCAAAAACTATTAATAAAAGCAAAATTGAGGGTTAAGTAAAAGAAAAGTGTAACCTACGATGTATTTGTCTTCAATGTTTGAACTAAAACACATAGCACGATCATTCTTTATGATCGAACCAAACAGGATTTTTCTTCTTCTTTACTGGTGGCGGGTCCCAAACCCAGCGCACAACCCTATGAACCATTCAAACAGATGTTCTTTGGCTACCCAGAGCATACTTGGTCTAAGACCGGAAGTCGTGAGCTGCTTGAGCTATATGTAAAAGAATCGTTTCTGGCCACCCCCAAGTGAATGGCGATCAGAGAACTTTCCTCACTTGTGTGAACTTCTACACATGACTCCATCCTCCAAAACAGGATTAGTTCCCCGAAATAGCATCCCTTGACTGTATAAATTTGTATCAATTTCAGTATCGTAGCTTTTGACAGTCAATCCACCATACAACGCTGCTTGAGGACATTAAACTAACTGCGCTCCCACCAGAGCCAGAAGAGGTGGACTATGAACTAACTGAGCGGTCGACAATCATCCGTACTAAATTAAAGATAATTAAACCGGGGTTTACGCAGGGTGGTAACCTCTTCACTCTAATGTGCTCAAAGGTAACGCTTATCTTCCAAAATCTTTACGCTCCTTCTCAGCCTAAAACTCTCCCCTGCCAAATCCACTGCCATCCTATTTACAACCTGAATGAAGGAATACGGACTCGATCATTGCCATTAATGATATTAAGATTTAGGTGTTACATTCGATAGTTCGCAGTGCTGCACTCCGCTCATGTCCGCAATTGTAACCAAAGTATAGAGTCCCAGGTTTCTCAAGTCGCTAGTCGGCAGCTTGGGTTCAAGGACAAAGGAACGTTGTTGGCAACATACACAGCAATTGGCCAATTGGTCATTGAGCCCAAATGTGGTCATACGGATTAAGCAGGATGAAGATGGATAAGGTACATACCGCAACTTGGAATATTTCGGAATGTCTTTTGATATCTTTTATCCACCAGCATTTACATAGTAAGTCCCGCATGCTTTCTAATAAAGAGCAAACAAAACTTTTCTCTAAGCAGTTTGTGCTTGAGTGAAACCATTTCTGTAGTCACCTTGAAGCGTAGTCGACTTCTTTGAAAATCAGGGGGAACATTCGTCCAACATGGCGTCCAAATTTCGGACGCGACCAACTCCCGACGGATACTGCACGCCATTCACAATAGATCTATTAATAACTTAAACTCCTACTTATACAGAATAGACCCTGAAATACATAACCTATGTCCTGTAAGCCATGAGTACCCGCAAGACATTAACAATATCTTGTATGAACAATAAAACTAGCTCACTTAAAACCCTTTTCTTTATAGTCCGAACCCGTCAAACCAGCTAGCTTCCTGAGCCTACCTTTCAGTGATTTCGATGACAGTTAAGTTATTGCTTTCCCACAAGCAGAGTCTGGATAATCGTTGGAACAAAAACAATATCAACAGCATTCCTTTTCTAGGTCTCAAATTATCAATGGAACACATTCAAAGAGTTTAAGAGCCTCGTTTGAGCATTATCAGAATTATCGTTAAATTTTTTTGATAACATGTCGGTCGAATCGGTCCCAAAAGACCATAAAATAAAAAAGATTTTCAAATTTTTTCTTACTCTTTAAGCTTTTGCTCTACAAGAATACCTGTTTGTCAATTACACTCAAGTTCACCTCAAATTTCCTTAACGTTTTAAATACAAAAATATCACTCGGCTACAATTTTGAAATACAACAAATGCTAAAAATGTTTTTAGATTAACGCGGATAACGTTGTAATTATTATACATTTAATACCAGGAATGTTTGGTAGTACCTCCACACACTCGGCTATGTTATTGCTGCAGGGGTTGGAGCGCACCAAAAGTTCCCTTTGGCAAATTTGAAAACTTAATTTGTTATTTTGCGCACTAATACTTATATACAAGTAAATAGTACTGGCAAAGAGCAGCCAAATAATTATACAAACATACATACATATATTGGCAGATGCCATGCAAGAAATCGTAGTTAAGAAGTCCTGAAACTAGAATAACTTCAAATATCATATATTAAAGCAAGTAAGGAAGGACTAAGTGCAAGTGTTACCAAATATTTTATACTCTCGCAAGGTAGAGTGATACAGTAGTTCGAAAATATTTATGTCAGTTATATGGTGACTAAGCCTACCATGCTGGCTGCGAATTAATTTTTTGAAGCAAACCAATTTGTGTTTCAGCAGGTCATGATATACCACACCCTTCTAATCCCACCAAACACAAAGCATTGCCTTCGGATCCCAATCGATATGTTGATATTTATGGTTGTCCTGGATTACCCATGAATTTCTCCGTTTAGGATTCTTAAACTAAATCCATTTTCCATCTCCAGTGACAATTTGAGGCAAAACTGATTTTCTTTTTTAACTTTGAAACACAATTTCAGAAGTGTTTTTCGGATTTCAATTTGTCTTTAATTTAATTCATGTGGCAACTTTTTTTTCACACTTTTGCATCTTTCCCAAAGTTTTAAACGTTCTTAAACTATTTGTTGTGCAATGCAAACATGGTTGACATTTGCTTTTGACTCAAAGCATCATTCTTATGCAATATTACTTTTAGTTCGGCGTCTTCAAACTTTTTTAGTGTATATGTAACTTCATATATATGTTGATTAGTTTTAGGTGATATAAACAAACGGAATGAGAAAAAATTTACTTTACTCTGTGGCAAAATGTTGTGTGATATAAAAAGTTTCCTTCTGGCCTATTACCAAAATAATTTTTTTTGTTCAATTGACTTGAAATTGTCACTTTTTATGCCTTAACTACACCTAACCCGTTAAGTGGTGGCAGTCCGCTTAGGGATGCTTTATAAAGCACTGGTTTGGGTGATGCCTAGAGAGCAGCGAAGTGAACAGTTAACTGGTATAAATACCATTACAATAACTATAGAAGAGTGGCGAATCGAATAATATATAGTATAATATGCGAGTGAACTGGTATAATAAAGCAGGGATAGAAATTAAGCGGTCATGCGCTTTTACCGAGGTGTTCGCTTACACTTTTATGTTGAATTCAACTTGATACATTTGTTGTTGCTTTCTTTTGTCTACTTTCAACGAGAAATTAGAGCACTAACAAGAATTGGCGAACCGAGAGGAAGAGCGGAGACTGCAGTGCTGCTTATCAATTGATTTAACAATAATCAAATGCTGGCTATTCTCAACAAACCACAAAGATATTGGAACTTTATATTTTATCTTCGGAGCCTGAGCAGGAATGGTTGAAACAACTCTTAGAATCTTACTTCGAGCAGATTTAGGACACCCTGGACAGCAGATTCTTTAAATTCTGATTCAAGTTTCTGGCAAAATTCCTTTTACGCCAGCGTATTTCCTTGCGGGGTCCAATCGCAATCGCGTCTATAATTAAGAAAGGGTGCGCAAGCAAGTGTGCAAAAATATAATCAGCACTGCGTCTTTTTGCTCGCATTTCAAGTACCGTTGCTCCCCGCACTATTTTCGGGCATTGCTCTTAAGTCAGCACTTACCCTTACGCGCACACACTTGTTTACGTCGCGTGTTGTGTGTTTGCATTAGCATGTGTGCTCATAATTGCTGCAGGTGTACCGTTATTGTAAATGTGACTGCGGATTTACACCTTGCTGCTGCCAAAAATTTGCGCCGCTTGTTACATCCGCATGGCGTATGTGAGCGCCAGGCACCGAGCGCCACGAGAAACACTTGCATTTTGCTTTTTAAGCGGAGGAACAGCTTTACATAGGTATATGTTGTTGTTCATGTGTGTTTCCTCAGCCTTTTTGATTTTTTTGTTTTTTTTTTTTTTGTTTTTTTTAGGAGCTGTTAGTATTTGCTAGCGCTAGCGAGTAATCACGCTGTTGTTGATTTTCAACTTCAACTCATTTGCGCTTGCTTCGGTTGCTGTTGGTTTGTTGTTTTCCGATGACTTCTGCTGCTTTTGTTGATTGAATTATTCCGCTTGGCTGCGATGCGTTCACAGCCGCACACAAACACAGACACATAGCGACTTGACTTCCGCCAAAAGTTGCAACAGTAGGCAGCGCCATGCATTCATAGTTCAACTGCGTTGCGCAACATGCCTTGCGCGACGTGCACGGCAAAGCAGCATTTGAAAAATCAACACAAACTGCGCTCTTTGACAGCTGCCGCTTTACTTGCCCTTTTGTTTGTTGATTTAGCTTTTTCTTGCTTCGATAATTAGGTTTCGTGCAGCGCATAGGCGTCACTCGATGGCGTGCAGTCAAATGGAACGCTGCGCAACACAACGGCGGCTGTAAAGGTGTTTCAAGCGCCTATCGTACACATGTAGCACTTAATTGGCGCGCCTGGAGTTAGGCAACGAAGTTTTCGTGTTCTTTGTTTTACTAGTAAGTCGTATGTGTGTGCGTAGGTAAGTCAAAAAGTCGGTTCAATTGATGTTTTTTCGAAGCTCACTCTTGGAATAAACAATAAATGACTGTAAACCAATTTCTAAAAACTAAAAAAACATTAACTTTGGTCACAAATATAAACGATTATTCAAAGGAACTTGATTTTAATAGGATCGTTTGTATGGTGGCTATATGCTATAGTAGTCCGATCTTATAAATTTTTTTTTGTAGATTACACTACCGCATTAAGAATTTATCCACGCCAAATTTTGTGAACATAATTCGTCAAATAAAAAAGTTTTCCATACAAATGAAATGAATGAAAATGAATTTGTATGGCAGCTATATGCTAAAGAAATCCGATATGGATAATTTCTACGGAGATGACACTATTACTTCAGGCAACAATTGCTGCCAAATTTTATGGAGATATTTAGTCAAATGAAAAAGTTTTCCATACAAGCTCTTGACTCGGTTCGTTCAGTTTATATGCCAGCTATAGGCTATCGTAGTCCGATCTTAATAATTTTTCGAAATATTCTACAGCTGATTTAGTCAATAATCCATGGAAAATTTCGTGCAAATATCTCTTCATATGAAAATTTTTCCATACAATATTTGAGCTTGTCGGGCCAGTTTGTATGGCAGCTATACGCTATAGTCACCCAATCTGAACAGTTACTCTAGATATTATGCTGCTACCTTAGGTAATAATCCATGACAAATTTCTTGTAGATATCTTGCCAAATACAAAAGTTTTCTATACGAGGACTTGATTTTGAACGGTTAGTTTGTATGGCAGCTATATGTTATAGAGGTCTTCTAATATTGCAGCCTTGGCTTGCAAAATGATCTGTGCCAAATTTCGTGAGAATATTTCAACAAACAAAATAGTTTTCCCTACAAGGAAATGAGTTTGATTGTTCAGACAGACCGAAATGGCTTAATCGACTCAACTCGCTATTGTCTCGCCATGGTCACTAATTTATATACAAATACTAGTATTTTATACAGCCTTCAACGTATCCTGCTGGTTGTTATAAACTTCGTGGTAAACTTAATATAATCTGCTCAGGCTATAAAGAAGAATTTGGTCAAAAAAATATGATACTCTCCGGTTTACATTGACCTTAATAATCATACTCCACTTTCCACTTTTGTAATTTCTTGTGACATTCAGAAGTTTACGCAATTCCCCTCGCCCCCCTAGCACCAACGTATTTTGCCAGTTTGCCCACCAGCCATCATTAAACTTTGCAACATATTCCGAAACTAATAAGAGTTTCACCCGCGCTTCGGCGTTGGACGATGCAGAAAGAAAAAGTTCCAGGTGAGCGGTTGCCTCGTCCATCGAAAATAAACTGCATTTACCGTTAATTCGCTTTGCAACGCTTTATGCACAGAAATCGCTGCTGAAATCAGCTACCGCGTCATCAACCAAATCTACCGTTACGATAACATCAACGCTGTCCCCTTGCAGTGGCAGTCCGTTACTGCATGCCATAAAACTGTAAAACGGTTCGACTATCAATTCGTCGAGGTGTACTCGTTAAATTTAATGCGGCATTAGAAAACGAAAATCACGTAACTGTGCAATAAAAGCACCCTTTGCTGCAACGGTAAAAATATTGACATCAGAAACTTTGTGCACTTTTAAGAAAGTTTGCTGAATTCCAGCATTTTACGCTTACGACTCGCTGTTTTAGTATTTAATAGCGGCGAGTTATATGCTCATTGGCTTAGTTTCAAAACTGAAATCAAAAACTACTATTTATTCCATGCGAAAGTGGGGTTATGAATGCTGTGGGATTAGGTATTTGCAAGATTTTATAATCATATTATATAAGCGCATTGAAACTTTTCAAAACGAAATATTCTCTGTCTTCAAAGAAGTAGTCACGCATTCGGAAGCTGGCTCACATATCGCTGTTGACAATCACGAATTTGAAGTCTCTCCCGATGAACAGGACCACATTCCACAAGTCGCCCATCATCATTTCCGTCCTGATATTAGGTGCGGAGGCATGAAATATGACATTATCTGATGAGTCGGCCTTAGAAGTGTTCCAGAGAAAGATTTTGCCAAAGATTTGTGGTCCTTTGCGTATTGGCAATGGCGAGCACCGCAGTGAATGGATCGATGAGCTGTACGAGCAATACGGCGACATTTTTTTCGCATGTTTTATTGAGCATTAGCTTCGGTAATGCTTAGAAAGCAGCGGTATAAATCCCATACAATGGTATCTTCAATTAAGAATAGTCTACATTATAATTACTATAAAAGGGTGGCGAATCGAAAAATAAATGGTTTAATTTGCCGGTGAACTGGTATAAAAATAAGTGGTGGAAAACAAGCGGTTATGCGCTTTTGCGAGGTTGTACTTCTATGTAGACTTTAACTCGATACATTTGTTGGTGCTTTTTCCTTTAAAATTTTGAAAAGAATATTGAGTACGGCGATATTTTTTTCGGATGGAAGGAAACACTACAGCTTCGAAGGTACCCGGCGGTGGAAGCAAAAGAAGCGGAAGACCACCAATCCGTTGGAGAGATCGGATGAAGAAAGACCTGGCACATTCGATTATAACCACGAAACCGGTGTCTACGCTAGTAAATAAGAAAGTAACATGCAACATATACATATATGTTTTGAAGGATCCATAGTGAGAAAGAAGAGTTTATATTGTTGAGTAACCGTACTACTACTAAAGCGACTCCATTTTTAATAATTCAAAATTAATTAAAATGATTAAGTGTGGTTGTACTGGCCGGTTGTCACGTCACGCATATACTTACTGGTCCCTCGTAATGCCAGTTCAGTTCGGTTTTAGCTAAAGTATTCGTCATACATCACATCAATTATTTTTGCCAACTTTCAGAGCAACTTAGTTTTAATGCTTAGTCTAGTCCCTTTAACTGCGCAGCTTCTAGATATTTTATACGAGTACCAGAAAATGTTGGACTGAACAAGAGACGTTCCAGTGTCTCTCTCGTACCAATTTATCTACACTTTCAGAATGAATCGTCGCGACTTATGCCCTTCTGGCTTGCATATGAAGCCATTTGGTTGTGACCTGTCAAGTGGCCCACAACCATACTGCAGTCATTTCAAGACCGTTTGAGTAAAACCATAGCTGCTTTTCTTCGGGACCTTTTCATATTATCTTGGCGATCCTAGATATTCTTAAAGCATTCCATCTCACCCTGATACAGCTATCAGCCCTTTAGGAAAATTTTTAATTAAATAATTTTGCTCTAAAAATTTCAATCGGATTGGGGCAAAGCAACTTTCAGCAGCCACAAAATCTGAAAATCTGTTTTCATTCAATACATCTCCATAAAATTAATCAATAACCTTCGCTTGTGGCTATTTTCTTGAAAATATATATTTATAAATGTCGAAAATTATATTTTCTTCTCAGTAAATAAGCCAGCGTCGATTTTGAATTATGAATGCCGTTACCACATAAATGGCGCACAATATTTACGTGCCACAGACAAAATCTGGAGCGTAGGTCTTCCACAATTTACGCCATTTGCCGCGTCTCAATATCATTGCTGAGCAGCTTATATTTATGTATATATATATATGTATTTATATATATAATTGTATGTTTGTTTGTAGCGCTTGTTTATTCGACTTGCGCATTTTTAATAGTTCTGTTCAATAATAAATGACATCTTGCTGCGCTGTGGTGTCTGTCTGGCCATTGAAATGTAAACACATATACAAAAGCGAGTGCTGTTAGCCAAGAAGAAAAAGAACGAATTGCCAACTAACTATTTACTAATTCGAACCGTAACGTGAACTGGTCCATCGACTATAAAAATAACTCATTTTTTACATGATAATATGCTACAAGACGTCAGCTGACAGACTTCGGTCAGAAATCTTTGAAGGGCACACCGGATTGAACTGATCGGTGCCCTTTAAATAGCTATAACTCAAAAGCGCGGCTTGAGTTACTGCTTCGAAATTCTAGTATATGTTTTCAAAGGCATTAACTATCGAAATACGAAAAAAATGTTTTTCAATATTTCCTAACTATGCTGCATACTAGTTTGAAACTAGTTTGCTACTAACTAGTTCCATTTACGTCAGCAACTTCGCTTTGCAAAGCAGCAATTTTTCTCACAACTTCATTGGCTCACTGCTGGGTGCTTACAAATTATTTTCAGTTATACAGCATGGCGCCGCGCCTACTCGCAGACTCACACACTCGCAGCGTAAATCGCCTGTAATGTTCATCATAATTTATTCAATTAATTTCATTTCAATTTTAGTTATATTGAATTCAAATCCCCGCGCTTTACTTATATTTCTGTGAAATGTTGAAAAAACCATAGAATTTTCGCATATTTGCTGCAATTCCAAATGTTGCCGGAATTTTTGATGAGCAGTCATTCGGCAGCCATTTACATAAACAGAAATTGAATTCAATTGTTCTGATATCATTTTATATGTATATATGTATGCTAATTCTCAGCACATAATTACTACTTAGTTGTCAAAAAAAGATGGAAATTATTGAATGTTTACAATTTTTTTTTCGGTTTGTTTTAGCACAAAGCATTAATTAAGTAACTGCTGGCATGAATTGTAATCAGAAATAATTTGCTTTAAATTTACTTAATTTTATGACTTTTACTAAAAATCAATAATGCAAATAATTATTACTTGAATGCGCACATTAAAACGTTTTTTACCAAATTTAAATTTGTTTATGGATTTGAAATTCGAATTTTAATTCCCATTATTTATTATTCCATATGATCACGTGATTATAATTAGCTGAAAAATTATAGCAAAATACCAAATGCTTGCTTTTACCCCTTGAAACGGGAAAGTTGGTTCAATAATATAAAAATTCTATAAATTTTATTTAATACGTTTACTCAATTAATTTTTAATGCATTATTTGCCACCCTGTATGGCTCACATGAGGGTTAATTTCTCAAATGAGCTATAAATGTTAGAAGAAACCCATTTATATGCGTATTGGATTTTATTCTTTGTTGGTCTTCATATATCTTTCTTCTAAAACTCCTTTTTACCAATTGCTGTCGAGTCTAGATAATTTTTAACGAAAGCAACTTTTTTTAGCTAGTTTTATTCAATAATACGTCAAGATCAAAGTCTTATCATCTACAGTAATCGCTCAGCAACCATTGAACGCAAATGAGAGCACATTTCAAATGCTGAACTGATCACGAAAATTCAGCTTAGTTGAGAAAAAATTTCTTTGATTGAATATATACTTCAGCAACTATTCAGCACAAATAAGAGCAAATTTGTATAGCTGGATTGAATATTCAGCAAGGAGAACACATTTTAATGGTAAAATTGACATTTCAGGTCATATAAGGGAACATTTCAGTGGCTGAATTGATATTTAATAACGATTGAGAAGAAATTTCTATGGCTGAATTGACATTTCACCATTTTTTCAGCAAAAGAATGAGTACAAATTTCTCTAAATTGATATTTCCGCTAACATTTAGCTTAAATGTGAGCACATTTCAATCAACAATCTTTCACCACCAAGAAGATCGCATTTTAATGTCTTAACTGATAATTCAGCAAACATTCACGACAATAAAGAACAAATTTCTATGCCTGAATCGACATTTCATCAAGGAGATCACATTTTAACGGTTAAATTGACATTTGAGGTCAAATAAGAGAACATTTCTGGGGCTGAGTTGACATTTAATCACAAATAAGAACACATTTCAAGGGATGAATTGTTGTTTCTGCATTTTTTATGCAAAACATTGAACTTAGATTTCTCTCAGTTGACATTTTCGTAGACATTCAGCACAAACGTGAGCACATTTTAATTAACAACCTTTCATCACATAGGAGATCACTATTGAAAGTCTTAATTGACAGATCTGTTTTCGTTCCGGACAAATGTGAACAATTTTTCTGTGGCTGAATTAATATTACAGCAATTATTCAGCGCAGATATGAATAAATTTCTTTGGCTGAATTGACTTTTTAGCAATCAATCTGCAAGGAAGTAGCCAAACTTTTGACTAAATTGGCATTTAAGCAATCGTTCTGCACAAATGACAACAATTTCTGTAGCTCAGCAAAATTCAGCACAAATAACAACACATTTTCGTAGCTGAATTGACATTTCAACACAAATGAGAACAAATGACTTAAGCATTTACATTTCAGCAAAAATCAAGCACAATTGAGAACAATTTCTGTAGTTGAGAACAATTTCTGTAGTTGAGAACAATTCAACACAAATGAGAACAAATTTCTGTGGCTGAATTAACAATTTGTATTGAAATATCGAAATAAGTTAATTTCCGCCAAACATATATGAAGCACTCTCTTAATCTTAGTCGTCGAACTCTTGGCTTAACTTAACATAATGTAGTGGCTTATTGTTTCATATTTCATAGAGTGAAGATTCCTAACATATTGGGTTGTCAAAAAAGTCTTGCGGTATTTTCGCTAGTTGGCGCTGAAAGCGCGTAGTTCTAGTTTTATTCGTCGCATGGGGTCATGCTATACCTTTTTAGAAAGCTCATTTCACGCGCTAACACGTGTTGATTGTCGTTTCTTTTGAGTCGTTCGTGAGTTATAAACGTCGCAAACATGGAGCAAAATAAAGAAAAAATACGGCATATTTTACAGTACTACTACGATAAAGGCAAAAATGCATCTCAAGCCGCCAATAAGACTTGTGCATTTTATGGACCCGATACAGTTTCCATTTCCACCGCACAACGATGGTTTCAACGTTTTCGTTCTGGTGTAGAGATGGTTGAAGATGCGCCATGCTCCGGAAGGCCTGCCGTCGAAAATTGCGATAAAATCGCTGAACTGGTCGAAAGAGACCGGCATAGTAGCAGCCATAGCATCGGTCAAGAGCTGGGCATGAGTCATCAAAAATTCATTTCAATTTCAATAAAAAAAAATTTCAATAAAAATACCGCAAGACTTTTTGACAACCCATTATTATGAGAAAAGTTTGTTAATAAAATACCATGTTGGGTCGCCTCAATGGCCACCTGTTTGTATAGAAAGCTTTTTAAACAGTTACATAGACTTTAATTTTTTGAAAATACCAATTCTGCTACAAAATCAAACGCCTAGATCATTGGCTTATATGTGGGTGATTCAACTATACATTACTGCAAAAAGAATTTAGTGTATGGTACTAGACTTTAACGGACCAACTCTGCATTTCTGTTCTCGACTCGATTTCTCTTTATAACAAATTATTCTATGTATAATAAAGTATAATCAATTCAAGATAATATTCACATATCCACATAACACAGCCAGGCATTTCCACTTTTAGTTCACCACACTCAAACAATTATCCAGGAAATAATTAAACGGCACGTAGAAGACGAGCGCAAATATCATCAGCCCGAAACCACAATTTCATTACTTTGTAGTGCCGCAAATACAAATGTATATACGCTTGCATAGCTAACGAGCTCAATATTATTTATATGTGTTTAAATATTTTCGCTTTTCATTTTGTAATAGCTCACATACTCGAGAATGTGATAAAACTCAGCAAATTAAATGTTTGAAAAGTTAAATAATAAAAACTTTGCCGAAGCAGGCCAAAATAATCTTTGCGGGTTTTGTTGCCATTTTGTCTGTATAGATAAACAACATTCCAACTATGCCATTACAAACTCACTTATATTTGCGCAGATATGTGTCATGTATGCATGTGTGTGTATGTGTGGGTGAGTACCCACATCATGCGCCTAAGGAAGCTATTAAAAATAACAAATAAGAAATTCTGATAAAGTTATTTCATGTCTTCAAATTTATTGTTCGCCAACTCAATAAACATTGTGAATAATTACTTAGTCTGCTGGCCCAAATGCATATGTATGCGTGCTTGTGTGCAGGTTTGGTAATGTGTGTGTGCTCATATGTTAAAGAGTATAGGAGAAATACTGTTATTTGATGTCTTGTGAACATGAAATTGGACAAATGGTATGTGCGCCATCAATGAGATAGCTTGCTTAAGCATTTGTGTACATTAGAGCAGGTCGGTTTGTTTTTTCTATAAAAAATTTTTGTATAAAATCAATTTTCTATAAAAAAATATCATTCTGAAGAACTTTGCCTAAGACACTATAGGTCAAAGCTCGATTTCAGGCTAGCGACTTAATACGAAGTTTAAAAAGTCTAAATAATCGCTTGTATGGGAGATATGTGATAATATGTGATACAGTTACCGGATCTGACCGATTCAGATGAATGATGAACACAATATCAAAATGCAGCTACGTTTCCCTGGGATATCTCACTGACGAACAAATTTTTATGATCGCTAAAAAAATTAACCTTAAAGTCGCTGGGTCGAAACTCTATCTTGACCCTCATTCTTTAAGGAAAAGTTGTTCAGTATGATCCCTAGAATCATTCCTCGATGGCGATTTTTCCGTATTTTCTCTCTGTGAATGAACGCCCTCTAATGTACATAAGTATATTTCTCTTTGCATGAGCGTGTGTAATACGACGTTGGGACATGCCACAGTCATTGCTGTTGGAAACAATTTTTGTGCGAAATAAGGCTGAAGCACGCAAATTTTTGCACAAAGTTGCTACAACTTTTACACCAAAAGGCAACACTCTCGAAGCTCGCCTACACTAAACCAGAGCTGACAAGTATATATACATATGTAACAGAGCATGTGGGCATCAGTTGGTTCTACAGACTCAATAATTTAGGTCACAGGACCATTCGCTTCATTTTCGCTGCTCATTTTGTGCTTTGGAGAAGCCCAAAATTACCAATGAGCTCGAAGCTTTATAAGGAAATGAAAATGATAATTTTTTGTTTTGGAAATCTGTTTAAGTTTGTCGAAATACCAATACCTGCTCTCAAGGCCATTATGTGCTATGGAGTCTTTATGGGGAGGAGGGCTCTAGAAAAGACCACACCTGCAAGGAAACTGAAGTGCGTTCAACGAGCGGCGCTTATCAGCATGTGTGGTGCACTAAAGTCTACTCCAACCATGGCACTTAACGCCATCTCTTGCATATATCGCTCGTAGACACCGTAGGAAGGAGTCTGGCTGCAAAAGTTCCTATCAGACTCAGAGAGTCTATGTTCCTAAAAGAACACTTGTCTGAATATTCGGAAATCCTAACTCACTTTAACATCATACCGGATCACTTGGATCATGGAGTCGCCAAACCGAACTCTGGCGGCTCCTTTTCTGCCCATATACTTGCGAGGGGGTGGTGAGTGGGAAGAAGCCGTTGGAAAAGAGGGGCAGTGAGCTTCTTTACTGCCAGGAGATCTTTATCAACTCCAACTTCCGACTTCTTGTCTGTTGCAGTGTCTTTCAGACTTATCCACTCAGATAGCAGAGCAGCGAGATCGCAGGAAACTGGAAAGCTGATGAGCTAGGAAGAAAAGAAACTCTAGAACCGCTTTCGTTTGAATGGGATATGGTGCGCCCATATCCTCTTGTGCTCTTCTACTAGATAGCTGGGATTCACAGAAGCTTAGCTAGCGCTGGGCCACCATAGGTGCAAGCGCTATCTTCTCTTTCCTAGTTGTGAAGCTTTTAGCAGGCCAATATTTGTGTCCACGCAGTAAGGCTGGGAATTCTACCAGACGCCATCTGCAAAAGCTTTACGGTAGAAGACGAGACGGAACCGAGCACTTCACCTCAAATCCTCACTCCTTCCACCAAACTCGTAACATTACCATATCTGTAAGAACTTCACATACACATTTTAGCTTACAGAAATACCCCAAGTACTATTCTTTATAGTCGTATGTTGCTGAAAATTGTTTGCAAACAGAGAAACGGAGGGACGCCTGCAGATTTCTGAAAACAACACAAAGCGTTGTCGACATTTATTCATTACAAAGTTGGCGAGTCGAGGTCATTGCGTGCCTACTCGCCTAAATGTATGCTCTAGTGTGAATATCGATGTGTGTGCGTATGTGCCTCATAAGTTAGGTGCCGAAAATAGCTGCAGCAATTACACACACGCATACAAGTAAACACCGAAGGGATATGCTGCTCCTATGTGCTCACATGTGTGCGTGTGACTAAACTGACTCAGTTGAACTGGTAAACAACGCGAAGCAAGTGAAAACAAAACAGAGTAGCAATGCCAAAAACAACAACAACAACAACACACTGTATTGCGAAAACATGGCAAGGAATTTTCTGCCATAATTTTTGAGGCATAACTTTCAGGCGCATGTTGAAAACTTTATGAGTACTTATGCTGGAAACTCGTCTGACATGCAGGACATGCGCAGCAAGCAGATAGTTGGAGGCTCACAGTTGGAGCCTGACATATATATGCGTGCGTGAGTGTGTCGGTTGTTATGTGTGTCAGCAGCTTGTGTGTTTGCGAAAAGTTTTCCTGCTGAATGTGTCGCTAAATGTAAATAAGCCTAAAGCCTATGTGCTATAAGCTTGTCTACTGCCACTATTAACACTTGCTAAGATGTTGCCAGTACTCTAATACTTTTCATGTCCATTCCACATGCTCTCGTTTTGTCGTTAAAAAAGTTCAGTTTATTGAGTTTCTTGAGTGCGCTCATTGACACATCAAATCGAAAATAATTTTTGTTGAGCACAGCTTATGATATGCAGAATTAGAAATAAGTTTTTTGGGGGATGTATATTTATAGTTACACTGGTATACTATATGTATGTGAGTGTGTCGTACTTGAAGTTAATGAAAAAATAATAATATTTCCATTACTTATCTATTTTCAGCCCATAAACCCATAAACTGACAAAAAAATTACTAATTACTAACTAAAGTTCGGTTAGGTCTGCTTAGGATTGTTCTAGGGTGCCTTGAGATTACGTAGGTGGCATAAGCAAAGCTTAAGAAATTATCATCATTTGTCCGTTGTAGAGTTCTGAACTCATAGTTATAGATGAAAAAGATCGTTGCATATCGATAAAACGCCAAGACTCTGCCACAAATTTATTGAGACGGCTATTGAGAGCAGGACAATGAAGGGGAAAGTATCTAGACTTTTCCACCTCACACCTCTTTGACAAATTACCAAACTGGGCCAAAAATCTTTCGTAACCCTACAAGTGCTGGTTACTGACCAAAGCTTACTGAGCTAGTGGGGGGATCATAAATCCAATGCCCGAATGCGCGAAGACAGGTTCGTTTCCATTCATATGGAAAACTAGTTAGAGTGTATCTTGCCAGCTCATCGTATTTCCGACGATTCCGCTGTGCAGCAATGCTTCATCGCAGCGGATGCATAGCTTCCTAAAAGAATGTCGCATTTTCGAAGTCGCAAAAAATGAACCTGCTGCTATCTTGATGGCTGAAACTTCTGCTTGAAATACACTAAAGTGGCCTGACAGCTTGAAACGAGAATTGGTTGAGAGCTCCCGGAAGAAGACTACCCCTCTGCTAGTGAGGCAATGCACTCCTTTCTAGTTATGAGCTCACTATCAGCTCCAACCTTCTACTTCAGCTTCGATCCAAAAAGTTTGCGCCTCGTTTTCAATGCCCTTAAAAGTAGCAGCGGTTGAGCACCGTCCATCAAAGATAGATCAGTATTGGCTTAACTAAGGTTTCGTTAAGCGAAAACATCATTTTTGGGGATAGTGGCCACGTTTTCCCTTTAACTCCTTTCCAACACTGTTAGAAAAAAATAGTTTCTCCGTAATCTCCAAAAACGCTTTTGGTATATATCATTTCCCTTTCAGGCTTAAATATTTGAAGATACGAGCTGTATGATATACATAAGTACTATGAGAGGAGGATGGAGCCAAGTGTAGAAGTTCACACAAGTGAAGAAAGTTCTCCGAGCGCCATTCACTTGGGAGTGGTCAGAAGCTATTCTTTAACATATCGCTCAAGCAGCTCACGACTTGCGTTCTTGGAGCAAATATTTTCTGGATGGCCAAGGAATATCCGTTTGAAGGCGAGCTGCAGTGAGAAGGCAAAACATCCCTGCCAGGGGAACGAAACAGCCTCGGATGAGACGACCACTGCAAACGTATTAAGGAAAAAAGATATGAGGATAAAAAATATTTTATTTTAAAAATAAATTGTCCTCCTTTGAAACTGTATATCAGCTATAAAACAGTATTTAAAAAAAGAAATTTGTAATTCCACTAATTTAGGAACCAAGATAAAGATTATGGTGATGTTCTCAATAAGTTTATTTCAAAATTCGAAGACAGTTTGCAGGCTAATTTCGAGAAAGGATAAATTTCTTTTTTCCACAAGCCGAAATCTTAAAGAAATTGGTTTGATTCAATTACCCAGAAAAAAGTCGATTTTGTCGCACAATGTAGGTTTAGTTTCCAATAAAATTAAATATTTTAACACTGCAAAACAAAAGTGCTGGAAATTTGTATTGAAACAGATTAAAGTAACTGTCGCTTATATGATGATTGTCAGCAGTGTCAAACACTGGCATTCGTTTGTAGAAAAAAGTGCGAAGAGCTGTCAAAAGCAAAATCAAAACCTGAATTCATAAATGAAAACCTGAAAACATAAATTCTATGTAGTGCAGTAGCTCGAAGTTTATATTACCTATATTTATAGAGCAGATATTCGTTTACTTGGAGAGAGAAAGATATCAATCGCTTCAGCGCTGTGGATTCTTTAAATAAATAAGTGATATGTAGTGAAACTAGATCTAAAGCTTATAGGAGTGAGTACAACAAGCTACCTGGTCCATTAGCGTATTGAGATTCAGAATGATCCATAGACCCTTCAGTGAAATAAAAAAAATATTGCGGCTTTTATGATATTTTGTTCCCACATATGTAACTCGAGTGCTTTTCTGGTTTTTAAAAATAATTTTTTTTATAATTGCTATTGAGGCGATGTGATTCCTATTTCGAAATATGGATCTAAGGGCCTTTATCCAGATGTTCTAGAGTTTCAGTCTCTACCTGTACGTTGTAGAACCGGCAATTTGCACAAGAAACTAGGCTCATGTTATATAAGAGCTCGTGGGCTTGCAAGAATCAGTTCGGAAATGGACAAGTAGCCATCCCTTGGGAGGTTGATTACATATTTAAATCTTTTAAGGTTGGAACCACTCCTTAGCAACTTTGCATAGCGAATGCCTTGGCCAATAACTCCGCTCTCTTTTATCCTTGAGAAGCAGCTCTTTAATAGTATGGGGATAAGCCATAATGAAAGGTTCGGGTCCTACCATGTTGGTGGTTGCTTCGGAGCGGACGAGCTTTTCAGCCAATTTATCCCCAGCCTCATCATCAGCCAACTCATTTTCCTTTTATTATGAAACAAAGGAAAGGAAACAACCCTAAATAAAGCGATGAAAATTTAATTGGAAAACTTAAATTTTAAAAACTAGACAAGCGAGTAATCTTATAGAAGCTGCAAAAAATTGCAAGTAATAAAAATATCGAATACTCTGCGAACTATACATCACGCTCCACGTTCTTCAAAGGTGAGAAAGAAATTCCATAATTCACTGGCCTCCCCCCTTCGCGACTGCCAGCAAATTCAGTCTACATTATTTTAACGCAATTTAACTTTATATGTGAAACTTTGATAATATTAATATAATATATTGCCGGCTAATATTACTTAATCAACTTGCTGACGGCACGTGCTTCACGCTAACGTACTCGCCCTTGGCCAACACCAAAGCAAACACAAAAGAGTGCCAAGCGCAGACGTTGACGCACCGCCAACCTATTAAATAACGGCAGCAAAAAAACTTTAGTTATTCAAATGAAGTTCACGCAGTTTGGTGAAAAGTTTTGCTATACAGCGGACAGCATTAATTTACCAGAATTTCACACTGAATAATTTCAGGTGAACAAACGTGCGCGAGGACCGCAGCCAATCGGCGCAAATACCACCACAATACGAGTATATATATGTGTATGTGTGTGTGTGTTTATTGTGATCTAGCGCCTTGTTAATAACGTTACCATGCACACGGCAAACAACTTTCATAGCTACTGGCCGAGTCTATAACGGCATGCAGGAGTTTGAGCAGCAGCAAATCGGCGAAATAAAATGTAATCTAAAAGGAATGCGCACCAAACAGCAATGAATAGACAGACGCGCATATATTCAAGTGTGGCTATGCGTATGATTTGGGTGGGGTATGAGGGTTGGTGTTTACACGAAGCTAGCCACAGTGGCTGTGGAGTGCAGCGAAATGTTTCGCACGTAATCTGTTGAAGTTATAAAATGCGTTAAGTCATGAACTTTCGGCGAGCGCGCTTTATTGCTGTGCACCAGGCATGAAATTAAAACAAAAATGTAAAAATATATAAAAGAAAAAAAATTTCAAAAAAAAATTAAAAAAAAATTTCAAAAAATTAAAAAAATAGAGATAGAAAACTCGGAAACATTTAAGTTCAATTCCAATTAATGCTCTTAGTCTGCTGGTCAGCTGACCATGGAAAACAGTGAGAGTGTGTACGATAGCTTGGAAAATTGAAAGATGTTTTCGATATGTACTTGTAGACCCATATATGGTATAGTAAATATATATAAAATATGCATAATAACTTGTAATTATATATAAATGTAAGTACACAGCGTGTAAGGAAAGAATTTGCTGGCCGCGTGCTTCAATCGATCGAATGACAAGATAATGTGAGAGTATTCTCTAAAGCCTGCTTTGACTGCTTACTGCTTTAATCTGAGACTAGAAACGCCGAATCTACCGGAGTTGCCACCACAAATTGTATATGGTTCGACGCGAAAAAGTAAAAATTTGAAGACTTGACCTCAAAGCTTGTATTAACACCGTTTTCTGTTACTTAATTCTGCACGTATTTAATTGAAATAGAAATAATTATGAAATATGAAAAAAAAAATTATATTTTTATAATATATAAGAAATATGATTTAGGCAACCCTGTTCTAATGAAAAGCAAATAATTCTAATATTATTCAATTTAACTCCAAAATATACCTAAATTCTCAATATTATCCGAAACTACTGCCCTCTTTCCATATTTCGAGTTAGTTCAATTTAGTTTGATTTAATATAACAACGGGTTTTTGAATAAGAGCGCTACAAAAGTATGTATTCAACTCGATTTTTTTTGCATGGCCACCACGGACACGATCGCAAAAGTCCAGACATTGAACTCAATCTTAGACGGTTTTCAAGCATTAATCGACACTGCTGCAATTTCTCGTTCGATATTCTTAAGAAGTTCATCAATTGTCGCTGGCTTGTTGGCATGGACCATAGACTTGACGAAGCCCCACAGGAAATAGTCAAACGGCGTCAAATCGCACGACTGAGGCGGCCAATTTACTGGGCCATTTGGTAAGATAACACGGTCACCAAACTTGGTTTTCATTAAATCGATTGTGATATTCGCTGTGTGGATTCTAGTGCCGTTCTGTTGGAACCACATATTGTCCAAAATAATAACATCCAATTTGGTTCAAAAATATTCAGTAAAGATTCCCATTCACAGCCCATTGACGCCGTCGGCCCATAAACCGCACCAAACCGTAATTTGTTCGGTATGCAATGGTGACTCATGGAGTACATGTGGATTGCGGACTGACCAATAACGCATATTTGGCTTTTTGACGAAGTGATTCAACCAGAAATGAGCCTCGTCGCTGAAGATGATTTTCGATGAAAATCCGGATAATTTTGAAGCTGCTGCTCAGCACAATTTACGAATACATATATGACGATTTTGGTGCTCAAGCGGCTTCAGTTATTGCGTTAATTTGATCTTGTAAGGTTGTAAGCCAAGATCTTTTGTTACAACGACGTCACAGAGATGCCCAACGCTTGAGAACGACGTGTGAGAGACTGATTTGGGTCTTCGTCAATTGATCCGCTAGCGGCCGCTATATTCTCGACATCTTTGGCACATCTTCGTCTCACTGGCACGGGAACATTTTGTACTGTGCCTGTGGATTAAAACTTTTCCACTAGACGCTCAGTTGTTGATTTGATAGGACGATTATGACGATCATAATTTCGACGTAGCGCTCTTAAAGTTGAGGTAACTGACTTCGAATTTCGGAAGTAAATTTTAATAGTTTCGACTCGTTGTTAGATCATGTGTCTTCCTATAATGAAATGGCATACCTTACTGAAGAGAAATGTCAAAAGAACGGGAAAAATATGACGTCGTTTGCTATCCCTATTGGTCTACTTTCGTAGCGTCGTTTAAAAAAAAAACCTGCTATAACCGAACTAGGTCCTCAGTGTTTGAGATATTGGTATGAAACTTTTCACATAACCTTAAGTACCGCAGAAACTGCTTATTTGTTGGAAGTACCGATAGCAGATCACTATAGCATATAGTTGCCGTACAAAGTGATCAGTTAAACAAAGTTCTACTATACAAAACTTTTTTATATGAAAAGATATTCTTAAGAAATTTAATAAAACTCTTACACCAAAGCAACGCTATAATCCACAAAGAAATCGTTCGTATCGAACTACTATGACATAAGGCTGCCATACAAACTAACCGATAGAGATCATGTCCTTGTATGGAAAACTTTTTTGTTTGTCCAGGTATCTTCACAAAACTTAACACAGATTATCTTGCAAGCT
This sequence comes from Bactrocera neohumeralis, assembly GCF_024586455.1. Taxonomy (NCBI): domain Eukaryota; kingdom Metazoa; phylum Arthropoda; class Insecta; order Diptera; family Tephritidae; genus Bactrocera; species Bactrocera neohumeralis. The sequence goes on from NC_065920.1 coordinate 15,528,881, forward strand.
AAAGTTACAATCTGCGAACAAATTATTTTTATAGGACTATTATAGCTTATAGCTGCCATATAACTAACCGATCAAAATGTAGTCTTTGTAGGGTAAACTTCATTGTTTATCGAGATATCATAACAAAATTTTGAATAGATCATTTTTCAAGGTTACGGTACGGTATCCAAAAAAAAATGTTTCAAATCAGACTACGATAGCATATAGCCGCCGTACAAACTGTTTGATCCAATACTCTTTGGTGCATTGAGAAATTCAGTTGTGAAAGGTATTATAGCTTTGACGCAGCCAAAGATTATAAATTTTCTTATTTTTGTTTATAATACGCTTTGAAAATTTTGTAAATATTGAGATTTCGAACTAAAGTTTTTATAAGTGTAGATCTCCCATTTTTATCTTATGCTGCGGTTTGGAGTGCATTCGTATGCAATAAATATAGTATAACTAGAAACTTTCCACTTGTGTCTACAGCAATAAAGAAGAAAAAGATATTTTCCAGAAGGACCCAAACGTTTCTGAGTTAGCATTCAACCAACCAAATTTGTGTAATTAAGAAAAAATTAAATATTTTTTGCCATGAATAAACTCGAGTGCTCATAAAATTTAATTGAAATACAGCGTAGAGGCTCACTTCGAGATTACATGGTGCTGAAAATAGCATGAAAACAGCTACATGTGTGTCGAATTTATATATATGTAATCTGATAAGCAACTTCTGTATATATATGAAGCCAATATGTGCACATGAACCATCTTAAGCGCCTAAATGCATGCTTGTAAAACGCCAATCCACATCAAACATTACTAATATGATTCGCCAATCATTTTGATTGATTGCATTATTATCAAAGCTATTAGCGCTCGGTAATAAATACAAATTTTCACCCTCGACAAAGTAAATAATTCAGCGAGCGTGCTGCACACAGCTATGAAATTTTTGCTATACATACGATATGTTTTAATATATATATCTATATAAATATGTGTGTGTATTTACTTACAGCAGCTAAGGCCCTGTGCTGACGCTCGTAAATACAATCAGCACATTCATTGTCATCGTCGCCATCGTCATGGCAATAAAAAAAGTCAATAAAATTCTGCATATATTCAAAAGCGCTACACTTTCAATTGATTCTGAAAGTTATGCCTTCGCCACATGCTGACTGCCTGCAACAATTTCATTTTATTTCCCCCTTTGGCGCACCACTTCACATTAACCTGACAAAGCAGAACAGACAGACAGGCAGATGCTTATAAATACAAGCCGAGCATGTTTATGTATGAGAACAAGCAGATATTTGTTTAGCAGACGTACTGAAGTGGCACCAGACACAAACACACACACATACACACAGCCATATCGATGAGGGGTTTAGCTACAGCAACTGCCGAGCGGTTATACCACAATGGCATAGGCTAACGAACAGCAACTTGAGTGCAGGTCTACTCTGTATGCATATATGCGAGTGTGTGTGTATGTGTGTGGCGTATTGCTGTCTGCCTACACCGGTGCTGCCGTCTGGTAATGCTGTTGCGGTTAAGCTGGCAAATAGCTTTGTACTTTAGTTGTTATTGACATTGACAGCGCCGGCAGAGGAGTCATTAAAACCACTAGAAAAGTAGGCAGCGGTGAGTTGGGATCGATGAATTGGACTGTCATCGCAAGTGCATGTGGCAAGGTGGTACCTAGAGGGCCAACGTACAACTCTACGAATTTATGTGATTGCAATTGTGTGTGGGTGTATGTGTGCGCCTGGCTTTGGCTCGTCGGCGTGTAGTGCTGTGTGGCGAGTCAAATAGTATAGACGACTGCGGTCGCGTACGGTTTGGGTATAACCAAATTGTCGGCGCTTACGGTTATGCTACAGCTTCTGTTATCATTGTTTCATGCGCGTTTATTATTGTTGTTGTTGTTGCTGTTGCTTTTGTGCTTCTGCGTTATTTATGCAGTTACTGCTTTGTGTCTGCGCCATTGCCAGCGATTTGCCGCCCAACCAAACCAACTGTGTGTGTCTCTACGTGGAACTCTATGCATCAATGAGTGTTTGTGTGTATGTATGTTTGTCTGTGTGTGTGTGTCTGTTTGTGTTCGCTTGAATTGAAGCGTTTTACCTCGCAGCACAAAGGTCGGCTGCCACGGTTTTTGTACGCATTCATTTGCCAGCGCTGATCATAATTCATTGTTTGGCTGACTTTGTGTCTATTTGCTTTGCTGGTTTTGGCGCTGGCGCGTCTGTGTTGATTTGCCGTTGCTTTTATTGCAATGTACGACTGTTTGCCACGAGAAGTCGATCACCTTTGGCAGGCGCATTGTATGCATTATCCTTGGTAGATATGTGTGTTCGACCGCGCTTTTTATAACCGCGACCGTTGCGATATAAATTGCCTCCGCTATAGACGAGCATTAGTGTTAAGCTATCATTGTCAATCGAAATGAGTTTGGCAAACGATTGCAGGTAAGAAATTTCTGTTGTACTGAATTTACTGCACACATGTTTTATTGATGCGAATTGCAAATGCGCTATGCTATGAACGTATGTTTTGGAGGTACCTCGATCAAAGTGGCTATCCGACGTTTACTTGTAAGTATTTTAAACTTTAGTGAAAACGCTGTTCGAGGTATACAAAATGTGTTTGGGAAAACTTTTCGATATTATCCTTGTAGTGCTATTTATGTTTTCGAATTCATACAATTTTTCTAATTTTCGTTTATCTGTAACAGGGTAGATTTATATCGGGTGATTTTTTAAGAGCTTGATAACTTTTTTTTAAAAAAAACGCATAAAATTTGTCTCATCGGTTCTTTATTTGAAACGTTAGATTGGTTCATGACATTTACTTTTTGAAGATAATTTCATTTAAATGTTGACCGCGGCTGCGTCTTAGGTGGTCCATTCGAAAGTCCAATTTTGGGCAACTTTTTCGAGCATTTCGGCCGGAATAGCCCGAATTTCTTCGGAAATGTTGTCTTCCAAAGCTGGAATAGTTGCTGGCTTATTTCTGTAGACTTTAGACTTGACGTAGCCCCACAAAAAATAGTCTAAAGGCGTTAAATCGCATGATCTTGGTGGCCAACTTACGGGTCCATTTCTTGAGATGAATTGTTCTCCGAAGTTTTCCCTCAAAATGGCCATAGAATCGCGAGCAGTGTGGCATGTAGCGCCATCTTGTTGAAACCACATGTCAACCAAGTTCAGTTCTTCCATTTTTGGCAACAAAAAGTTTGTTAGCATCGAACGATAGCGATCGCCATTCACCGTAACGTTGCGTCCAACAGCATCTTTGAAAAAATACGGTCCAATGATTCCACCAGCGTACAAACAACACCAAACAGTGCATTTTTCGGGATGCATGGGCAGTTGGCCACCAAGATCATGCGATTTAACGCCTTTAGACTATTTTTTGTGGGGCTACGTCAAGTCTAAAGTCTACAGAAATAAGCCAGCAACTATTCCAGCTTTGGAAGACAACATTTCCGAAGAAATTCGGGCTATTCCGGCCGAAATGCTCGAAAAAGTTGCCCAAAATTGGACTTTCCGAATGGACCACCTAAGACGCAGCCGCGGTCAACATTTAAATGAAATTATCTTCAAAAAGTAAATGTCATGAACCAATCTAACGTTTCAAATAAAGAACCGATGAGATTTTGCAAATTTTATGCGTTTTTTTTTAAAAAAAAGTTATCAAGCTCTTAAAAAATCACCCGATAGATGGTTAATTAAGCCGACTCCACTTTGAACAAGACTTTCCAACACCCAGAAGAGTAACTTCTGAGGAAAAAACGAAAAGAAACGCAAGCGAAAACGAAAACAGAAGAATTAGCGAGGAATAAGTAGATTAGAAAAGTACCCATGAAGAGCCAATCTTGCCTGAGCTTGGTTCTGCTAAGAAATGCCTAACGGCGATCCCGTAAGTTCAGTGAACTGCAGTCGGAGTTAAGGGTTTAGTACGTAAGTGTACTGTTACGCAAGTCCAGCAAGGTATGATAGTACTTGCTGGGCGGTATCCCCAAAGAAATTTACCCTCGCTTTCCTTTCATGGGCAAATGTATTTTTCCGAAAAGAAAGAAGCCGCACGGTGCCATATCAAGTGAATACGGGGAGTGGTTAATGGTTAAAATGTGATTTTTGGTTAAATAATCGTCCTTCGAATGTTGGGTTCTGAGCAATTTTTTGTCCTGAGTCAATTTGTGCGGAACACACCGTGCATACACCTGTAAGCTCAAATATTCCGTGAAAATGGGATAAATCGATATTTTGGAGATTTTCAATTTCATTTCCATGAATTTCAATGATGATTTTAGATGAATTCACGCACAGTTTCGTAGGAATTTCCGGTAATCTTGATTGACCCACATATCCTCACGACCACTTTGAAAACGTAGAAACCACTCGTGCACTCTGCTACGGGATAGACATTAATCGCCATAAACTTGTTTCAGCAATTGAAACGTTTTGGTAAAAGTTTTAGCAATTTTAAAACGAAATTTAATGTTGGCTCTTTGTTCGAAGCTCATTTTCGCACCGATAACACAAACAAACTGACACTTAGAACGCAATAACTTCACTTCCAATCAATGAAATCATGAAAGTCATGAAATTTTCACTGGACAATTGGTAAAGATAGCAGATTCTAACGCAGCATCGATATAGAGATGGCGCCACCAGGGGGTGCTAGATTCAAAAAGTCCTGTTTACTTACAAAAAAAAAACTAAATTTTTGTCTGCACATCAGCAGAGTATCAGGAAGCAGGGCACATAGTTAGTGTACTGCTGCAATTTTTATGTAGCTCGAACGCACCCTTTATGAAAAAAGTAAGAATAATAATCAAAAATGATTTCTCGCTTAAAGAAACTTGGCTACATAACTTAAAACCCTTGTACGCGCGTACTATAAAATGCTGTTAAAATGTTTACTACAAACTGTTTAACTTTGAATTTGTTAAGCATGCTTTATACGTGATCAGTAAATATATAAATATTTTAAAATATGCTGGAACTTATCACCATGAAATCGACTTGGCTATCGCTTGAAAATAAAACGTGGGCAACAACTACAACATGCAATTTTTCGTCCGAAAAAATAAAACCACAAAGTAAACAATAGGAAACTAAATTTACAAAAACACAACTAATTGAAGAGAATTAATTTCGCCGCTTCATGCAACAACATGCAACATCATGAATTCGTCAAGCGAGCACACAGAAGTTTTAATTAATTCCCGTTTGGCAACACGCAGCTGCAGCTGTCGGTCATTTAGCGAATGGCAGCAGCGACGCGCACGAAATAATTTAAAAAATTAAAATCAACACAAGCACAAATTCACCAACTCACGCTTTTGCGCGCACACCAACAGCCCACCGCCCCCTCACCCATTCGCTTCTACACTCCGGCGCTTTTGTGCAGTTTTTCGAAACTAACCAAACTTAAATTATACAACAATCGGCACGCTGTAAAAAATGGTTGAGTGCACAACAAAAAAGGGTAAAAAAGAAAGCAAAAACAATAAAGCACAACAAAGCATAGCCAAGCATGCCAAGATTACTTAGCGCTGCAGCTGCCGTGCGCGCAAGGCAAACCGAATCAAATGCAGTCTAAATTGGCAGCTGCGCTAAATGACCGCCGAAGCGGCAGCGACGGCAGCGGCAGCAGCCAAATGATAAACTTAAACAAAACATTGTAAAACTGCAGCGCGCCGAGAAATTAAGAAAAACTCTGCAAGCTCGAATACAGCGGCAGCTGTGCGAGCCAAACAGCAACGCAAAAGCAAAAACACACACCAAAAAGCGAAACGCTGAAAAGGAGAAACGGAACAGCCTGGGCAGCGTAGAGCTTTATCTTGTCGAATTTCGCTCATGCAGCGGCCAAACATTTAGCTAGCCCTGAATTTCAATTTTATTGCGCTGCGCTGCTTCATATTATTACTTCGGTTTGGAATTTAATTATGCAATGGCGCAAGCGTTGGCTCGGAAAAGCACGGTAAGGAGCGGCATAAGCGGCATGACGAAGTTTTTGAATAAATAACGCCAGTCTTTGCGTTAGCAGTCAGTAAATCTAAGTATAAATGCAGCAAAATAAATTTAATATGCTGCTTGTGTGTAGTTGTAATATTAAAAGTCAAAGCTCAGCTGCAGCAACAATACAGCTTTGGCATGTAAACTCTTATTAAAACTACATTTCCGCAAACAATGGCACATTTAGCGGAATTTAAGCATTTCCACACCTGTTGCTTGCTGTCAGCCTCACTTTAGTTCAATATTCAGCCAGCGCGGCATTAATTGAATATCCTTTTGACCGCAGGTAATTTAATAGACTAATGCGCGCTCATTCGCGGCGCTTACGCTGACACTTGGGGGAATTGTTGTAAACAAAAAACGCATATTAAATGCCGAAAATTGGCCCAGCGACTAACGCGCACTAATTGGCTATTATGTTTGTAAACATTAAGTTTAGGTGGCGTTTAAGCGCCAAATTAACTGGCTCAAAACAATTTGTGCGTGAACGCCGATGTGTGAGTGTGAACTTAAAATAAACAATTGACTTTAATTTTAGGCTGAAAATCAGCTAAAGTAAAATAATTTTAATTTTTTTCATAAATTATTTATTTACAATCTTTGGGTATGACATTGAGTAAATCAATTGAAAATTTTAATATTTTCACAGAAAAAGTTGAAGTTCAATGAGGACAGCTATTATATTTCAAATTCTATAATTAAGATCTTATGGTAGTCGAAAAAGTCTTTTCGTATTTCTAATGAAATTTTAATTTATTTTTCTTATATTTATAATAACAATTAAATAAACAAATATGTATCATTTTGGTCGACCAATCTTTGCCATTTTTACGCAGAGACATTATTCCATCAGTGTAAAACTTTCATCAGTTTAAATCTAAATTTCGAAATTTCCAGAATAGAAGCGAGCGAACCATTACTGTGCTACACAAACTGATACAGCATTGTCTCCGCAAATTTCACCAATTTCATTGGTGGCTTGCGTGGCATTCTTCCTCTTTTTATAAACAAATTTGAAAATATAGCGAATTTTTTCATTATTTTCACTCATTTCTGAACAGCTGTAACTTTTTTCAACTTTCCCAAATTTAATGTTTTCGTTCGGTTGAATAAAGCTTACAATCTCGGCTTTCCAACACTATATGTACAAAATGTAATTAGTACCACTGGAGATATACGACTTCATCGAAATCTATTGACAAAACACGAAAAGACTTTTTCGACTACCCAATGTTTTGTGTTTATTCTGCGAATTTCATCTTTAACGTATAGCATGTTTACATATGTAAATATGTAAATATTTTTACAGAGGAGCTAAATGATGCCCATGTGAAAATATCGCAAAGAACAGTTGAACGCTTATTTTCAGAAAAAACCCGAAAATGCCGCCATCCAGCAAAGAAACCAAAATTGACCAAGCGAATGAAAAATCAACGGGTAATATGGGCAAGCTCCATCAAAACTACTTACAGAGGGATTGGAGTAAGGTAAACAGAAAAAGTTATGAGCGACCTCCAAAAATCTCCCATTTAAAGTCACGCTGCTATTTAACATGACTTTCTTCTTAACAAAGATTATCTTTAGCGACGAATGCCGGCTAGAAGCGATGTAGATCGGGTGAACGTTATGCAAAGAACTGCATTCAAAAAACGGTAGAACATTTTTCCTCTGTAATAATTTGGAGCTGCATATCGGTAAATGAACCTGGACCATTTTTTTTTTGTTGAGCGAGCGATGAGTAATGAGCAGTACTGCAACACTGAACCTTCCAGCAGCTCAATACACATACCTATATGCCCAAAGGGCGTCCAGCCACAGTTCCCTTCGAACGACAGATTTCATTCACAATTTAGATACCAATATATTACCTTGGCTGGGGAATTCGCTCGACCTAAACCCCATAGAAAACTGTTGGGCGTACCTTAAATCGAAGTTGCATTCCAGACGAACCCCACAGTAGCCGCACTCAACATAATATTGTATGGCTAAATGAACCAGATTGAAAAATAATGAGAAAGAATTGTTTAAATAGTATGCCTCAAAGAGTGAAGGCTGTTATTAAAAATAAAGGCTTATCAACAAACTACTAAAATAATTGAAGTTTTTCTCGATTTCATTAAAAAAACAATATTTCAAATAATTATTACACAAAAAATTATCGTAATAATTTTTGGTTTATTTGACTTTGAACGCAAAACTATATGTCTAATGTGCGGCGAGGAGCTGTATGTATTTGATCATTATTCACAAGCCATTTCAATATGTGATTGGCTTGCAATGGGATCCCACAATGGGATAGCAAATGTTCATACAGTCATTTGCTGTTTTACAAACTAAGCTTCGATTTTCTGCCGTGAAGCCAATGCATTTTTGTTTTTTTCATTTTCAATTTTCCAAGCTAATGTGAGATTTATTTCTAGTCCAAGATATCTTGTGGTATCATTATGAGGAATTTGTATGTTATTTAAACATAGTGCTGGAAGTGCGCTGCCCCTTCTCAGCGCAAATGTGACGTGTTTCGACTTCCCAGTATCAACCTTTATTTTCCAGTTCCTAATCCATCGCTCTATTTCAACTATTTCATTTTGAATAACTTGAGATACTTCTCACGCAGTATCTTTAAATGCACTTATAGCTGTATCATCAATATAGGTAGCTACTTGAATACTCGACAATCTCTGACAGCAGACAGAAAAGCAATGAATATTGTGCCAAGGACAGGTCCTAGAACACTGTTCTGTGGGAAACCTGAAAGTATGCTGTTTAGTTTGAAGCCAAGCCCAATTGATTTTAGAGCAACTTAAACGGTTTAAAGAAAGGTGGACAGTCGAAAAGCACTATAAGGTATTATGGGGGCTGAAGAGTTGCGAGCTGATTAAGCAAACTTTGGACATTACTCAGCTATATTCGAAAAGATATTTTCAGTGACTGTCATATTCGAGATAACGTTTGTTAGGATAACGAATATCATTGTTATATATTTAGAATATGAGAGTTTGGGTGATTTGTCGAAAAATTTCAGATACTTTCGGCATTAAACTATGGAGCAAAGTCAAATGGATTTTCAAAATTCTGATATTCGCTATATCAGCCTCAGGACGAGTTTCTATTTTGGGCACAGAGATGCGTTCTTAGTCAACATAGGCACTGGGGACCACATATTCGGTACCAGATTTAAAAAAGTAAGCGCGAAAATGCTTCTAAACTTGATGTAAGCTGAAGTCATATTAACTTTAATTAATGAAATTATTGTTAATTCTTCAAAATCTAGCAAAGAAACCTTGTAGGAATATAGTGCGTATGAGTAACATTTTAGCCATGTAAACTCATAAGCATTTATTTCGCTTAAACAACATTAATGTCACCTAAATTACTTAGATTATAGCAATCATTTTTATTTTTTCAATAATTATAAATCCTACTACCAACTAGAACAAAAACAATTTTGCAAAAAATTACTTTTCTGAAATAATTGATATCCATTACAAACAGGAATCAAATGTCAAAAACTACCAAAAAAATATCTTAAAATCAATTATAGTAGCTTTACAAAGAGAGCTACTTATTCCATACAGCTAAATATAGTAATTATAATTTCCTTTACCACAGTTATATGTGTATGATAACAGCTTTGCAACGAATTTCAAGAGTAGATTCCTGGAGCAACACCCGGGCCTACAAGATAAATAGTGAAATGTCTTTTATTTAGGCACAAACTAACAATATATATCTAAGTTAATGAAATTATAAGTAATTCTTCAAAAAGAAGCCAAGAAACTCTGCCGACGTACAGTGCGTATGAGTAACATTTGGGTCAAGTAAACTCACAACAATTTATTTGGCTTAAAAAACATTTATTTTACCTAAATAACTTACGTTATGCCAACCATTTTTAATATTTCAATAATATCGCCAGCAACTTTCTAAATCCTTGCAGCAACTAGAAAGACAACAACTTTGCGAGTGAATCCTTTTCAAAATGAATTCAGATTTACGCGTTACAAACGCACATATTGTAATCGGTTAAGACCAAAACCGAACGTAATACTGCTATCGTTGGCGTAAGTGGCTGACACAGTAATGCAAACAAATAGTAAGGAAAGAATATTAATAGAAAACACTCAACATTTTCACAGACATGCTGTCTGCCCGGCGCTTTAGACAAGCAGACATTTTAATGCTAATTTTAAGCGCCGCGCAGGCAGTGACGCGGTCTTCACAGCCCACAAAAATAACGCCAGCAATGTCATACAGACAACTCGTATATATTTGCTTTGGCATTGCTGCAGCTGACGAACCGGCAAACGGCCGACGGCCGCCCAAGCGACCGCTGTCGCCAATGTTCGGCTGCACAGTTTAAATTAAATTCAAATCCTTTGCCCAGGCAACCAACCTGGTACTGTGGCGGTTAGCTAGTGGCATGGGCGCGCACGCTCAATTATTCTGCCTCGAAATAACCTTTGTCGCAATTTAATTTAAAGGGATTTACATGCCATACGCTGCAATGCCCTGCCAGCTTGCTGCTGTCCCGACTCTGTTGCCTGTGTCAGCCAGTATTTCCTGCTTTAACGAGTGACCGAAAGTGTGCGCGCCTTAAGAATTTAAGCCCAGTTGAGGTTAAACTATTTATAAAATAGCTATTGCGGCAACCTTTGCCTACTATGTTGCCAGCTGTTATGACTGTCCGCTTCGTGTCTTTGGCTTTCTCTCGCGACCTAAGCAAGTATCACGACGTAGTCGCGCAAATTCATATTCATTTATGTATTCATGTAATCCTTTCAGTAATTTGTGTTGACTTTTTGCGCACTCCAAATGAGCGCTCAACTCAGTTCGCTTTCAGACTATATCATTTCCTTAACTTGTTGTTGTTTGAAAGCAACGCGTTGTTGATTAAGACTTCGTTACTGCCGCGTGGCTTTACTCATCCGCGCCGTCTTCACGAAATCATTTGTGTTAACCACTTAAGCTGGCATATGTCCTGCAAAAGTCAAGAGAGAAAGGATTAAGCGGGCTGAATGGAATTGCGCGCGTCCTTTAATTGGAAATTGAAATTGACAGATGGGCCGACTTAAGTATACGGCAAGCAATTAAACAACAGTTATAGCTAGGTATGTGCTTAAGGAGCGCTTTTGCTGTCTTTTGGATACGTGAATGCTTAAAATGTTTTTATTTTTGGAAATTTTTGTAACTTTTGAGAGGCGGCTAATAAAAATAGTTTCCAGATTTAATAAAAAATAACATAACATAATAACAAAATAGTAGAAAAATGACAGTAGAAAATTGGCTTAAGCAGAGGCAGATAACTTTTGGCGTCTGTCAAAGATCTAATATGGCTACCAATATAATTTCCATGTTGTCACATATTTGCCAGTAATATTTACTTTACTCGATTCAAGACCAGTTGACAGTCGTCGATCGCTTGTTTTATATTCTGAGCGGTATCTATACTTCAAATAGGCAGTTAGGTTGGCAGAATGGCTGCTTGGTGCTGAACCTATGGCTTCGTGAGGCTCATTGTAAGAAAACCCTGACTTCAATGTTTCTTCTCTAAAACGCCGCGTTCTTCATATGAAGTTTATCTGTTCAACAAGTTTGTTCGGTACAACTTCCGAAACCCCTCGACCAATAGTTACGATTATTTTTGTATAGAAAGCTGTGCAACTGCATTGAAGATGTTTTATAGTCTCCTTTTCTTCTACCTCGTTCACAATCTGCTCGCATGTCTGCCAATTAGGCAGTGACCTATTATCACCCCTACTGGGATTCTGAAATCAGTCCATTTGAATATTAATAGTCGGGTTGGGCGGACCATATTAAATAATAAATTCACTCTTTTCCAGACTCTAATGGTAGAGTGGTGTTTGTTCTCACTATTTCAGCTGCTTTACATTTACCAGAAACATTACTATATACTGGAGCCTACCGGAAACCAATGAAAAAGGCTTAGAGGCTCGCTGCGCTTTGCATATTGGGAGCTTTAAGGACAACTCCAATGGCGGCACTAAAACTGCCACCTATAGATCTCTTCGCTGAAAACTGCGCAGAAAGCCGGGCAGAGCAGCAACTGGCTGCAGGAAAACTTACATATAGAACCTTCAGCCATAGATCAGTGGGTAATGCCAGTTGGATAAACAGCGATTCAAAGTAAACATAGCAAAAGATGGCTGGCGTAATGGTAAGTAAGATACGCGCAACACTCTAAACATCTGTAATGATGGCCTCAAAATGGAAGATGGAGTTATTGCAGGAATATACTATCCAGAGTTAGACCTAACGCAACCTTTGAAGTTGCCGGACCACTGCAGTATATCTCAAGCTGAGGTTTTCGTTACAGCGAAAGCCGCCGAGCTGGCCTCTAATGCACCTGCAAGCAATTCCTGAGTCAACATCTACTTAGACGGCCAAGCGGCAATCAAGGCAATAACCTCTTATCGCATATTGGCCAGAAGTGTCTTGGAAAACAGGACAGCAGTGGAAAGCGTTGCCTGAAGTAAACAACTTCGCTTCTATTGGGTGCCGGTCCACAAAGACATCAAGGGCAATTAAATAATGGACGAGATTGCGACCAGTAAGAAAATCAAAAACACATTGAAAACTGATCGGAAGCACACAGCATTCCCTACTATGGAATATAATGGGAATACAACTGGTCACTGGTGTAACATCCGAAAATCTGATCAACTGGAGTCGCTATAGTATGATACACTGGTGGAGGTATGGACAGTGAGGCCGCAGAATCTATTAAAATTCGTTTACCAAAGGATGACTCTTATTCTTGGACCTGGCAACTGAACTCCATCTAGTATAGCAAAGAACTAAAACTGGATCCCATTACCGGTTTTTCATGATACATGGTGATAAGTTCACCAAGAGATAAAAGCATCTTTTAGCTATCTTTGACGAAGCCCTGACCTTAGTGATTAGTGATTTCCACAGCGCTTGACTATCTGTAGAAATGTATATGGCTACATTTCTTGTTGTGAGCACACTCCTTGACAGAATATGTGTTTGCCGTGATTTCCACTTGAACGACACAGTAGTGGTTCAGTAGATCGAAGGCGAGACGGAAGACGACTTGGTATCTAATATTGCTGAATAGTCACCACTTTACACTCGATTATCTAGTTTGCATCCATTTGTATGCATGCTATACCTGAGTCCCGAACAATCTCATCTCTTTTCCGCGCTTCTCTGGACAGGAAGCAGCATTATTGGGGACCGAATTTTAGTTCAATTCCATAAGATTACGAAAATTCGCGATATTGGGTAGAAACTAAAACTAGTTAGGTATCTTCTTCTTTTCTTTCTTCTTTCTACAACTAAGTATCTTCGAATGCCCCTTATTGCACACGACTAATAGCGAGGATTCCATCAGTCTAAGAGCCGACTTCTCTGCCAGTTACTTACAGAACAAATCTGTTGGCAGTAGATATTTTAAAAATCTCGGTTATGTAAAATATTATTCATAAGTCATATAATTTTGCAAATATTAAGAGAATGTCATATAACAGTTTAACTATCTTAATACAAATTTTAAAGATTTTTTTCATATCATCCAACTTTACTTCTCTATATTAACTTTTATTTCATTGGGCATATGTCGCTCCACTCAACCTTCCCAGTGGTAGCACTTGCATACCATTCAGCCCTAACATGTCGACATATGTACACATGTATACCACTTGCTGAATTGTGTTTCAGAAAACAATTTTTCCGAGCCATTTATTTCGTCGAAACTAACTCTTTGCGTAAGAGCAAAATTATCTTTACAGCCGTAAAGCAGCACTTGAAGAGTAGCTGGCAGCAGGTATGCAGCAAGGCTAAGTGCTCTTCACAGAGGTAATGAAGAAAGAGTGCTGCACTTACGTAAGGCTGCAAACATAATTGCTAATAAGCAAAAAAAGTGCCATTATCTTACAACAAGCCACACACATGAGGACAGCAATACACATAAAAGTAATTGCTTACACACTTGTCTGGCCAATTCAATGCTAAATTGAAAAAGGTAAGCAAAGCCTTTACTTTTGTATAAGGTTTCGGTTGGACTCTTCGGCGAAATGTTGAAGGTATGTTGAGGTATGAATAACTTGAAATACGTAAGCTATTTTAATTAAGTCTCAAATATGAAATTTTCGCATTTTTGTTTAGCTGAAAAGTACTTTGAAGTATGCTTTTAAGACATAAGCGTTCAAACGGTTATAGAAATGTTATTTTTTGTTTGTTTTTCGTAGTAGCAGTATTTCAGTAAACCTTTTGTATAAACTTTTATTTAATCAATAATTTATGTTTTCGCTTTAAGTGCAACAACTATTAAATATTACTCATTTCACACATTTCAACTAAAAACTAACTGAAAGTTTCACCACTTTCTAACTAGTTTCTCACGAGAATATCACTTGTAGCAAAGTCTGTCTGTTTTCCTCATGATCTAGCTTGAAATGGCCCACAGATTCCTTGTACCAAAGGCTCAACTTACATGCATAATCGACCATTTTAACGGTTTATCTTACCCCCGACCGAAAGTAACCATAACACAGATAAGAATATCTTATTCTTGACGTAAACTTGGCGTTCACAGAGCCCAACAAATTGTGGCAAGCATTTATAGTATGTGCATGTATTTAACTTTGAGGCATAAATGCAACTCTGTTATACTTGAGGGACAAATGTGCACTAAAGCATGAGTATCTTTAGTGTGTTTTAAATACATAAAACCCAGCTGGACACATGAAACTTTTTATAATAAAATTCTTCTAAACTTTTTACGCTAATTTTACTCTCAAATTAAGGGCATTCTTAGTTTTACTTGAAAGGTATTATCCACCTGTGAAGTAGGTCAGACGGCTGATCCCACAGCATGGCAGGAGGCTCACACTTAAACTGTCATATTCAGTCCTTTATGAAGTCATACTACGAGGCTGAGCCCGGAAACAGTAAACTACTCCAAGCTTTATGATAGCCACTTCTACTTGGAACACGCTGCAGTGTTGTAGAAGCCGAAAACTGGAGCTGACGGACAGTTTTCGACTCTGTACTCTTCCGCCACCTCTACCAAAATGCTGTGATCCGTCCGAAAAAACGCCCACACCCTATTCCTGCAGCTAGTTTTTTCCTTACATGCCTCCCTCGAAGGTAGGTGAGAAGAGAAACGATAGCCAGGGTAATCTAAATATTTTAGAAATCAAACAAAACGTGAGAAAATTTCAGATTGTCCAGGCTCGCATTCATCTAAGTACTCTGTTTTTCTGAAGTCAACTTTCGCAGTCATGCACTTTGCGACTATATCCAACGGTAGTACATGCATCAAGGTATTCAGCGCCGTAGTTGGTGTTGTTCGTAAAGCACCACAAATACTGATGAGAGCAGGTTGCCAATTTGTTTGCTAGCGTTGTCTTTTTCAGTTCCTTCCTTCATACTAGAACCTTGCAGAACATTAAATTCTTAACTTTTGTTTCACTGGGCCAAAGAACTGCCTTTGATATGAGTCCCCAGCCTTTGCCAATTAATCATCCGCAGCAATACATGGCAAGCGATGACTTTCTTGCTCTTTCCTCAATGTTGAGTTTTGACGACAGCTATCTAGGAAAAGCTTTACTTACTTAATACTGTCAGCTAAGCAAATACGGGTTTCCACAAAGATCTAATGACCCGAAAATACGTTGTTGAATACACACTCGATATCGAGGAAGGTCCTTAATGCAAACTCTTTTTTTCTAACAGACCTCAGGAGACTTATAGTCAACCAGGAGACAAAGCTGCGCAAGGCAGTGTCGCTTCACCTGCTTTTGAAATAAGCATGCTGTGTCTTTGAAATTTGGCTTCTTGGAATTCAGGGTCGGTGGGGAAAGTTTATCGGAAACAGCTACACCGATCAACTTAAATTTATTATACGAGCTTCTTAGATATATCTGTCAGCTATTGGCCGAATAGAATAATAATAGTTTAGATACTCTGAAGTGCAAATTTTTTTATAAAAATAATGTTTTTTTAAAAGCCTCCATTTTGTTATAAATTCAAAATTTTACTATTTCTTCTATCATTACCTGTTTTCAGCTATAGTAATAATAACTGTTTTAATTTATGAATTTCAGATGATTTTTAGGAGAAAAATTGTCCTCACTGCTAGATATCTTTTCCGAAGGTTCTCCTAGATATCACCAAAAATTAACTGCCGGTTTTAAAATACATAAAGTTTCCTATATTTAAAATTTTGTTAATTGTGAAATAAAATTTCTTTTCAAAAAAATTTTGAAAAAAAAAGCTATTTTCTGATTAGCAAATTTGTATAACCCCTTAATAACAAAAGATTTGCCAGAAAAAATATTAATTTTCGCAAATGTTCGATGTAGTGCATAAATTCCTTTCAGACACTTTTCACAGCATGATGAATGCATACTTCACTTTTCTTCACCTCCATCACACTGCGTGTTCTCACAGAGTCCTTGTTGCACTCAGCTTTGCCGTCGATTGCACAAAAATGCTCACATTTCGTTTTAGTAGCCAGTTAAAGTAGCCGATAATGCAGCATGCGAGTAACAGTACTTTCAAGTGCCTAACTGAGCCGCAGCTGCTGCTTCGAATGCATAGGGTAACAAAAGCAACAACAGCAACACCTTCGATTGCATGCTTGATCATAGCTGAAATAATAACAGTATGAGCAAGCTTTCATTGCCACTGTCAACACAACAACAACAATGCCCAGCAGGCGACAATATAACATTGCACTGACGACTGCTGCTGTGGCAACTATGGCCAAGGGGCATTTGCATGAGAGGTAGAAACTGTAACTTTGCCGAGATGCACAGGCATATTAGTTCGCACACACACAGATACACATGTGCGCAGGCGAATCACGTGCAACGTAGTTTCTTTTATGGTTATTTGTGTGTGCATTTTGTCATTGCGGCATGCACCAAGGACATGCTGTTGGAAGTATTTGCACCCACATGCTACATACGTGCTATTGTGGCATGCAACATTTTGTGGCAACAGCCAGTTGTGTGAAAGTGATTTGGCGTAAGAGTTGCACAATTCCTTAAATATTTCAGCAGCCTGCGTGTGTGTGTATGTGTGAGAGTATTTGCTTGCAACGGCTAAATGGCAGAGTAGCAAGCAAGCAAGTAGTAGAAGGTGATCACTTCAGCCAGATAGGTCTACAAATTATATGTATAGTTCTGAGAAATTCATTAATCTCTTTGTGTTTATGCCGTTTCATTTGTGTTATTTTGTTTTTGTTTTTGTTTTTTCTACACTTTGCCGGCAACACAGTTTGTTTATTGTCTTTTGGCTTACAAAGATTGCCGCATTTAAGACTTGCAACTTGTTCGGTGTTTGTTGTTGTTGATTGTTTTCAATACTGGTGTACGATTCGAGTATATTGAAATAAAATAATTTTTTAACTAAATTTTCATAACTTAGTGATACTCTCAGCTGAAGCTCTCCTGTTTATTATTTTGATTCTATTGCCAGTTGTTATGCCCTGAACGTGGGAGTAGGGTGACGAGCTGATTCGGTTTAGACATGGCAATCTCTACGTCCGTCTGTCGGAATCATTGATCTCAACACTAAATAACTGAACTATGTCAATATTGTCGTATATCTCATTAAGCTCATCGTTCTATCGAATGCGATATTCGCCGTTGCCAATTCGCAGAGGAATATAAATCTTCTTCAAATCTTCTTCTCTTGAAAACTCGTAACGCTGCTAGTTCGCCGAAGTTAAGACTTCTTCCACCTCAGTCTTGCAATATCTGGACAATGGAGGAGAAAGTACCTGAATTTTTCCACTTCACACTCCCCATAAAACTTTGACAACTTGCATCCATCAAGACATGCAGTCTTCCCACAGTACCGTTCAGTAAGAACCTCAACCTTTAGCAGATCTCACTCATTCTACTCTAAGTCAAAAGAGTCTTACAGTCGCACAGGAGAGGGTCGTCGACCAACGCCAGCTAAGAGCACGCGAGGTCCATTTAGTCCTAGAACGCAAGATACCAATGGAGATCCCAGTCGGTTCCATTCCAATGTAAGCGAAGCTAGGGACGGGCTAGTTTGTAAGATTTACACTTGCCAGCAAACGAGTCAGATGACAAAGCTACTTAATACTATTTCCAACTCAGACACTCTGTTAAGGGAGTTAAAGCTCATCTGTTTGAAAGAAACTGCACTTCGTATCAATTCTGCCTGAAAAACAGTACAGTTGCCCCGTAGCCTAAAGCTGATATTATCCGTGGACAAGTTCCCTGCACTGCTGCTCCAGTGACACCTCCCCATCTACATCTCCTTCGTCAGCATGTGAGATGAGAAAAACCGCCCTGTGTCGTCTCTGTGATGCAGTGATCCAAATTTTCAAGAAAGAAGTTGAAAGAGTAGAGAATTTTGGTGTGCCCTTGTTCGGACAACTTGATAAGCCTAGCTTCCCAGAGCGACAACGCGCACTTCGCAGCAATGTACCCATCGGGTCCTATTAGTAGCTAATTTTTTTCAACATGCAGTAGGTATTAGTGACGGATTAGCATGTACTTTTAAAACAATTACACGCTATTCGATGTGCTTACCCTTGGTTTTGAATTTTTATGCCCTGAACCCTGACCAGGGTGTATTAAGTTTGCAACGATGTTTGTAACACCCAGAAGGAAACGTCGGAGACCCTATAAAATTCATATCTAAATGGTCATCATGATGAGCTGAGTCAGTCTGTCTATCATCATCATGAGTTCATCTGCCTATCCCTCTGTTTGTCGGTATATACGCGAACTAGTCTTTCAGTTTTTAAGATGTCGATCTGAAATTTCGTAAACATCGTTTTCTCCCTAAGAAGCTGCCAATTTGTCGAAACTGTCGATATCGGATCAATATGACATATAGCTGTCATACAATTTAATAAGTATGACCTCAAAGTCTAAAGTCGCTCTGCGCGAACTGGGAATTAATTTTAGACCCATGGTTTCTTGGCAAAACTTTCTTAGAATTTTCTGTAGTTTTCGTTTTTGCTAGCCGCTTTGTTGGTATTTTTCCACCCATACAAATCGACCCGGCCTAATGTGTATATTTGTAAAAATCATTAAATCCATTGCTAAATTACCAATTTCCACTAAAATTTAACCCAGCATGTGGAGTTGGCATTTATTTCATTTATAATTTAACTCTACTTCCACTCTCTCTGTCTCCTGCTTGCTCTCTCTCACTCGGTTCGTGTACTTTTGCATAATATTGGCATGGCCTTCAATGTCAACGCCTTTCACAGAACTGAATTTCCTTTTAAAATGCAAACTCATACCTGTCGTTCACCTGAACCAACACACACGCACACAAGCTTTTTTTGCAACCAAGCACATGCACACATACAAGTACATATGTGTGTCTGCACACTCTCTGTGTGAGTTTTGTAAAATGTGACATTTTTGTTTGCTGGCGAGGCGTAACCGCAACCAGAACCACAAATGTCAGATTCAAATGATTTTGATTTGTACACAGATAAATACCGGAATTGGAAAATGTAATTCGAATGACAGTCGCAAAATGATTTACATGCTCACTGCCACACACATACGCATACAGAGGATGTACTAGTATGTGTATTGATTTTTAGAAAGTTTGCATACAAATGAGCTGGAAGGTAAGAGGTGACTGTCAGTCTGTGATATGCTCGCTTCGTATATACATTATGCACTTTGCCATTATTTCCTATTTGCACTCATGTCTCCGAGAAAGTTTACGTTATTTGTTAGTTTTAAATGGGCTCATTTTTTACCGGTAAAACTGTCTTCATACTTACGTTGAAGTTTGACTCTTAAATATTCCAACTAATTATTCATTCCGTCAGAAAAATTAGGTAACGTGTTTTCATGAAATTCAGAATGACGTTGAGCACAACTAGTTGCTCCGTCGAAAATGGGAGGAATCTCTCCGAGCTCTTTTATCAAGAGGCCACACACAAATAATGATCCCGTCTTCAGAACGAAGAAGACGAACAGTGAGGCTGATAGCAAAAATATATTTAAATACGCTAAGGACTTTGTACATCTAGAAACCAGCATAAAGTCCACCAATAATATTAGATTACAACTTAAGGAACAGAATACTTCTTGCTAACAGTTACTTTTTAGGGATCAGTTGGCAATTGAGCTCCAGAGCCCTATCTCAAGAAACAAAAATTATGCGCTATAAGTCTTTCATTATTTCTGCTCCCGCATTCCGAGATGAGAAAGCATTTGGAATACTCGAGAGAACTGTTCTCCGCCAGATCTTTGGAGCCGTCTGCGTGAGTGATAATTATAGAAACAAATGAAACCTCTAAGTGTATGAGCTCTGCTGCGAGAACAATATTGTCAAGCGCCTAAAAATCCAACGAATGCTGGTTAGGCCATGTTGTACTTAAGAAAGGTGATGCTTCAGTGAAAAACTCCTTCGATTCGAAACTATAAGTAGACAAAATAAGCAAGGGCGCCCACACATCCAATGAAACGACATAGAGCATACCGACCTATCCATTCAGGATCTACAACTACCGCGGCCTCACAAAAAATAGAAGCAACTGAGGAGATTTTATGTTCTCGGCCCAGACCGTCTCACGGTTGTAGTGCTAAAAAAAAATAAAAAGTTTTTCCAAAATAAATGTATTGTTATCTATATATAAGTTCCCAGTTCTCTAAGTAAGCTCGAATATACCTAATATATCTCTAACAAAGCATAAAAGTCATCAAATTGTCTTACTATTTTCTTAAAAATGGTTAAAGATTCGGGGAATTAAGTCTATACTAACCTACTGCTGTATCTCAGGACTTTTCGGATTAATAAGGGACTCAATCTGAAGTGTTTTAACTCTGATCTTATCATCAAGCCATTCGTCTTCTTTGCTCTAGCATAATCTAAAACTTTTCTGGAGCTATGTGTGATACGAGACAACGCAGAGACATCCTTTGAAACACACACGTTGTTTGAGTGAGGTTTTACTCCGAGTAGTTTCGAAGTAGGGTTATAAAGACAATTCTTTGAAAAACTACTGGTTTACAAATTATTTGTAAAGAATTCGAAAGTGCCATTTTCAGTAAATGATCTATAATAAAATACTTCTGAGTATATTTTAAATTTAAAATTTCATTTTCATTATCAACGACTATCAAAACGATCAGGTAGATGTCTGTCTGTATATGTGAAATTTTGCGCACTTCCTTTACTTCCTTACTTACTTGTGGGAACTGCCGATATACGATCACTGTAGCTGTCGTACATACTGAACGATCAAATACATGTCCTTGCATGGAAATCTTTTTTATTTGTCAAGATTTCGTCACAAGACTTTCCACGGATAATTTTTCAAGGCGACGCTACAATATCAGAATAAATTGTTGAGATTGGGTCACTAAAGTTGCCATACAAATTGGCCTACGAGAAACCAACTTTAATCGCAATGCAATATTCCTCATATTTTATGCTACTAATGATGATCTTTCCTTCTCCATCTTAAGCCTACCTAATATATCTTCTTCTTTTTTATTGGCGTAGACACCGCTTACAGCGTTGTAGCGGAACTTACAATAGCGCGTTAGTGGTTATTCTTTTACACTGTTTGGCGCCAAATTCCAACGGTAGCCTTGTCCTTCTCCACCTGGACTTTCCAACGCAGATCCAAATGCAGACCTCTTACTTTGTTTCGATCTACCTCTTAATTTGTTTCCCCCGGAGGGTACTCGAATACTATCAGAGCAGAGAGTGTTTTCATCCATTCGGTACATTTGGACGACATGACCTATCCGGCGTAGCCACTATCTCTTAATTCACTGAACTATTTAAGTGCCATCAATGTGAACCGGATGGAAAATATGTAAATGCAGTGTAGTACTTTAAGCTGAAAGGCAGGATGCAAAATATTGAGACGAAAATGATGAAGGACTTGTAGGGTTTCGTCTTTGTTCGTCGAGAGCTAACTTTACTTCGAACTTGCCTACTCAGTCCAAAGTAGCACCTGTTGGCAAGAGTTATTCTGAGTTGGATTTCCAGGCTGACATTTATGGTGGAGTTCATACTGGTTCTAACATAGACGAATTTATCTACGATTTCGAAATTATGACTATCAACAGTGGCGTGGGAGCCACGTCGCGAATGCTACGACTATTTGTTTGAAGACTTGAGATATTTCGTCTTGCTCTCGTTCACTAGCAGACCAATATGCTTTGCTTTCTAATATGTAATGCCAATTTAATTTAACGGATTTTTAATTTACTGTAGCAAATCGCAGGAATTGTAACTTAAACCGCCAGACGTTCATAGATACTGACACGCTTGTATATATATTCTCAATTGCTTTATTATATCGTCGCGTGTATTTTGGGTCTTGCAAACATATTCACACGCAAATTGACCGGAAGACATAAATTTGTGGTTCCATTTGAATGCATAATTAATTGTGCATTTGATGCGCAACGCAAACACAAGAGCGATGCCCACATGGCAGACAGTTGAAGCTGTTGGTGGAACGTCGGTGGCCTCTTAATTCCTGCCGTCTAACATATAAGGCATTAACATGCATACACGCAGGCAACGGTCTGTCATGCGAACGGGTAGATGGTGAGTTGCAGAGCCAATCAAAGAGGTAATAATTTCGAATTGTAGCGTGAGCAGAAGCCCCATTAACTGCCGAGTAAAGATGCGTATGCACATGCAAGCATCAGCTGTCTTCAACTCATCAAAACCAGGAGAATGACGTTGCAATTAGAGGCATGTGAATGTATGTGAGTATGTACATAGTTATTTTGTGATGTACGGTGATTAGCTGAGAGGTCTACTCAATGCACACGAGCATTAACATCCCTTTAGCATTATTTTACTGGCGTTCCGGACATCTGAGCCCGCAACGCAAATACTTGTTGTTGATTCATACGGTTTATGCTCTCAGCTGACACCTGCAATATTTGCGTTGCTGGTGTCTGGCACACGGGTTTGACCTTCTTATAGATCACTAATTTGCTTTCATTCAGTCAAGTAGTAGCTTCTCTCAGCGCATGAAGCTCAAGCATGATAATTACTTCATCTTGTTATACGAAACAGAATCGTAGGAAGATGCTTATGACAAGATCAACAAAAGCCTTACAAAGATTGACAATCATGAAATCGAGCTCATCGAAAGCTTTTATTGCCTCAACAACAGTATAACAACCGACGAGGGAGCAAAAGCGAATGTCAGCTGTAAAACTAACAAAGCAAGACAAGCCTATGAACGGCTGCATACGGTGTAGGCACGCTTGCTAATTTCCAGGAACACAAATCTCAGCATATTCTCCGTCGACGCTGATGTATGGCAGGAAAACATGTCTGGTATCGTACTTCATCACTCAGAGACTTCAGACAGACGCAACCGTGTAGAGGACTTATGTTCCTGAGACGAGAATCAAAAAACAAATGCTGACTTTGTTCTTTGGCTCCAAAGTCACCTCTGAAAATTATCAACGCAACATAAGCTGAAGGTAAGACCAAAAGTATAGCTACTGTAATACGATGGAAACCCTTTGCAGACTGAGCAACCCTCCGCGACCGGTTTGCTCGGAAAGAAATACGACTGATTTTTCTTCCGGCACGACTGTACTCGGAGCGTACGCGCAACAACTGGATTCGGTAGAGGGGGTTCCTTGCCAGCGAATAAGCGGCTGGTCAGTTGTCTCGGCGGCTGGTAGTGTGTCAAGAAATGTAGAACAAAGAGGCAATCTTCCGAGTGGCACATTCCAGCGTCTCCTCGCCCAAAAAAGGGGAGAATGGGCAACGCCATCCACGAATTTGTTCCTCCCAGACAAACTGTCAACGCCAAGTTTTACGAGGAAATCCTCAAGAGACTCAAAAGAAGGGTCAATCGGGTCCGACAAGACATCACAGCCAATTGAAAGTTGAACCACGACAACACATCGGCTCACACCCCCTTTTTGTGAACAGCTACATAACCAAGTTGGCATCCAAATGCTTTCTCAGTCGCCCTACAGCTCAGATGTAGCCCCTCAGACTTTTTTGTTTATTTGCCTGAAAAGGTCGATGAAAGCAAGCATTTTGAGTCGACAGTGGGGATCTAAGCAACATGCACCTCAACTCTCAATCCTTTTTCGGAGAATGCTTTCCGTGACGCATTCATGCTTGGAAATCGAGCTGGCAGCGCTGCAGCGACGCAGGATGAGCCTATTTTGAAAGTTCTTTAAATAATTGTAACGATTGGTTCAATAAATTTTTTTTAATCGACTCAGTCTCATTACTTTCCTGACAAGCCCTGTACGTTTCAGTCGAAAGAAAGGATTTAGCTCTGAAAATACTCAAAGCCAATTTACCAACTGCACTGAGTGTGAAAAGTATGAACTAGTTCTAATGCAAAGGTTTGACTTCTCTTGAAGTAATAAAGAAAAACCATTTCGGCTTGCAAATAACTATGGACTCTACTTAAATCACTTAGGCGACCACAACACCAATTAGAGATATGAAGTAGACGAGCATTCTCACCTCAGTTATAGACTCACTAAAGCCGTTTTTCACTTAAACCACCACAAGTGTTATGTTTATACTCACAATTGCGCTCCATATACACACAAAACTGCCTTCCTTCCTGCTACCGAAGTGGTATACAGCGAAAGGATCTTCTTCTTGTGGTGGGGTAATGCTTTTATATGCATCACATATCCGCAATTTTCATAATTTTTAATACTATAAGTGTGTATAAGCAACTTATCCACCAGCAGACAATTCTAATAACGTCAACATGCGCCGCTCTGCCGCTCGAGGCACGAAGGAGTGTGTGCGATGTTTTCGTTTCGTTGCTTCGGCGTTTTGCCGCCATTCTGCACATCCTGTTTCATGTAACTTCCGACGCGTCTAGTTAACAATTTGATTTACGACTATCCGACTAAAGTGAATATGCTGGTGTCTGCTGGTATATATATATGTGTGTGTATGTGCAGATATATGTATTTGTATATATAAATGAATCAAAGCGTTTTAATGGCGCTTAACGCCAACTAGTTATCTAAAGTGAATCGCTGAGCGTGATGTAAGTAATTACAATAACAACAACGGCACACAACTGCTCAGCTATAATCAACGGCAATGCAATAATATTAAAAAGCTTTTGCCGCACATTGGGGGAGCTCACATCTTTGCTTCCCCCGACTATGAGGCAGCGCGTTGATAACTTGGTCATGCATGAATGTCTATTTTTGTTCTAACACACGCTGCAGTATTCTACGCCAACAGTTATATACACGTGCGTGTGTGTGTGTAAATTGCTCATGTATATGTTAAAGCATTTGCGTTGCTTAGACTAGAGCTTTGCTTTTTGGTTATCGGCCGGAGAAACTTTTCCCAACAAACAATGTTTGTTAAATTGAAGATAATTTATGTACTTCCAGTTGGCCGATTTGCGTTGAGTTCTTGATAAAAATTGGCAATACTCATGCTAAATTTTGTACATCTATTACAGTTATACATATATATCAAATATTGTACCTACTGCAATTATATGAGCCCTGGTAAAAATAAATCTAATATTATACACTGAAATTATATACTAAGAAGTATACGTCGAAGATCTTATAAAATATATACATATAAAAATGATCAGCATGACTAGCGGAGTCCATTTAGCCACATTTGTTTGTCTGTCTGTTTGTATATAGGTGAACTAGTCCTTCAGTTTTTGAGATATCTATCCGAAATTCAGCTCAGGTCTTTTTTCCCAAAAAAGTCGCTCGTTTGTCATAACCGCCGGAAAATGTTTTTGTTATGAATATAGATATATGTATATATGTAGAAGGCATTTGGTGGTCTGTATCTTTCGCACGTAAGTTCGAACGTGATAAGCTACCATACATCGAATCCGATCATCATATCCGTATAAGCATTATTTCAATTTCCCAGCTAAACTTTGTAAAATAGCCATTTTGCCGTTTGGACCGAATTTCTTTATGTAAATCGCAACAAAAACAACTCAACTTCGAAACAGATGGTTACAGATAATGAAAAGTGGCTCACCTATAACAATGTCAATTGAAAGGGACCGTGGCCGAATCGCAATCGAATCGGATTAATAGTCAAGGGGGCTTAAGTAGCCTTTCCTTAGCAATGAATCATCTGGTCGAGCTGCTACCTACAGCCATCTGAAGGTAGAAATCGCCTAGTAGCAAACAGTTTTGGTAAATAAAATAGGAATTGCATTCTGCAAGGACAACACCAGACTGGAAACATCGATGATGACTCGCCAGCAGATATGGTTCGGATAATCCTATACATTCACTCGGTAGTCCAGACCTTGCCCCTTACTACGTAGTCCTTGCAATGGCTAATGTTTTTGTTGATGAAAAATACGCCACAAGAGCGCCTTGTGAAAATCGATGCACACGTTTCTATTATAGGGTCATTACTAAATTGCTTCCAAATGGCAACATTAACCATAAACCATAAAAGTATGGTCAAAATATACGCCATAGAGGAAGTCACAGCTTTTTGCGAACTTGAAGAGCGACTTGCTACCTGATTTTGAAACATTAGCTAATCCCTTAAAACTCATCTAAAATATCTAGTACGGAACCTAGAAAATGCTGGACAGACACAGAGCAGGTATTCCAGCGTCTCTCTCTGCTTTCTTTCATGTACCCCCTGAATGTATCATCTTTACTTATACCTATCCGGCTCGCAAATGTTGCCAGTAAATTGTGACTATTCATTATGCTAACAACCGGACCTTTTCGGAACCATAAGAGCAAACCCCACGTTTTTTCTTGACTTTTTGCATATTCTTAAAGCCTATTTTTATCTATCTATCTATCTTTTAGCATTTTCGGAAAATTTATAGTACATCGTTTTTTATGACTTCCGAATTTCCTGTATTGATTTGAGAAATAGACAGATGACACTTTTAGCAAATTGTTTCATTTTTGGCCTGTAACATATTAGTCGCTTTCCAGCTTTTCCACGGACTCTCTTCTTCTAAGGATATTTTATGGCGTCATACGATATCAAAATTTTGCTTTAGTTGGCGCGTGACTATCGCGCAATGCATTTATGTTATTTATGTCATTCCCCGCTTTATTAGCTACTATTGTAGGTTTCCTGAATGCAAAGACTTCCGCCTGAAAGATACTGCAGTATTCCGGAAGTTCGAATTCTCTATTAACTATTTTTGATCGTTTAGTGTAGAAGTTGTAATTTTCGCTGGAGTCACATGCTTCCGCACCATTTACCTTCTCTAATGTGGTTTGAAGTCTTCTCTTCCAAATAAAGCGTGTGAGTATATGGTCTATTTTATCCACCAACCCCTTAGTAATTTCGCTATGACCGAAGCTTGTTGTGACGAATTCATCTAACGCTCCGATCTTGCAGCTGCAGATCTTTTCACTACTGTAGTATGTGGATTGGGTATTGGTCGAGGAACCTTTCTAGCGTAGCCAATGTAGTGGTCATCAAAGAATCCGGTATTTAGAGATCAGCTAGTCACTGTGTTCTTCCCACCGGTTACCGCCCCACCTTTTAAAAATTCTTTTAGGCCATTCAAATTGTGCTTGCAAATTTTGTCTTAGCGACAGGCCGGACTTCATTCGGAGCATAAAAAAAAGATATGCACCGATCTCTCTCGATTACCGTTTCATGCCTTTCGTGCTAAATTTATGCATGCCTTTGAGTTCATGTCACAAAAATATAGCCAACTATTTATGAAATACATTCAACCCTTCATTTTGCTACCATTTGAGTTGAGTATAGCCAAGATATACAATCTGAATAAATGAGTTTAAAACTTCATACCCAGAATATTAGATACATATTTACACACACAGCTGGATTCAAAACTAAATTGCAGCCTTTTGCGTCTACGATTGACCTATAAATAGTCACAAATACTCTACGCTATGATTTTCTACATCCTGTTCAAAGCTACATGCATATTAAAAGCATTAGCATGCATGTCCGTAGCAGACTTTTGTATCGGAGATAGAGATATTTAAATGCGCTACAAAATTACATTAGCATGCAAACCGAAATGCACACGAGTCGGGTATAATTGTATTGCATTAAGCCTGCATGTGTGTGGTACACACCCGGATTTTGTTAGTATTCAAATACTAATGTGCAACTAAGTGCTGTGCTCTGCATATAAGTGCTTATGTGTAGGTATGTTGTTGTTTATGAGCATTAAGATGTATCTTATTTCCAAAGTTGATTGTTTTTTGTTTCAATTGGAAATTGTGGTTGTAGTTTTTTCTCTAAGAAAGAGTTTCAACGTAAACGAGTACTTTATTTTCATCTTAAGCCATGCCTAAAACACTTTATTTTTTCCATATATTTTTTTTTTAAATGTCTTCAAACTTTGCACTAAAATTTCAATCAATTTACTGCTTTGAAAATTTTATAATCGAATACAAAATTTTGCACTCTAAAAAACAAGTTTTAATAATCTTTTCATACGAACATAGCTTTAAAAGTAATACACACTTAAAATTATGCATCAAATGTAGGTTATTCATATTAGTACAACATGTCGTATAAGCAACATAGTATTCATATACTAGTACACCATGTGTTATGAGCAACATAGTATTTATAAGGCACTTGTGTGAATGCTCTGGTCATTTAATCTACAATTTTAAAGGTTTATAAATTTTTAACGAATGTTTTACGAAAAAGAAATATTAAGAACTTTCTAACAGAGCGTTAAATTTGATTTGATAAAATTATGCATCAAACGTATTGATTCATATAGTACACCAAGTCGTATAAGCAATTTAGTATTTAAAAGTACACCATGTCGTATGAGCAACATAGCAATCATATGTATTCATATACTAGTACACCAAGTCGTATGAGCAACATTTTATAAAGCACCTCTGTGAATGCTCATTTCATTCAATATACAACTTTAAGGGTGCATAACTTTTTGCGAATACTTTTACGAAAATAAACTTTTTATAGAGCGTTAAATTTAGTATTAGAATATTAATTCCTCACAGCTGTAAATTCACTTACCTAATGCAAAATATCACAAAATGCCTTGTTATATACATGAAAAAAGAAAATTACTTTATTTATAGTCTACACAAAAATGCTTTACTCAATCAACTTGAAAAATAACCCACACCTTAATGCAGAAATATCTGTGTGCATAAACGTGAACCACAAATGCTGGCTTCAGGGTGCACTTACTTCATGTGCCTCGTTATCAGTTGCAGTGGTTTACAAGGCAGCCTGATTAGAAACCGCATTTTTTCACAGTTAATGTTTCAAGATCGAACAAATATATTGAAAATATAATACAGATACCAGCTTTTATTCATACACTCACATATTACAAGTTAGTTACAATACTTTTGTTACCAGAGCTTCATAACTCAGCGTTAATTCACTTCAAACATGGCACCCACGTATGCTCTACCCTCCCACACCAACGTGCGCAACAGCCTCTGTCAGCTATGTTTGTGTGCATATAGCCGAATGCTAAGTTTGAATAAATTTACAAAGCATTTTAATGCATTTTAGAATTGTCGCCAGTCCATTGAAATGGCGACTTTGCATGCATTGGACAAGCATTGAAATGTATTTCAAGCTTCGGTTTGCGCTAAAAGCTAATGGGCGCTTGCCATAAACACGCACAATTATTGTTGCTGATCAATATCTTTATGTAAATGCGAAGCTTACGGCATATCGTTTATGCGAAGTCGTGTTCGCGTGTGCTTTCATGCAGCACAGCGTCTGCCTTTGATTCGAATGCGAGTTAAGCTTGATTTTTAAATTTTCGATGTGATCGCGGTTTGACTGTTTAACGATTTTTTTTTTGTTTTTGATTGAATGAAATGTATGTAGATATTTCGGGAAAAATATCATGTAATGCGATTTAAACTTATAAATGATGGGTTTTTCCTGTATTTTTACAGGCATTAAAGTTTCAGTAAAAAGTCGGACATTACGAACGAAATTTTTAGCGCCCAAACAATGATACTTTTAATAAAACTGCTGTGTCGCAGAGACGTAATTCTAAAACTTATATGCTAATCGTACTTCTGGTGTGTTGCTGTATTCTTCATAGTTCCGTTTTCAGCACTAAATCCTTTCCAAATCTTTAAATCAAAAAAAGTATGATCTCATTCCACGCTGAGTAACTTTCACGCTGAGTAACTTTATCCCGAATGCTTTATAAATTGAGTTCTAGACTTTCTTTCAAACCGTTGAATAAAGTAGAAATATACAAATTAGTGATTTAAAGCCCAAAACTCAGCGCAATCGTTTGAACAAGCATCTAGTAAATACTAGCTCAACCAGGCCACAACAATTATATATTAGCTGAGCATACAAAAAATCTCCTAACTAAGCTACTTGCTCACAAGTATGAAAGAGCCTTCGCTAAACATGCGGTTTGGAAAAACTTACAGTTTACTTTGTATACGCTTGTCACATATTCGCTGGAACGTGTGCGCCATAACAACCATAACTAGAGGCACATGGCATAAAGGATGGCCGTAAATGCTTTACTTTTTGTTGGCCAACCGGATTTTCAATATTAAAGCATACTTAAGTGGAAACGTGTGCACGACATGCATGCCCAAACGCCTCGTCAAAGCAGGAAGTAGCAAGACCCTTAAAGCACTCGCTGGCCCAGTAGCTAACCTGCCGCTTCAAAGCGCAGCACACATACATACGTATGAGGCACTTCACATGCAGGAAGACGTGCATTTTAATAAGCGAAAGTGTATATTTTTGGCACACGTGTTTGTGTTTTTGCTGCGCTCCAGGTTTTTGTTGCCGAGCGTATGGCGTATTTTCAAACACTTTTATTGGTGTATTTCCTTTGTGCAAAGCAAATTAATATTATTTATTTTTCATTTACGAGCTGAGCATATAGTTTTTATGTTCTTTATTTTTATTTTTTAATACAATCGTCTATATGCTAGTGAATTACTATATACTAGTGAATTAGTCAATATGTGTTCGCTAGTGTGCGTTTGTGTATTTTTGTGTTCGCAATAATTGTTGCCTCGTAATTTTCTTTTCATGTTTTAGTAACACGTTCTTGCATACAGCTTGGTTTTTCTTAGCATTTTTCCGTATATTCTTTGCTAGGCTCTCATGACCTTCATTACGCTTGGAAAAAGTGATGTATAATGGTGTACATACTTACAAACATAGAATTATATTGTGACGTTCAAATCACTTCACTTCGCGGCGTGAGCATCACTCAATCACTGGCCAGGCACAGTGCCTGCTTTTCTTATATAGAGCCAGCTGGCGGCCAGCTACCACTGAAGTCACTTTGTGACATTGAAATCATTTCACTTCGCGGCGTGAGCATCACTCAATCACTGGCCAGGCACAGTGCCTGCTTTTCTTATATAGAGCCAGCTGGCAGCAAGCTACTCTTGAAGTCACCTTGTGACGTTTAAATCACTTCACTTCGCGGCGTGAGCATCACTCAATCACTGGCCAGGCACAGTGCCTGCTTTTCTTATATAGAGCCAGCTGGCGGCCAGCTACCATTGAAGTCACTTTGTGACGTTGAAATCATTTCACTTCGCGGCGTGAGCATCACTCAATCACTGGCCAGGCACAGTGCCTGCTTTTCTTATATAGAGCCAGCTGGCAGCCAGCTACTCTTGAAGTCACCGTGTGACGTTGAAATCACTTCACTTCGCGGCGTAAGCATCACTCAATCACTGGCCAGGCACAGTGCCTGCTTTTCTTATATAGAGCCAGCCGGCGGCCAGCTACCATTGAAGTCACTTTGTGACGTTGAAATCATTTCACTTCGCGGCGTGAGCATCACTCAATCACTGGCCAGGCACAGTGCCTGCTTTTCTTATATAGAGCCAGCTGGCAGCAAGCTACTATTGAAGTCACTTTGTGACGTTGAAATCATTTCACTTCGCGGCGTGAGCATCACTCAATCACTGGCCAGGCACAGTGCCTGCTTTTCTTATATAGAGCCAGCTGGCAGCCAGCTACCATTGAAGTCACTTTGTGACGTTGAAATCATTTCACTTCGCGGCGTGAGCATCACTCAATCACTGGCCAGGCACAGTGCCTGCTTTTCTTATATAGAGCCAGCTGGCAGCCAGCTACTCTTGAAGTCACCTTGTGACGTTGAAATCACTTCACTTCGCGGCGTGAGCATCACTCAATCACTGGCCAGGCACAGTGCCTGCTTTTCTTATATAGAGCCAGCTGGCGGCCAGCTACCATTGAAGTCACTTTGTGACGTTGAAATCATTTCACTTCGCGGCGTGAGCATCACTCAATCACTGGCCAGGCACAGTGCCTGCTTTTCTTATATAGAGCCAGCTGGCAGCAAGCTACTCTTGAAGTCACCGTGTGACGTTTAAATCACTTCACTTCGCGGCGTGAGCATCACTCAATCACTGGCCAGGCACAGTGCCTGCTTTTCTTATATAGAGCCAGCTGGCAGCAAGCTACTCTTGAAGTCACCTTGTGACGTTTAAATCACTTCACTTCGCGGCGTGAGCATCACTCAATCACTGGCCAGGCACAGTGCCTGCTTTTCTTATATAGAGCCAGCTGGCAGCCAGCTACTCTTGAAGTCACCGTGTGACGTTGAAATCACTTCACTTCGCGGCGTGAGCATCACTCAATCACTGGCCAGGCACAGTGCCTGCTTTTCTTATATAGAGCCAGCTGGCGGCCAGCTACCATTGAAGTCACTTTGTGACGTTGAAATCATTTCACTTCGCGGCGTGAGCATCACTCAATCACTGGCCAGGCACAGTGCCTGCTTTTCTTATATAGAGCCAGCTGGCAGCAAGCTACTCTTGAAGTCACCTTGTGACGTTTAAATCACTTCACTTCGCGGCGTGAGCATCACTCAATCACTGGCCAGGCACAGTGCCTGCTTTTCTTATATAGAGCCAGCTGGCGGCCAGCTACCATTGAAGTCACTTTGTGACGTTGAAATCACTTCACTTCGCGGCGTGAGCATCACTCAATCACTGGACAGGCACAGTGCCTGCTTTTCTTATATAGAGCCACCTGGAAACCAACTACCGATAAAGTCAACTTGTGACGTTCAAATCACTTCACTTCGCGGTGTGAGCATCACTCAATCACTGGCCAGGCACAGTGCCTGCTTTTCTTATATAGAGCCAGCTGGCAGCAAGCTACTCTTGAAGTCACCTTGTGACGTTAAAATCACTTCACTTCGCGGCGTGAGCATCACTCAATCACTGGCCAGGCACAGTGCACTCTTTTCATATGGCACGTGCCTGCTTTTCTTATATAGAGGCCAGGCTGGCTTTTCTTATATAGAGCCAGCACTCCATTGAAGTCACCGTGTGACGTTGAAATCACTTCACTTCGCGGCGTGAGCATCACTCAAGCACCGGCCAGGCACAGTACCTGCTTTTCTTATATAGAGCCAGCAGGCGGCCAGCTACCGTTGAAGTCACTTTGTGATATTCACATGACTTCACTTCGCGGTGTGAGCATCACTCAATCACTGGCCAGGCACAGTGCCTGCTTTTCTTATATAGAGCCAGCTGGCACAGTGAAGTCACTGCTTTAAATCTTATATAGAGCCAGCACTGGCCAGGCCAGCTGCCGTTGAAGCTGGCGGCCAGCAACTTTGTGACGTTGAAATCACTTCACTTCGCGGCGTGAGCATCACTCAATCACTGGCCAGGCACAGTGCCTGCTTTTCTTATATAGAGCCAGCTGGCAGCCAGCTACTCTTGAAGTCACCTTGTGACGTTGAAATCACTTCACTTCGCGGCGTGAGCATCACTCAAGCACTGGCCAGGCACAGTGCCTGCTTTTCTTATTTAGAGCCAGCTGGCAGCCAGCTAATCTTGAAGTCACCTTCTGACGTTTAAATCACTTCACTTCGCGGCGTGAGCATCACTCAAGCACTGGCCAGGCACAGTGCCGGCTTTTCTTATATAGAGACAGCTGGCAGCAAGCTACTCTTGAAGTCACCGTGTGACGTTGAAATCATTTCACTCCACGGCGTGAGCATCACTCAAGCACTGGCCAGGCACGTCGGCTGCTTTTCTTATATAGAGCCAGCTGGCAGCAAGCTACTCTTGAAGTCACCTTGTGACGTTGAAATCACTTCACTTCGCGGCGTGAGCATCACTCAATCACTGGCCAGGCACAGTGCCTGCTTTTCTTATATAGAGCCAGCTGGCAGCAAGCTACTCTTGAAGTCACCTTGTGACGTTTAAATCACTTCACTTCGCGGCGTGAGCATCACTCAATCACTGGCCAGGCAACGTGCCTGCTTTTCTTATATAGAGCCAGCTGGCAAAGCTACTTTGAAGTCACCTTGTGACGTTTTAAATCATTTCACTTCGCGCGTGAGCATCACTCAATCACTGGCCAGGCACAGTGCCTGCTTTTCTTATATAGAGCCAGCTGGCAGCCAGCTACTCTTGAAGTCACCGTGTGACGTTGAAATCACTTCACTTCGCGGCGTGAGCATCACTCAATCACTGGCCAGGCACAGTGCCTGCTTTTCTTATATAGAGCCAGCTGGCAGCTACTTTGTGACGTTGAAATCATTTCACTTCGCGGCGTGAGCATCACTCAATCACTGGCCAGGCACAGTGCCTGCTTTTCTTATATAGAGCCAGCTGGCAGCCAGCTACTCTTGAAGTCACTTTGTGACGTTGAAATCACTTCACTTCGCGGCGTGAGCATCACTCAATCACTGGCCAGGCACAGTGCCTGCTTTTCTTATATAGAGCCAGCTGGCGGCCAGCTACCATTGAAGTCACTTTGTGACGTTGAAATCATTTCACTTCGCGGCGTGAGCATCACTCAATCACTGGCCAGGCACAGTGCCTGCTTTTC